>NC_064671.1:76878388-77234222 GCF_943734685.1 Anopheles coluzzii
GTTTTAGTTAAAAAGATACTTAAAAGATTATTCCATTTAAGATCAAGATACTACTCAGGAATTTATTTGAGCTCGTTGGGGTAGAGGTATTGGGAGTCTTTGAGATGCAAAAGACTCATCTCAGATCTTCATCCAAGGAATGTTATGATCGTAATGTTCAATATATCTTACTCATATCCTTCAGAATGTCTGACATGATAGGAATACCTTCAATATCAAGTAGAATCACACAATGGAGGCTTTGGAAGTGGCATCACACTATAAACAATACTAAATTACGGAACAGGCTCTACGACGCTCAAGTTACTGGGGATTTCCGCGGATCTCATAAGTTCCAGGTTCTTTCTTTTGAGAAGTGATCTTTGTGGATCTTTTTGGATAGGCTCATTTGGAATCTAATAGGAAGTCCTAACATATCAAGTTCACTTCCCGGAGCAAGAATCATGAAAGTGTTCCAAAATTATGAGATCCTCTGAAAACACCCTTAAAATCCTCTAACTCAACCTCCAAAATATGACTCCAGACAGCTCACGCTAACAAAGAACATGGCGTAACATCCATATGATCTCACTACTTCAAAGCTTAGTGGACGACTACCGAAAGGATGAAAGGACAGCGGATGGTAGAGCAATGTTCCATGGAATTTGTGGTGCTTTGGTGTGCTGGACGTCAAGTCCCCTTAAGTCAACATGTGACAACTACAGTGAGGTTAGGTACTAAACACACAATACTGATGAGCTATTACTACAGAACTAACACACACAAGTACAACATGAAGCATCAATAAGACATTAAAAAGGCCAACAGGAAATGTAGTGGAGACTACATATACCGCGAACTTATACTCCTCTTTCAGGTGTAAAATCTGAACTGAGAAGATTTTCTAAGTACTCTAGATACCAAAAGGAATAGATTAGACATCTACTCATCCAATTCTGCACATTGCACTATATCAAGACGAAATTTTTTCTTCTTCTTCTTCTTCATTGGCACAACAACCGTTGTCGGTCAAGGCCTGCCTGTACCCACTTGTGAGCTTGGCTTTCAGTGACTTATTGTTACCATAGCAGGATAGTCAGTCCTACGTATGGGGGCACGGTCTATTCGGGACTTGAACCCATGACGGGCATGTTGTTAAGTCGTATGAGTTGACGACTGTACCACCAGACCGGCCCGAAATTTATCCTTCAGTATTACCCTTGCTTTCGGAATGCTTTAAAGAACATTGGAGCAACATTAGTATCTGGTCGTCGTTTCTCAACACTACCATATTGAAGGATCTCTCTAGGATAGCAAACAGATAGATGTCATATCTGGAACAGGCGTCAACAGGATCCAACAATGTTAACAGTCTCCTTGAAACAGCGCCATCTATGTACCTAGAAAGTGGCCTTTCAATTCATGTCTACTTCATCTCACTTACCGTGATTTCCTTCGCTTCATAGTCCGACCCCCCGGCCAGCGTAATGCCGATGCTACTCTCCGGCGTTTCACGCTGCAGCACCACCACGAACGCTTCCGGCGTGGCCAGCGGCGGGTCCGCCTCCTCAATGATCAGCTGCAGGTCCTGGGGCGTAATCAAACTGTGGCTGCTGCCGAGCGACGAGAAGCTCCCGTAATCGGACGGCGTGCTTTGCAGCGTCTGCGACGAACCGGTACAGTTCGGTGCACCCCGTCCCATGCCGAGACTGTTCGTCTGCAGCGAGGACACGCCGGACGAGGACGAGGCAAGCGAATCCCAGGACGAGAACCGATCGTGCCCGTTGTTGGTGGTCGTTTTTGGTGTGGCATGTACCGGTGGCGTTGCGGGTGGTGCTACTACTGCGGTCTGTGGTGCTGGCACGGCTGCTACCGATGGTGCTGTCGGTGGAGTCGTCGCTGGCGGCGCAGCGTGATGGTGTTGCTGTTCCTTCATCACCGGCTGCTTGCCCGGTGTCGGTATGATCGTACTGTTGGCCGACTTCGATTCGAATGACTTGCGAATTTCGGCCAAATTTAGCTTCTTCGTTTCGACCGACGAGCGGAGCTCGCGGCGCACCGGCACGGGCACTGGTTCCGTTGGTGGTGGCGGTACCGTCCGTGGCGGCGTTGGTGGAGGAGGTTGCTGTTTGCGTTCCCCGCGTGCGCCTAGGGCACCAACAATCTTGCCAACTGTTGGAGTGCCGGTTTTGCTGTTGCTTTCCGCCTCCGGTTTGTGGGAGATGGTGCGGGCCGCCTCGTGACGCACCCATTTGGCAAGATCCGACATGGAGCCACCGTTTTCGTGCGAGATCTTCTTCTCCGCGGGCAGCTTCTCCGTCACCACCGGCACGGCCACCGTGGAGGAAGCGACGATCGGCTCCTCGACGATCGAGCTGTCCTCCAGATCCGACACCACCTCCACGTACGACGCCACCTTTATCACCTTGTCGACGATGCTGCTGCCGTCCACACTGTCCACCACTTTGTAGTGTGTGAGCTCCTTCCGCTCCTGCTCGTAGCTCGCTCCCTTGCCGTTGGTGAGCGAACTTCTCGGCTTGGATTTGGATTTGCGTCGTTCCTCCTCCTCATAGCCATCGGTACTGTCACCGTCCTCGTATCGCTTCGACTTCCCATTGCCCACCACATCCTCAATCTTAAGATCGCCACGCCCATTGCGGCTCTTGGCCGACGCCAACACGTTCTTCCGGTTCATTGACGCTTCCGACGACGAGGACTTGGACAGCTTCCGGCTAATGTCCACCGTCGGCGTACTGCCGACCGAGCTGCAGCTAGCCTGCGAGCCCGAGCTGGAAGTGAGCGTCGAGTTCGAGCTCGTGATGGACGTGTTCGTCTCCGAGCTGAGCGTGCGGGTCAGCGCGTACTTCTCGACCGGTGCGGCCGGCGCCACCGGCGACACAGGCGGCGAAGAGACGCGCGAACTCAGCACCGAATCACTCTCGTCACCATCGCCATCGTCGCTCTCGTCGTCGTCCTCCGTGCTGCGCAAACAGTCGGTCGACCCACTCTTCGGCGGGTAGACGAGCGAGGTGCGGGGCGGCTTTGCCGGCGGCAACGGTGGCACTACCAGCGGTTTGCGGAACGCGGGCAGCTCCGGCTCGATCGCGGCCACCGAACGGGCGACGATCGTGCTCGCCGTCAGCGAGCTGAGGCTCGTCTTCGGCGGCATCGGCAGCGTGCTCGTCCTGCGGCTGTACGCATCGGTCGCCGCGGACGGTGGCTTGGCGGACGAGAGAATGATTTCCGAATCCTTGCTCTTGATGATGGGCAGGCCGATGATGCGCGTCTCGGGCAGCACCTCCGCCTCCGGCACCTTCTCCGGGATGACGAGCCCGCGCAGCTTGGACATGGACTTTTTGCGCTGCTCCAGCAGGCTGGAGATGGACGACTTCCAGCGCTCGTCCGATGCGGCCGGTGTGTTGTTTTGCAGGGCGGTGAGCGAGTTGGTGCTGCCACCGACTGAGGCCGCCGGGCTCGAAGCGATCGTTGCCAAACTGTTCCCGTTCGAGTAGCCCGAGAAGCTGGTGGTGCGGGAGAGAATCTTGGAACCGTTCTCGATGCCATTGGTGCTGGGTTTCAACACCGTGTCCGAGCTGCGGTTGGCAGGGTTCAGGTTCTCCACGCTGTACGCTTTCCCGAGCACAACGGGCTTCGACGTTTCCAGGCTAAACTTGGCCTTGTAGGGCGTTTCGTTCGCGACCGTTGCGGTGGAGGCGGCAACGCCCCGATCAACCTCATCCAGATGCTCCACGCTGTGCGCTTTCTTGCGCAGCGTAGCGTACGTTTCGATCGCTTCGAGCGCCTTGCGCGAGCCGGTGTCCCGCGCCGAGGAGCCGAGCAAGTTTTCCGAGCTTTTGGTGAAATCTTTGCTAAACTTCCGGCTCGCCGGGAGCAGTGCTGATGGGTTGTTGGCGGCGGTGGTGGTGGCGGCGTGCTGCTGTGGCACCGGCGCTACACCACCCTCCGCATCGGCCGCGCTGGAAAACATTGCAATCTTGTCCCGGACGCTCTTCTCGGACTTTTCGTCCTTGCGCCAGTTCGAGCCGACCAGCGAGATGCGACCCGACGGTGGCAGCGATGGTGCTGCTGCTTTGCCATTGTGATCCGGTACATCTACCGAGCGGCGCCGCTGCTCGAACACGCTCTGCAGGGATTGGTAGGCTTGCGGGAGCTCCTTCCGGCTGAGCATCGACTCAGCGATCGAGGAGCTGCGGGTCGGGAAGGGCGGTGGTTTGCGGAACGTGTCGCCAGCGTTGGCCGCCGTCGTCACCTTGCGCGGGACTGGCGGTGGATGACTCTTCGGCAGATCGGGTAGATCATCGTTGAAACTACAAAAAAAGAAGTAAAGAAAACAGCAAAATTAGATTGAAAAAACGCAGCAAAAATGCCACTCGGTGGGGGCATACTGACCTGGAATGTTTGTCATTGGATTTGGCGAGTACCGGCGGTGCGGCGACCACGGTCACGCCAGCACCATTCATAATCGTCATCGCGGTCACCGGGCCGACGGTGGTGGGCCCGTTAACGCCGCTGCTGCTGTTGCCGTTTGTCGCCGTCGTCGTCGTCGTCGTCGTCGGTTCGGTAAAGTTCGGCGGGAACTCATGCCCATCCGGTGGTAGTCGTGAGAATGCCGGAGGCGCTGCTGCCACTACTTTGCCACCATTCGTTGGTGCTGTCGGTGCTGCTGCTGCTGCAGAAGGTGCTGCTGACGGTATGAGCTGATGCACGGTGCTGGCGATGGCGGTCACGGTGGTTGTCGTCGTCACTACATTATTCATCGAGTCCATGCTCGTGACACTGCCCGGGGCGGCGGCGGCTGCGGTACTACTCTTGTCGGAGTCAGCGTCGGTGACCGAGTGGTTCTTGGCGTTGTTGTTGTTGTTGTTATTGGCGAAGACGGTGAGGCCTTCGCTGCTGCTATCTACGATGCCAGTGGCGAGCCCGGACGAAGCAATGTGGCCGGATTCTGGATAGATGGAAGCAAATAGGGAGAGACATTTGAATTAGTAATCTTAATACGCTTTATTGTGGAGGGCGGGTGATGCATGTTTTATTAAACTTTGCAACTTTGGAGAAAGGAGGTTGAAAGTTGTATTTTGCAGAAAATTTGATTATGGCCTCAATAGTTAAACCTCCTCATTTCAGCTTTATTGTAAATCTTCAATATCTGTTTCGTAAAGTTGTTTTCCTCTTCACTGGATACATTGGAACGTATATTTAATAACATCTTCAGTCAATTAATCTCAATAGTTTTGAAACCATCATATGGTTGAAAATCTTAGGTTATGTGGTGAGTACTTCAAATTGAAATCTTCGATATCATCCACATTCCACATCTTCTGTAAACTAAACGAATCTTCCTCAAGCGAGTTCTTGTCCCTTTCACCTGCTAGAATGTCTAAAATAATAATAATTATTCAAGGCAACCGTGCTAGACATTAAAAATAAAATATCTACAGTAATTACGAATTATAGCCCGATTTATGGGCCCATCGTGGGTTCAAGCCTAGAATGGACCGTTCCCCCGTAGCAAGGATTAACTATCCGGCTGCGTGGTAATGAATTAAGTCTCGAAAGCCTGTGTATAGGCCTGCATGTCCACGTAAGACGTTACGCCAAATAGAAGAAGAAGAAGAAGAAGAAGAAGAAGCTTGACTTAGGGACAAATCTAATTTGACTACAGAGAGCAAATGTACTAATAGTCAGTTTTGATAGTTCTGAACAATATACAACACTATCATCAATAAATTTGATACTGATTTGATGGGATAGATGGATATCCAGACCAAGTTGATTATAACAATACTAGCTAGACGCTACTGCGAGACATATAAGATTCTAACGTTTTTCCTCCAATAACGAAAGGATTTTATGAGTGCTGGATTGTCTATATCTGATGGTCAGGAATTCCTAAGCTACTGACATGTACTATTCAGATACTAGAGGGTAAAGGATGCATCAAACAATGTAGAGGACAACCTACTGATTGATGTTATAGTTCACTGAAGCTCTACTTTGATTACAGACATTCAAATTCTACACAAAATAGTCAAATATGTCACTCTGAACAAGCTCTTCTTGAAGAGTAGGCACATTATTGTAGCATTGGCGCAAGAACTCTAGAGCATTTTCTTATTGGTGCTTGAGTTAACGATATTTTGGTGTGATTATTATTCCATAATTTGCATCAGTTATTTATCAAAACCCCAACATATCATTCTATTCATTTTGCAAGACAAGTCTTCGACATTTTGCCGCCACCAGACGTATTCGGAAAGCAATCGTGCTTGAGATTTACTGTCCTATTTTGATCGTTCATTTTTTCCCTCCATTCGCCCTTTATCATTCACCAGTTAAATGCAAAAACAACACCCAAATCACGAGTATGATAAATGTCCTGCGGGCAATAAATTATCATCCCAATTTGCTCAAGAGCACAACACAAGAGCGATCCAGAGGACAACTGTGCTTGATGGTACGCGCCCTACCCAGTGCAAACAAACAACAAAACAATCAAAATGCTGCACTGCCACCGATCAAGCCCTGAACCTCCTTCCTTCTCACCCACAGAACGTCCATGCTGGCAAAGGTTAAGTAGTTCGCGCGCGCTCGCGGGCGCATTGCAAATTGCTCATGCATGACTCAAACACCGGTAGGCAGCAAACTGGAATGCGTGCAATGTTGCCGCCACCACACAGCGAGACATAGAGGCGAGCTGGAAGAACGTGCGGAAACTTCAAACTGTGCCGTCTTGCAACCAACCCCACCACCTCCTCCTCTTCGTGGGTGGGTGCGGCACACAATCTCAAGGAAACGGTGTCCGTCCGTCCCCGGATGTCAATTTTCGGTTATAAATTAATGTAGCGTTCCTCATATCCCGCGCAGTAGAAGGGAGAACACAGTGGGAGAGAAGAACAAAGATGACGATCGTTTTATTGACAGTTATAATACATCCCCAGTGTCTCGCTGCGAAGAGGCTCATATGTTTGTGTTTGGTGCTGGCAGCCAAGCCGATGGTGAATTATAGCAGATCACATCCGTTCCAGTTAGGGAAGGAGAAGACGACCCAGCAGCCCTCCCCTGAATGAAGGGAGACATCGCGTCTCGGCAGATCGAGCAGAGAAACAAAATGGCACGGGATGTGTAGTAGAGAGTCGGACTGTTTTACTTTGATCAATTATCGACCCCTAATGGACATCGGTGGCGGTGTTCGATCGATCTTCACCGCGAGTTGAGTGAATTGAGCGCTCCAATAACGGCAAGTTCTCCTTCCGATAGCAAAGTGTGCGGTCTCTTCCGTCGTCGGCCGCTATCGATAAATAAATCAATAATTGTTTCAATCAACCTTGCTTACCCCGGTTTGCGCATCCCAGGTTTCCCGCCCACCGTCGGTAATAGCCGGTAATCGATCCGGGAAAAGTCAAAGTGATGTGCGCTCGATCTTTTTTCCACAAATAATTTCGTGACCTTGCCCTAGCCCCCGTCGTTGCCGTTGCCGTTGCCGTTCGTGGGGTACGCAATTTCTGAAACACTCCCGTTAAACTCGCTTTTCGTGCTTCCGATCGTACACAGCGAATCACGACTACTGGGTTGCGCTCAAGATCAAGGCACTTTTCACCGCAAAACCCCCTTGTGCCATTTATATCAATCATCACAATAATCATCGAACAGAGCGGTGTAGGTCCCGCTTGCTTCCGCTAACCGCCGCTGAGCGGTGGGGCCACCACCACTTACCCTGTTTCTTTCACGATGTGGGTCACACGATGGCAAACGAGAGAGAGAGAAAGAGGAGAGGCACTGGCCGTGTGTTTTAAAAAAAATTGAACCCCGTGACCCCTAGGACAACGGCGCGGTGTGCACCATTCGGTCATTTGGACGGCTGTTTATTATTACACCGCCGTCCCGCCCCCGGGGGCGTTACATTGCTGCGTCATATTTTTTAGTGACGAAAAGCACCAGCAAACACTCCAAGCAAGAAGATGCTCCAGAAACGATGCTTTTCCTGGGGCCGGATGATGGAGAGGTTGTGTAATATTCATTACACAGGGAAAACTGGGGTGATTTAACGACTATAATTTAACGCATTGGTGGGTTGGAGGTGGGTCAGCGGCTGCTAGTGGAAGGTTTGTTTTGCATTTAGGAGTTGTTTGCCTATGTAACCGTGTTTTGTGTGAGTGTGTTTTTTTCTTAAAGTTGTTCATCCAATGTTTGCGCCCAGGTAATAATTAATTAGTGGGAGAGTTGCTCGTGTGAACTGAAGTCTCTCCGCCATTATGCTCATTTGCGTGTGTGCGCGGCAAGCTAAACCTTTTCTACGGTTGATAATTTTAAAGTAAAGCACTCAGTGAAAGCTTTTGAATTTAAATAGACGAAAAGGACTGTAAAATTGGTATAATTAAACAAATCTTTGCATTTGATGCTATTCAACGAACCTCACTGAAGTGAAATAATTGGAGTCAATTCCTTTTGAAATGCGCTCAAAAATTTTCCGAATTACCTGAAACACGGAACACTACGATACAGATAATGAACTCCATCATGAGTATATTCAGCGCTAGAAAGAGTACCTGTTATAAGTTCATTACTCGCCCAAGTCACACAATGAACTGTGACGGCACTACTCGGTTATGGTCCTTCGAGCCGGATTTCGTTACCGGATCGCTTGCAAGTTCTAGTATGCAGCACCTAATTATACACAACTTTGATCCAAATTTGATGTACGCATAGTTTAGCTGTTGTTTACTGGAGTATGATGCCTTTTGTTCTACTATTTTCATCAACTTGTGCTCATTCTAGCGTCAGAATCTTGTTTGAAAATAGTCGCCAAAAACTGTCTGACCAACCTGGCTAGCCTTGTATTGTGGTTAGATTGTGTCGATGTTCACATGCTGTGTTTGATGTATGAAGTTGCAGCAATACTCGTGGTCCGAAACGGAGATGCCAGTATGTAGCGAAGTAAAAAAGAAATTGATATAATTATTTCCAAGGCTTTGATAAGTGCCACACAGTGAGTCTTTTTATTCATGAAATTACTCAACACAAAGACCCAATAAATCCTACTTCGCTTTTTGCAGGAAGAATTAAAACTAAACGACATTTTTAGTTCATAATTTAAGCATGCTGAAGCACATTTGATCCATTTTAAATATTTTTTTTTACCCAATACTTCACAATCGAAATTCAGCAACAACTTCACCCCATATATCCTCTTAAGGAGGGAAAGCAACTTTTCGGCGAGAGCGTGTAGCGCGTAGCATGATTTACCGCCACACAGCGCTGTGTATGCGGCAAACTGGTTCTTCCGGTCACGGCTGTGTGTCGCCGCCGTCGCGAGAACGCGCTTGCTGCTAGTGAAACGTGAAATAAATCCTCGATTCCAAGCAAAGAAAGAAACTAAATCCAAAACGGTAAAATATATCGACAATATGACCTCATCTTGGTTTGGTTGGTTGGATGGTTGGTTGGTTGGGGGAAGTGCATTCGAAGTAATTCTTGTTGCGGGATCGTACGATTCTGTCCACGAGTGTGTTGAATAAGGCTTTCTTTCTCTTGGAGATCGGAAGACTCAACCAGCGAGGTTAAGAGTGCAACAAATGTAATAATACTGCAACGATCTCCTCTCTATGTATCTCTCTCTCTCTCTCTCTTCACTATATCTCCTTCTTGCATCCAATAACCAATAAAGGGCAACACCAAGAAAGCAACCATGATCACCGTTGCTTTGTACTAACTACTCGGTCTGAGATTCACTTGAAACACCTTCTCGGTCTATTCTACGTCTGTCTGCGATCCAGCGACACGATAGCCAATTGGGGAAAGATATCTAATTTCTCTCTTCCCCCGGTTCGCCAAGTGTCAGCCACGTGAAATGTGTATTGCTGGTAGAAATGCTAACATACTACCCCCAGAGCGTATGGTTTTCCTCGTTTTTGGCGACAAGTCACGACACTTTCAGGCATCTTGGACACTGCTATAGCCGCGACTCTTTCCCTGAACTCTGCAACACTGGAGCCAACCAAATGCACAGTAATAGCTATCCACAGCTTATGTAATCCGGTTCTGAGCTCTTCCTATGCCAATATCCAGTTCAAGTAGCTCCAACAGCTAGCTCCCTCTCTCTCTCTCCCTCTCTCACACAGTGTATGTTTCTGGCTTTGCCCAGAGTAATGCTGGTCAGCAACCTTATGCCCTCGGACGCTTCGATGTAAGTCGTTGATTTTTAGGTTTATTTATGTTAACCAAATGCACACCGTACCACCGAATGGGTCTGCCATGGTCTGCCGAGTGGGAGTTGGACATCAGGAAGTTGTGTGTTTGCGTGCATCGGATCGAAGTGCAACGAGCCGATCGCTGGGTCTGTGTAACAGACACAGATGTGACTGCAACGAATGTAGGTCTTTTCTGGAACTTCTACCGTATATCTTGCCACATTCTAGTTCTCGTAAAGCAACATCTCAACCCCCTGTTCTTTGTCGTAGATTTTCTACTACGGAAAACTGTTCCATGTGTGTGTGTGTGTGTGTGTGTGTAATCGAGGAAATGCAGTTTGAAATTGTTGGAGAAAAGAAAAACGACTCTGCGTGCGCGTGAGATTCCTTACGGTGCCTGCCAACCTCACAAAGGCAACGAAACCCCGACGGGATCGAATGGGCAAAAGGCAGAAGGAGGAAAGCCGAAGAAGGGTGGAAATAAACGACCGATCGGTCGCTTGATTCGCGCGCGCTCGCCCCAATCCCGGCAGGAGGGCCACAGTGTACTCTTGCGGATTCGGATGCCAAGATTCTCGGGCATTGGGGAAGTTCTCGCCGGGTGCGCTGCGGCGGAGTACGCGCTGTGCAGACCGAATCGGGTTCACCTTTCCCCGCTCACACATACAGACACTCACACACACACACATGTACAGTTTTCCGTTTGGCAAGATCGAAGATCAGGTTGGCGAAACAAAACGGATAGGAAACATGAAACATGCTCTGGACAGCCCTCCCCGCGACGACGGGTTCAATGACTTGGGTTTTTAGCGTGCGCTCTCTGGGGCCGCGCACACACGACGTTTGGCAAGGCGGAGTGATTTCTGTAATTTCTTGTGAAAGTAAGAAGTAAAAGCTAGAACAAGGGTGCTGTTAACAACGCTTGCCTGTGAGTGTGTGTGAGAGTCATGTTCTTTGAAAGTTACAACATCTTTGGAAATAAGTTTGAAAAATAATGATTTTAGTTTAAGTCCCTGACATTGAAGTGCAAGTAAACGATCATTATTGCAATTCTTGTTTATAACTTATTTCTAATCCGAATTAACTGTACTAACAAATGAATTCTTCATACGGAGCTACCAGTTAACTACTCAGATTCAATTCTTTTATCTCCCAAAGTATAACAACATTGTGAACATCTTCAATGCATCTTGTTCTGTCAGTCCTGGAGAGGATGTTTTACTCCATCCCAACACTAATAACAACCGTTCACACTATTCTTTCGCATAATCATGGGCTTTTGTGCCTACTATTTGCCATTACATACGATAATTTTACATCCAATTGGTTCTCGATGAGGTGCCAATGATAAAATGATACCGTCCAATACAATGGATGAAACGAAACGCCTTTGAAACGCTGTAGATTAACCATTTTAATCCTTCGTACTACAATGATGTTGTACCTCTTTCTCTTGCGTTGGTTATAGTTCTTGTTGCTCTCGACTAAAAACAAACGATATAAGACAAATTCTCTACATGACCTACTAACTAGAAAGCTCGAAATAAGTTTGCATTTCTTTTCCCTTGCGCTGACTCCCAATCAATTGGCTCAAGCTTGACCGGAATGACACATCGGTAATCGATCATTTCATTCCAGCAATCAGCCGATTGACAGGCAAAGCAATCCTTTTGTCAAATCGATCAGCACCCACCTTTAGCCTATGTTCAAATGTTCGAACGGCTCTAGGCATCATTCTAGTTTAGTGGATTTAACCAACTCTATCCCGAAAACGACAAAAAAAAGACAAAACGTATCACCTAGTATGACGCAATACGATGCGTCGAAAGTTAAACCCAGCGGTCGCTACACTATAAGCACAGTTAATAAATGGTCACTTTTTAAACGATCACATTCACCCCCTCTTGCCGCGGCTCAGGCTAAACGCCTAAACCGGTGTGTCTTTCTGTGCGGATTGTTCGGACGCCTAGTGCCCAAAAATTCAACTTCCCCCCCCCCCCCCCCCTCCGGCAAAAGTGGGTCGTCGCCGGCAAATGACGATTTGCCGTCCCGCTGATTTATGGTCCCGGGGTCCCGGACAAACACACGCGACCGACCACTGGATGGGAATTTTTGCGCGAGGTTTGGGGCAAAACGTGACCAGAATGGAGGGCAATGGTGTCGCATTGCACGCAAAGGGAAAAAAGAACAAAAAAACGGGACTAGCCCGAATCTTCCCCCACATCGAAAATTGGAGTGGCTCTTCCGTCTGACTGTCTGTATGGGGTAGGGGGAAAAAAACGCACCCATAAAGCTTTTTGAATTGTCTCTTTCTCGCCACGAGACGCGTTGCACTTAAGAAATGATCAAGATTGTACCTTCTCTTAATGAATAAATACAACGAATCCGTTTAATGTAATGCTGGTCTCATTAGGAAAGGTGTACTTGGTTTTTGGTACAAGATAACGAATGGCCGCACAGGGGTGGGGGAATGGTAATAATAATGGAGTAACGTGATGTTCCACGGTCATTACATTAAAGCTTACAAAATGACCCTTCAAAGATGAGCGTGAATTTACTTTGATAATGTTTCATGTCTTTTTTTATGGGTTGATGCGCTGGATTTATTGCGTTTGTGTGTTTACTACAATAATCTTTTATTTTATTTCTCTATTTTTGTTCACTGAAATAATAAACAAAAATAGTTCAGCACCCGATGGCATTGCAAGAAAAGGTCATCATACACATCAGCTGAGATTAAGACGACGCCAGTAAAGCAATATAAAAACTGCTGGAATTTGTTGTTTATTTTCAAACGATAAGACAGTGCCAATTTCAATGTTACCCTTTTCTAGCAAATCGTGGCCATATTTTACGACCTCGAGTGAACAGTCGCCCGTCATTCACGCGTCCATCGTGAGATGGTGATCTTGCGCGCACCGTTTCAAAAAGACGTGATCCACAGTAGGACGACGCCAGCAAGCTTATCGCCTTCTTCCGTCGTGCACGAACTCTCCCCCACGATAATCAAACCTTGGACGGAGATGCTCCGAAATAGGACCAAACTCGTGATTGTTTTGGCACAAATACAGCAGTAGCAGCAGCAGCAGCACTGCACAGAAACAGAGGGAAACGATAATTGCACACATCGCGAGATGTCTGGCATTCCTTTCTCTCCTGCACGCGCCATGAGATGGATCTCGGGATATGGCATTGATTGATCCACGGGATGCCCAAGCGACGGAGATTTCCGAACGGATACGGAAGCTTTCTTTCCGGACTTTGGGCTTCGGTGGGTGCAGGCAGGTGCCCTTGAACTTGGTCGAGCTAATGAAACAAGTTTATTAGTGTTTGCGGTGGCTGTGGTATGCTGATTAGGCGTCCACCACAGCCACTGCACCGCTAATTGGGCTTTGGGAAATGTTCCAAATATTTCGATCGACCTTTCGCCAGTTTTGCCGGCAGATTCCTGCGCTGTCATTCTTGCGAACGGCACACTAACGATCGGGAGCATAGATGTAGGAAAGGAAGGGAAGTAACACATCTGCTCCATGCTCTTCCGGTTGTTGTTAGTTAGCGGCGTGTGTTGGTTACGGAGGAGTAAGGTTTCCATGTCAAGAGTTCCAGGCATCAACATACTCTTTTTAGTGCCCAAATTTATTGTTATTAATATTTATTTATTTATGTTGCCACGGGTGTAGCTTTATGTTTATTTCAGTTGCCGCTACAGAATTTTTGTAACTGTCGCTCGCGTGTTCAGGGTTCCGCCGATCAGTTCAAAAATTGGTCTGTCTTTCTTCGTATATAAATTGCAACTAAGCGCCGTCTTCAATGGCGCTTTGTTTCAGACCAGCTGATCTACTTGACCCTAAGTAACCTCGCTTAGCGACCTGTGTCGAACTTTTCCCTTATTGGCCCTATTTAACAGCTCAGCCAGTTGTCTCATTTTGGGGATATCTGTTCGTCCTTATCTAACTCACAACGCCATCTGGAGTTTCTTTTACGAATTATTCGAGCTGTCCTTGACAGCTCGTTGTTTTGTAAATATTGCGGCAGCTAATCTGCACGAGGTGCACATCGTGCCAACAATTTATTTACTTGAATAGGCACAGAGTCCTAATTGAGGATTGTTAAGTTACAGTAATAACATCCCACTACAGAAGCGATTGTTACAGTAATAATAGTACATTACTACATTAGCAACGGCAGAATTCTATCTTTAAACTGCTCCGAAGATATCACAAAGTCAAATGCATCGGAGCTCGCAATGAACTTGGCAGACTTGCGGATGCCGACCAGCACCAGATCGAAGCAGATGTATTCGTTGAATATTTATATTAGTTTATTTCAACTTTGATGAATGTTAGAATTTGAACGAAGCAATGAAGCATCAAAATACAACATGATATTGAAAATTAAAAAAAAAAAGGTATTTACAGATATTTAAGAAAAATATAGAAAACATAAATCTAGATCATCATGCCACATACTAGTTCGGAGAATTAGTCGGAAATTACGCTATCCAATGCATTTTAGTTTGTTTTCAATAGCCTGCACTTCCTGTATCATCAAACTATTACAGGGATTGAGATCTATAGTTGGTGGGAAAACAGGCTTACACTATTTGTTCAGTGCGATTAAAACAACTCTACGTCAGTCCTGGTTGGAACGATTATTTTATATCTGATGGTAAATGAACTTCGAGGAATTTTAATCAATTTCAATAGTGTATTTAATTTGAATTTCATAAAATATTAAGCTCCTATATTGATATCGATATGCATGCACTTAAAACTTCTGTTCGAATTGAATCAGCACAGATGAAGTAAGCAACTACATCATATTAAAATCGATAAACCTTCCTTGGAAAGCAACGCAATGTTTGTAATGTGATAACGCGTTTTGTAATGTTTCACCATCATGCCAACACAAAAATGGGTTTACCAACCTACTGCAATCAGAAATCAATTTGAATGCCTTCATGCATACCCTCGCATACGTCGTTGGCAGCTTAGCATCTGCCCATCTCGTTGCGATGGAATTGTACCGAATGATGCACAAAAAATGATGCAGCCAAACGTCCACACAAATTGATAATAATCTAATTGGCAGTGGCAATTACAGGGGGGTTTTTTTGTACTCCAATCACACAAATTAGTTGCATGCCAATCGTGTGTTACCATTCCGATGCAAGGCTTTAGGTCAATTAAACGAACTTCCCATCCTTCTCGCAGGAACGGAACAAACGGAGTAGTACGTACGGCAGCACTTTAATGTAATCAATCATATCCGATTGCACTTTTTTTGCTGTGGCGAATCCTGATAGCTATTGCAGTTTTGTTTGTATTATTGTATGGTAGTAGTATTATTTTCTAATTACGACACATATCAGTAAGCAGCAACGATGTGTGTTTTTTTTTCGCTCCTTGTCGTTGCTGCAGTTGTGGTTGCCGTTTCCAAAGCTGGACAGACAGGGTTTGGATGAGATGAGCAAAAAATAAAAACATTAATGTTGGCGCCATGTTGCATTATGCATGAGTTGCAGCAGCAGCAGCTTGCGGATGAGCTGAGTTGATTTATGCACCAGCCCGAGCGCCAAACAATGGCCAAATGTCAAATGTGTTGTCCCGTGAGCCTCCCCGCTCCAGCTGATTGAAATGGACAGTGAATGGTAGTCCGATGCGTTGCAGATAATTGTGTGTTTTATCAAAATTCACAAAAAAACACAACAACCCGCTGGCGGCGGGTGGTTTTCCTCTACGTTCCACCAGCGTTTAACCAAGTGCAAACAGCACGTATCATAAATTAAGCGCGCAAACGCGAACCACACGCACTAATCAAACGTTTAATCGCGTCGAGAGAGTTTGTGAGGCGTTACATTTAATAGGGGGTTTGTGTGTGTGTGTGCTTCATTTTTATTTATTTTTCCTTCAACCACAAATGGGAATTCCCAAGCACAACGAGTAAGCTTGGGAGGAGGGGGAGACATTTAAATGTGCAGACAAAGAGATGAAGGATAAAGCGATAACGAGCCCGCAGTTAAACAATCAGAACAGACACCTACATTTTGTGGCATATTTTTGTGTTATTTGAGGAAAAAGGAAAAAGATAAACGCACTGAAATGCATACAATCACAAAGAGCCATGAAAATAAAATCATCTCCAGTGGCCGAGACTTCCCAGAGGTGGGTTTAAACATTTTCCAGCCAGAACCATCAGTAGAGCTTTTTCCCCGGCGCTCAAGCGATTCATGCAATTGTGCGGGAGATTATCAAACTTTGTCTATTTTGCAAGGTTCTTTCTTGCAAAAAAACACCCACAAGAAGGTTCCCTTTCTCAAAAGACACCTAATGTCTTACCATTTTCACTTACAACATCTTAGATCTCAGACCGTTTGGGGCTATTAGGAATAAAACAGCCAGACGCTAAGGTTTGCTGGCTAGACGCCATGCTACTGCCATTTGCCTGGCTAGTTTCAGAACACTAGACTTTACACTAAAACCCACCTCCACCCGAAAATAAAGCGACAGAGAGGAAATAAAGGACACTGCTCTCACTCACACACCATCTGGTGTCCGCCCGTGTGGCACTTTCAAGGCTGCGTTAAAACTGAGACTTTGATAATTTGGCCCTTTTTTGTCAAAAAAAAAAAAGCTCAATGCTTATTATGCTCCTAGCTTTTGCTAGTTTGGGCTAATGGAGGAATGCCAACGCTCATTTGGCACACGACGCTCATCATCGGGCAGCAGAGTGCTCTTTAGCATAGAATTGCTCCATAGAGCGACGAACACACACACAGACAAAAGCACCCGAAATCGCACTCTAATGCACAATCACGAAGTGCTGCCCTGCTTCCGGTAAGATTAGCAAGATGTAGATCGTTTCGGGAGCATTAAAAAACGGCACGACCTCGACACAATGTCCCTTCCCCCATGGTGGAAAGGTGGGAAGGTCACTCAGACACCTCTCTCGAGGGATACTATCACACTAACTTCCTCGCATTTGCCTCCCCCAAAAAAAAAGATAACGAAATGAAAGTTCCGTGTCGGTCGTTAAGTCTTTTCTCCATGTCTCCTCATCGATGGGGCCTCCACGTTTTGTCCCTTAATGGGGGTTTGGTGGCACCACCGCCACCACCAACGGGAAAGGAAAAGGCAACTGGGTACTTTAAATTATTTCACCCGCCGTAATGTGTCTTTTCTCCATACTAAAAGGTGCAAAATTGAACCACAATTTCAAACCACTCCGCATCTTTGCGATACCCGCTCGCGCTAACCCAAAAGTACCCGTGCACACCACCGCACGCCTGCCCTTAAGCGATTGTTTCTGTCCCTCCAATTCCGCTGTTGGTTGACCGAGAAAATTCGATTCATTACAGAGCACAATCCCCCCTATTACGGACGGAGTAAACGGGAAGCAAAATCATTCTGTGTAGTTGGAGCACCATGTTGAACCTTCCCAAAAGGTACAAAAAAGAACGCAACTCTTGCTAAAGTGGGCGACTATCAATTTGATTAAAATTGATTATCGACTGGCTCTCTGATCGTTACGGTTCGGCGAAGCCGATAGACGAATGGTTCCCCACTCGCCAGGGCCTGAAGGGTGTTCCCGAGCGATTCCACAGCATCACTGCTGCTGCTGCCGGGCTTACACATCGCGGAGCTTGACCTATATTTTAATGTGATAAATTTTCTCTTTTTCCCCGTGTTGGTCAACGCTTACCCTAAACACATTCCCTCCCCCCGTTGCTTTGTGGTGCGCTGACACGATCTAATGCGCTGATTCGGGGTGCTAGATAGCGTTCTTTTACTCCACCGTCACTGCCGGGATGCGGGTTCGAGAATTTGCGGGTGGTTGGGGAGAGATGAGGAGAGAGGCAGCTCAAGCAGCGCAGACAACAGGCGAAACAGCAACCCGGAGGGAGCGAAAGGCAAAACAAATGGATTAAGAAATCGGCCAAAGATAACGAAAGATGTGTGTTAAATTAAATTAAATGAGTGTGTAACTTTGCATCGATTTTCTAGGTCAGCGGCCAGCCAATCGAGCCGGCCAGACCGCGCCGCTCCGGGTCGCTGTTGCTTTTGCAGCGAGGCGAAAGCAGGCTGCGCTGAAACTGAACACTCCCTGGAAGTGGTAGGCGTTTGGGGGATGAGGGGGGGGGGGTTTGAGTGACGGTGGCGCACGGTGGGCTCGACAGTTTCCCCCATCCCTTCCCGCTGTCCTCCACGTGGGGTGCAACTGGTTTTCTTTTGTAAATTTATAGCAAACCCTTCCGTTGTCTCTGTCTCTCTCTCTCTCTATTTCTGTTGATCATTGCTGACTGTTTAGGAGTTTCTGCGCTGTACCTCGTGTAACAGTGTGGTCTTGAAAGAAAGTGGTGCTGTTTTTTTTATTAGATTAACAGATAAGTTGATAGAATTATCGTTCCTGGGTGGGTAATTAATTGAAAATAGAGGAGATTGCGTTAAGAAAGCTTTATTCGCTCGGTACGTGGAACCCAAAAAGTTAAATCTATTAGGAAACAGATATGAAGTTTAAGCTGCATAGATCCTACAACTTCTACTAAAAAATGGACATTTGCATTTACTTGTCATTCATCGCACAACAAGAACATCAGTAAAAGACAAACAATGAATGAAATAATTAATGAAACAATGCGAGTACTCGTGGATCTAGATCAGTCTAAATGTTTGAAGAAAAGTAGTAGAAAGATTCGAGAAGGACATTAACAGACGTCTGTCAGAATTAGTCGGTACAGTCTAAATGATCTAGATCAGTCTAAATGTTTGAAGAAGGGTAATTGAAGGATTCGAGAAGATCATTGACAGACGTCTGTCGGAATTATTCGGTGCAGCACATCAGGATATATAGGTCCTCCAGAGATCATTCTTAACAGAAGATATTAAAGCGGATACATGGAAGGATACTTAATGCTTAACTCTTAATGCTCTCCGGGAAAGCTCACGAAGGGTTTTCTGCATTCTTCAGAACTAGAACTTCAGAACTCAAAATTCAAAAAAGGAGATATGTCTCCTTGATCGTAATAATGTCTCTTTATTCAAACGTTTTGAATGCCTAATCATCGAGGAAAGATGTCTTGCGAATATTCACATGTTGACACCAAATATCAAGACACAGCACTACAATTTTTAAATCTATCTCAAGCAAATCTCTATGTTTTTCGAAGTCTTCAAGAATGAGTAGTTCTGGTAAACTATGTGGTACCAAGATGCTCAAAATGCAACCCAAGTGATGACCAGAGAAGAATTTTAAAAGATGACAACTTCCTGATAACAAGCTAAAGATCATGCGCTGCTTTTAATCCTAAATCCTTTGCTATGTTCGATTTGTTTCTGTTACAAACACAAACAAAGTTAAAATTCTTTAGAATGTAAAGGGAGCAATATTCCCATGACATAATAATGACCGCACCACCACATTTTAAGCAAACACCGCACCGGCTAATGAACCCATATCCTGCCCGTCCCTCGGTTTGGTTGTCTGGCAGTTCTCTTGCTATTGCTGCTTCTATTGCTCCCGATTCTAATGAACCTATCAAATCGCACATTTATCAAAACCATCTCCCGAATCGCGTTCGCATCGCAGGTGCTTTTGCTTTTCTACCTGTGTGCCTTTTTAGGAACAGGGTTCGAACCATTTCTTAAAACAGAAACGTGCGAAAAACGCCAATAAATGCAGAGTGGAATGGTGCAGAGTAGCGTTTCACACAGGGAGGCTCGTTTAGGCGGTCTTAAACGGGGTTTTGCGCGAATACATATGCATACATACAAAGGAGGTGGCGCAGCAATAGTTAGTTGCCGTTCTGAGACGGGTTATAATCTGTACAAATTATTTCGTGATCGAAAGATGGGAAGGAAGCCGACCCATGCGATCACCCGAACTCCCTTGCCTCCTTATACTAGCTTCGACCATTGCGTTCGCGTATGGTAATAAACAAAAATAGCTAAGCATCAGTTTGTGCCGTTTTGGGTTGAAGCGGTGTGGGGGGAGACGTTTGGGCCGTCTTGGCTGCCATTTAGCCTCATAAATAAGCCCATTGTCCCTAGGTCTGTGTTGCCGAGCTATTAGTACGCTGTGTGAACACGGCTGAACATCGATAAATTAATTAAGATCTCTTTTTTCCACAGTTTCGTGAAAATGAAGCCTATCAGAGAGTCTTTTTGCGTTAGTTCTTCGCTGCCTTTCTATCGGATCTTTATTTTGTCATATATCACCGCGAGCAAAACTATGCGTGCGAGGGGGCTTGTGTGCGTGTGCCGGCACAGTTTGGTTTCAGGCGGCGGTTCTAGGAATGTTAGGAAAAGTAGCCGCCGCACACCACCATCAGCCGCTCCCCGTGAGGGAAGACAGCAAGAAAATAAATAAAATAACCAATGGCCATAAAAAGTTGGAACTAATTTGTACTCTCGGCGGTTTTTTCTTGTGTGTGTGTGTGTGTGTGTTGGGGGCTCGGGTATGTGAAACCTCGGCAAAACCCATTAGACGGACTTGGGACTGGGGGTTTAGGGCTTTTTGGGAAAAATGGGGAAACCGACCACTAAAACCTAAACGCGACCTTCATCCCGAAAACAAGCGAGTGAGAAAGAAAGAACGATGGAAAGGCCCCGCTGCAAAACTAAAATCACACACACACACACATACACAAACATGGCACGCAAAAACAGCCTCCGGGAAGGCGAGGGCTCACCGGATTAATGAGGTGATTTCCCGTGTCGTTTTTGTCCGTTGCAAAATCTTGAATCTTGGCGCTTAATTATCGGTAGCCCGAACCCATTTGTCTTTCGGGCACATTTTTCTCCCGTACGCGAAAAGCGTTTTCTCCGCGCCGAGAGCTTTCGTCTTCTCCCATTCTTTGGATGGTTGGTTTCTGGCGGAATGTGACCGAGAAGCGGTGTGCAAATGGAGACAGGCACACATACCCATACACCCCGTGTGTGTGTGTGACGCTAGACTCGGAGGAAAACGTTTTTCGGGATAGATGTTCCCGCAGGGTTCATTCATCTCTGCGGCGTTCGGAAGCATAAACGAGAAGAACTAGCTAGCATGTACGATCACACAGTAGCCGTTGTGGTTTGGTTTTATGTTACAGCTTTTAATGTGTTTGCCGTGGTGGAATTAGAGCCTGCCACCATCCCTAATGATTAGGACAAACTTGTTGGTGGAAAAGGTTTGAAGTAATACGTGATTCTATTGTAGATTGTCTAGTCCTAGACACTACAGTTTTTCAGCTGAAACTAGGAAACATGACAACAAACACAATAAAAGTACATGTTTTGAGGACTGTGTTAGCAAGGAATGAATCATAAATTAATCACATTCGAAAACGTACCCTTGAGTTTAAAAGTCTGAATAATTAACGAATTTGGTGAAATCACGCAAGTCTTGAAAGATCAGTTCTTATTAGTCTGTAATAGTGATGGGAAAGATGAATTTTTCGTCGGAATCGATTCCGGCTCGCTCCGAAGTTTTCTGGAATCGATTCTGGATAGCACGTTCGGAATTAGTTTTCAGAATCGGCTCCGGAATCGGCTCCGGAATTGGCTCCGAATACGGAACCAGAATTGGCTCCGGAACCAGAATAGGCTCCAGAATCAGAATCAACTTTGAGATCGGTGTCTGTTTCTTCATCCTTATAAGAATAGGCGTTTGAGTCCAATAATACTACGTATTCATAGCCGCAAAGAATCCAAATTTACTTGTAAACGAGCCCCATTCTCATAGAGATTCCCGGGCTGATTACGCTTCTGAAACTACTTATTTCAATTCAAGAACTGATGCTCATTCTGTAGCTAATTTCAATTCTGGAGTCAATTCTGATTCCGTTACCGGAGCAAATTTGGATTTGCATTTCGATTCCGTTTCCAAAGCCGATTCTGATTCTGGAGCCAATTCCGATTCTGGAATCGATTCCGGAGCCAACTCCGAATCAAAAATCGAAATCAACCCCAGAATCAGAATCGGCTCCGCAATCAGCTCCGGAATCGGAATCGATTCCAGCATCGGAATCGGCTCTGGAATTTATTCCGAACACGGAAACGGAATCGGTATGTCTGATTCCGAGCTTCCAACAATAGTCTGTAGTTACGAAACATTTTTGGAAGGAAATTTTGCATTGACTCTAGCCTATAGTTCTGGCAAATCGATCTCATCCACGTTAACCATAAAAAATACATTGGAAAATATCACGTCAAGTATATTCAGGCCGAATAACATATAATAAGTATGATACAATGGACCAAATGCAGGGCAAGCCGCGTAATTCTTTTTTGGACAGGTTCAATCCTATTGGATTTTATATTACACAAAGGACACCAAACAAAGTAGACTTCTAATACAGATGCTTTGCATTTTAATAACTTCAAGAAGTGTTTTACAGAACAATTTATTGTATACGAGGCTGCTTAACAAAAACACTCTTTTTATGAAATATAATTTCGGGCCTTCTTTAAATCCTTGAGGCAGTTCCTTACAGGTTGCAAACCATTGCCCGTTCAAGTTAAAATAGATGTGTGATTGGAAATTTCTAAACACTAATTAAATGGGAATGATAACATCGCCATTAATGTATACCAATTTCGAAAAACCAAATTACGCTGCAGCAAAATCAATGATTGATAAAATCTTTGTTTCCGGCAAAACCTTTACGGAAGGATTTTGACCTGTACCAGATGGCAAAAAAAAGTTACACCATTTCGCCCCACAATATTCGCCCAATCATCCAACCCATTTCCATCCACGTGCGTGCGTGCGGACACACGATGGACACCACACCACCACTGCTGCTGTCACCCGCTATATATATCGATTTCCATTTGCATAATTAATCCTATTAACGAAAACAGTTCCTTATCGCACGCACCGTTGACAGCTGCGACAGCGGCACGCGGGTGGGAGCGTTGGGAGAAGTCGGCACCCATTACTTATCAGTTGAAACTTTGTGTCTATATATATATGTGTGTGTGTGTGTGTGTCTGTGATAGCACTCTAATCGGCCGTTTCTAAAGCGATTTAGGGACTGGTGACGAGATTTGAGCTCGACTGCCGAGCTCCAATAATGCTCACTGCGCTTGGTCGCTTGTTTAACGCTGATAACGGGAAGCGATGATACCATGCTGCTTACCTCCGTTCACCGATGGCAAGAGCTTAACACCACCCCACTCGGCGGTAGGGGTATGGCCGGTTTTGAATGGTTCGATAATCATCGCGCATCGCCAATCAGTTCGGTGGTCAGTTTTATTGCAAGCCCTGGAGCCCTTCTTCCCACGAGGTGCGAACTTGTAACTGTAACCAGGCTTTTATCACGCGGTCGATTTTTGTTTTTTGGGGCTTAAATGGCAACCTCACGGTGATGTGTTTTTGCCTTTTAGTTATTTTTCCGACTTCGCTTTGGCGGTCATTTATCTCACGTGCGCAACCCACAAACCACCAACGGGAGGAATGTTATTTACGATCATCGACGAACGTAACAATGTTGACTTAACCAGGAGACCAGGAACAACCGCAAATCAACGGAATCACAGAATGGCCACAAGGGGACAAAAAAAAAAACAAAACAACAACACGCAAATCGCCACCAGGGCAAACCGGGGCCAAACCCGATAACGGAAGTTTGTAATTAATTATCAATTAAGGGATATCATCGACCAGCCGGTTGCTCAGAGCACACACAGATCACATCCCAATAAAATGTCTTCGTTGCCCTCGACAAAGATTAGAGAGAGATAGAACGCGAGAGCACAACAAAGCCAGCCCACCGCTCGCGAAAGCGCACAAAATGTTTAAATCATTAATGCTTTTATTTTCATGTTTAATTTGATTATTAGTCTTTATTTGCATCTCACACACACACGCACTCCGGAAACCGGTTCCTTCATTGGAGTTGGGCCAAAGGGTCATTGAACCGTTTGCTCCACTGTTAAAAAAACCGTTCCGGATTAACGACACAAAGGCGGGAAGGATGAAAAATTGGAGTGCATTTTTACGCAAACAAACAAAAACCAAACGATCTCAAGGGTGCAATAAAATGCAGGATTGAGTTTCGACGAAGTTTTGGCCGATGACCACAATAACATGATTTTTATGATGATCCCTTTTCCATTCCAGAATCCCCCTTTTTTCGTGCCAACCGTATTCATGCCAAAGGTCAACCGATTTCCAAATCATGGCGATGGCTTAATCAGACTGGTTCACAAACACTTGATTGCGCCCGTATGAATTGCACCGGTAATTTTTGACCTAAATCCACTTTGCACACAACTTTTGGTCCTCAGCATCAGGGATCTTACCTTCCCCGCTCTATGTGTAGTAGGAACACAGCAAGAACGGTGAGAAAATATATTGTAAAACGATCGCAAAATGCAAATTGTCATTAAAATCAGCACGATTCGCATTCGAAGGGAAGAAAAGACAACTTGGTACGGTAGGTCCTTTGCTGGTCAGGTGACACACACTGAAGACCAGACCAGGGAGAACGTGTTTACGGGGAGCTTTGGATATTGGCGTTAAAAATATTCACCAACCGATAAATATTCACTTTAATTTTTCGCCTTCTGCAACAACCTTTCACTTCACAAGACTTTTGGGCTTTTTTGGGACACACTTGGAAGGATTTTGTGACTGCTTATCTCACGAACCTTGTGCAGCTGCTATACGTGTTTTGTTTTATGTTTTCTGTTCGCGTATCTGCATACATGCACTCTTCATCAGAAATCAACCAAAGGCGAAGGATAAGCTGCAGATATCGTGAGAGAGCACCATTTACAACAAAGTTTTGCCATGAAAGTCAGTCCAAAATGCAACAAATGGAATGATGCCGCTAGTGACCTGATTTTTCTGTTGCATTTGGAATGTCAACCCAACAAAAAAGAAAGCCCTCCTGAGACCCCATGGACGAGACATCTTCTTGCCAAGGGCGAGAGCTGTTTCTTGCTAAGAACAACGGGAAGTGTCGGGTCAGTGTGTCTGTACGAGAGATAACATTTTGACAGCATTAATTACAACCTCCCCGCCGTTTCCTGTTCGTTCTAAATAGATACGAGAGTCAAAAGCGATGGAGGCAACAGTGACATTTTTCTTCGCTTCTCTGTATCCATACAGGATTTGTTCCAAACAAGAGGACTTAAATACAGGCCCTTTTTGTGGGAAGATGCAAAAAGCACAGGCTACATATCTGCACGTTCGTTCGTTCCAGTTTGGAAGAATGAACGTGCTTTACTTGCTAAGACTGGCAACCACACAGTGCAGCAACATCTGCGGTGTTTTGGACGGTAAAAGATGAAGACATAAATATACGAGACAACTTGACCATTCTTCCAAACCAATTGGCTCCTTTTTCCAATTGGTCGTTTTTTTACCCATTCCCTCCTCACCACAGCAAGAAAAGGTGGTGGTTGGAGTCTATCTTCCCTTTCCTAAAGCGTATACCACCTCCTTCGAGCAACAGCAGTCGATCGATTAAGTCATTGGCCAAAAATGGTAAACCTTTGGACGGTCGAAAAAGGGTGTCCAACTGACAGGAAAGCGAACCAAAAGCTGTGCGCATTATGTGCGACTCTGTGTGTGTGTGTTTGTGTGTGTGTTGTACGTGAATTCAAACAGATAGAACCTCTCTATAGGGAATTAGTTTGCCTAGATAGACAGTTCAAAGACGAGCGAGCCTTTTTGGACGTGGCCCAAGTTTGTGAGAGAGAAGGTGCTTAGGTGCTGATGAGAGGGTGACAAAAACCACACACCAAAATGAAGGTCACCAAATTCGATGTCTCTAGCCACGGCTTCTCTAAAGGAGGGAATCCATTTTTGGTGCCAAAGCACAAAAAAAAACATCGGGGACTGATTGAACATATTTGGAAACACACTACTACTAGTCTCCGTCTATTAACTAGATTGGGATTGCTCCGTTCAGTCTACTGCACAAACACTCAGATCCGTCCCGTGTCTTTGTCAAACATTTTTGTTGATTTTCTGTCCCATACCTAAAGTTCTACTTAAACGCGATTGTATAATCGTTTCATTAAAAAAGGATTAAAGAACGGTTCGAAAGTACCGAATGCTCACTGCGGCAAAGTGGGAATCAGGATCACACAGGCGGGCCTACCATCCATATCATCGTGCAGTAAAAACGAACATCTTCCGAGGATTAACACTCACCTGTAATGAAAATAAAGAGAGGGGAAAAAAGGAATTAGCAAAAACACAAACCAAAACAGGCATTAATCCCGTTGTACCGGAAAATGCCTCCACATTGTGCCGTTTTTTTTCGGGCTGGGAAAAGTTTGATTCATGCTTTTTTTTGGGAAGATATAAATTATTTGCACTGTTACTGTTTATACAAGCTTGTGTGTGGCTGTCTGTCGTGTTTTTCCGTTTATCCAGCCCATGTTTTGCGTTTTTTTTTCTCCATTTCCCTCCTTAAACGGCTTATGATTTATTTTGCACCAAATGACTAAAAGTTTGAATAATGCGTAACAAAATGTGCAAAACAACAAAAACACCGGCCGAAGGACGGAGGGCGGACCAACAGATAATTTTCATACACAAACACACAGCAAATGTGTTGGTTGTTGTTTGGCTTTCGGTTGCTTTTGGGGGGAGGAGGAAGCATTTTTTGTAACGGTCTTAATGGAAATTGCAAATAGAAAGCTTAAGCCGAGGCTGACAAAGGTTGTCAGTGGGATTAATTAGATGTGTGTGTAGGTTCGTTTAATGCTTTTCGTCGGTTGTGAGATGTTTTACACCAGAAGGAAAGATGAACGTAATTTAGAGCCACGAGTTCTAGCAAAAACGATGAATGACCGGTCATATTATAGAGTTGATGTAACGCTTTTAAAGAATGATTCTTAAGTCTTAAATAAAAAGCCGAATTAGTGTCACACGAGTGACACAATTCATGTTGTTCCAATAACCATAGTTCCTTCACCAAACCACGTAACAAAGAAAGACATTTTTTTTAATACATTACTTCCATAACAATCTCTATACTGTTGCTGTAACACATAATCGACGTGCGTGAATAGATTAAGTTGGTTAGTGCATGCAATGCTGGTGAGGTTATACATTGAGTGATGCAGTTCCATATCAGTGCTTATCAATCGTGCCATTCCATGCGTATGCGGTGTTGTGAAAAGTAGACGAACTCCATTTCTCTCCCATGTACTCGGACAAAGCAAATGGTTTTGTGGTGTGATGGTGTCTTAGAATTATTTTGGAGCGAATTCAGCCTCCAAGCAGAAGTGTGCAGTAAGTGACCGATTGTGAGAAGCGCGTGCGCTTGTTGTGTGCATGATGTGATCATCTCCAAGATCACCAAGTTGTGTCCAAATAGGAGTTTGTGTGTGGTTTACCTGTTGCTATTCCGAGACCAGCGTGCTTCGGCTTGAGGGCTATTACTCTCGGTTCCATGACGCGTGTGGACCACACACACACAGAACACCTCTCCTTTCGCAAAACAGGATACAGTGTTCTTTACAAGTACCTCCTACTAAATGGTGCGCTTTTGTGTGATCACTTCCGTTTTCCTTTTCATCCGTGCCGTTGTGACATTCGGTGGACAACTTTACTGAACGTTCAACGGGCGCCACATTGTCCTTGAACGTTAGACGTTTTCTATTGCACTGTAAGATCGTTTATAGAGGATCCGCACCCCTGCCGGGGAGTAGTTGACGGTGATGACGCGTGGTGGTTGGTCCAATACCCACGGATAAGAAACCTAAGCAAAATGACTGATGTAAAAGACAAAGCCGTTAGGCACGATTTGGTTGAAGGTCATCGCCTTAGGAATAGAGGGACGACGACCACGCGGAAAATGTCATGTGTCCCAGCATCTCCAATGACTTGTGCTGTGTGCTCCCAGGCACCGTTCTCTGAACGCTATCTGACCCACAGGGAGTAACCCACAGGGAGTAACGCTAGTTACCGCCTTAAATGACACTTTTGTTTTCATCCCAAATCATGAGAACACACACAGTCCAACACCTTGAGATGTCATTCTGGGGAATGATTCGTTTCTAGCTATACACAGACCGTCTTCTCCACAGACACAGACCGTCTATCCACTTCTGCTTCTACGTCCGGGCCCCAAACGGACCGTTCTGCGTCAAGGTGTCATTCCGGGAAACTTTTACGAAGGTTTTCGTCGCTTCCGCCGTGTGTCTCTTCCGCAGACTTACACCACTTCAACAAAAGAACCAAGCGCACATTGACATCTATCGGCGGTGTGTGTGTGTCTGTGTGTCCATGATGCGCCTTCTTTATGTACTGACAAAGAGACGAAAAGAGTATGCCTGCTTTGATGATTCGTAGCAGCAAATGCGATTGCCAACGATACGGGGCCGCCGCGGGCGGCGCACACGAAGCCGAAAGGTTGGAATTTTTACGAACCGTGCCTAAAATGTGTAGCAAGTAGTTTTGATTAATTTAATACCCGCGTGGGGTGACACACAAGGAAGGCAGGCGCAGAGACTCCTCACCCAGATGGGTCAGAGTTTGTGGTCCGCCTATGTGGTGCGATTCTTACATTACCACATCTTCCGCATCTTGGGTGGAGATATTTTCTTTTCGCTTTCAGTATCTGATGTTTTTTGGGTGCTGTATTTTCTTTTGGTCTCTGTTCTAACTGATAGAATTCTCGTATCGGTGGAATTCATGGAATTATTTTATTGCCTTCACTATTCTATACACGGCATTGATTCTTTGCAGCAAGGTGTACCGAACAACACTGCAGTGACAGTTCGGGTTTGTCCGTTGCTAAGGAAGTCGCTTTTCTCCATCGTTCCCGACTGCTTTGATGTATCTCTTTCAGTATTGAGAGAGATTACTTGCCAGAAGGAAGGTACACACCGGCCATAAAACGGCAAACACTGACATTCAAGATGCAATTTATTCTGCATGAACTGTTGCACATCACAATAAAGTTACCCAGAAGCAGATAGCAGATTTTATTGAACATTACAGAGCCGCTCAGCCAGTCCCAAGCGTTTTTTTTTATGTGTGCTTCCACCAAAGTGTTTCATAACAGCTCCAGCTTGTCTCTTCCACTTCCAAATTCTGGAGTTTGTGACCCGTGTACCTTGATTAGCCCGAACTTAATTTGGCATGAAAATGATGATGATTACATCGTCTCGGCGGTGAGCTTCTTGAGCGACGGGTGTGTCTTTTTTGTATGTGTGTCCCTCCGTATCTCAATCCACAACGACCACAACCACGACGGTTGACGGTTAATGCGTAATTGACCGTGGCCCTTTAGATAACAGTAAACTTTACGGTGAACAGGAGCTCGTGCCACGCGTACTTACGGAAGATATGTCTACAATAATCGGTAAAAAGTACTGGGGGGAAAAAACCTATCCGGAAAATTGAGTCAAATGAGCTGCCATTAATTAAAAAATATGTTGCCACAACGTCAACAAGTTACCCGTGGCCGGAATATATTGTACCATCACTACACAGTAGGCCGTGATTTTAGTTCACCGCCCTGCCGGAATACGCTTCACGTGGAAGACACTGTAATCCGATTAGAGACCAGTCGGGCGTGTGTGTGTGTCATGATGTCAAGGGCTGAAAAGCGTGCCACCGTATGCCTCATCAACGGGAGCTTCCAACAGGGCAGGTAAGTAAATAATTAGCATTTACTTGCAAAACTTTGGCCGCGTTCCATATGTTGACCGGTGCGCACCAATAGCACCCAGCACCTCATAACCGAATGAGAGCCCCAGTTTTAGTTGGCATAAATATCTCTTTCAATATTGCTTCATTTGCATTGTCCTTTATGAGTGTGTGTTGAGCACAACACAGGTCTGAAGAATGTCAGACAGTTACGACACCTCACAGAGTAGCAGTGTGGACCTCATTTCCATATAAGGAGTACCCTTACCATTCGGACCTCTGACCTTCTGCAGTGCGTAACCGGCATGATGTCCAGCGCCAGCAGCAGTTGCTGGAACACAGAAACAACAACAACAGCATCGATCACAGTGGTGTCGAACGCTGATTAAAACGCGTCCAATTATTGAAGTCTGCCCCCTGTCTTGTACCTTCGTGCTGCTCAATTATGACACGATCAATCATTGCACCAAAAGTTGCTGAACTTTTAGCATTACTTCCCTCGAGGGGACAACTGCTATCTAGGTCATGGGGTTGCAAGAAGAAGAAACAAACAGAGCATGGTATTTCCTTTTTCGTTGATGTATGGCAGTATTTTACGTATTTTTAGTTGTAAAAAAGCGACAAAACCCACGTAGTACACGTGCCCCGGTGGAATTGCAATTTTCCTAATGCGATTTTTGCATTCCCATGCCCATCAAGCTCGGCGGTTCGCATAGGCGACCTTTGGTGCATGGGGCTTCACTTAACCCTTCACATTGTTTGACCTCGTGTGCCAGACATTAGAGATCAACGACAAACGGGCATTTCAAACCAACAAACCATCGTGGTGCTTCCTTTTGGAGGTCTTTTGGAGGAGCTTATTCTAAGTTCCTGACATGTTCCACGGGCAACTTCCTGGGCAAGCAGCCTATCAAATGCTGCAATCACGGGCAAGTATTTATTTTATTAGGCTACTGATCAAAGGTCCCACCACTTCGCTCTAGTTGGAAGTTGCCAATATCTCGCACGTCTTAGAATATACATGTCAGGAAGTAGTTCACACAAAAGGGCACCTAACGGGTTTGGTGGGATAGAAGTACTGAGACGTTTCTTTTACGCTTACCACGATAGAAGGAAAGTAAGATGTTCTTACGATGCATCGAATCAGATCTCTCATGCTTCTAGAGGTGGATTTAAGTTACAAGAAACTCTACACACTACACTTTGTCTGTTCCGATGTGGTTTGGAGCATCGTTTCTACCTTGCTTTTTTTTAAAGAAGTGAACGAGTCTCGAAGCATGGGGAATGAGCGGGCCACATCGATCCTAGTCGGATTGGCCTGATTTGATCCCGAACGTACAGCGCGGTTCCCGTTCACGTCCCGTTAGCTCTCAACCACCCCATTGGGGTGTATGTTTACATAAATTTATGCTTTGCCGAGCTGCTGGTGGGTTCGCTGGCGCAACGCAAAGCGCAATGCGCGGTAGTCCACTAGGATGACTATTGATTTCATCTGTCATTTTCATCTGGCTCTATCCGTTCAACCGTAACTAGACGGGACGAGCAATGCAGAGCGAAGGAGTACGCTTGTAGCTGGAGTGTTCCACCTATCTCCGACTATCTTCGGCAACTAGTTGGGAACTCCATCCTGTGCATAAGAAATGACATGCATCCAGCTAGGCGATGTATTCAGACGACCGGAACCGTTTCTCAACCGCAGCCTCACATTTGACCACCACCGTTAGGCGTCGGAACGTCCACACGAATCGTCGAACACCCTACCCTTCCCTTCACTCCACCGGACGCGGGATGAATCTTGAGGGGGGCTGACGATTTTCACGAAGTTGACCTTTAATGTCGCCCCACCTCCGCGGGTGAGTTCTCTATCGCGAAAAATACCGTTTTGCGTTCGGGCGTCTTAAAGCCCAACCCGTCGTCGTGGTCGCACGCCTTTGCCTTCACTGCGCCTTCTTCCCTCCTTCCTTATTGGCGATAGTAAATACACGTATCACGGAAGTGGGACGGTGGACGGTAGTGCCAACCCTCTCTGTCGAGTCATTCTTTTTGGCCTCAAAGCTTGAACCGATTGATTGCAACCGTCAGAAGAAGGTCAGCGGGCTAGTAAGGCCTAGACGAGGCAAGGGGGGAAGTGTTTAAGGGAGAAATGTAGGGTGAGTTTTGGGAGCTTCTGCAAATCCTTCGAATGGAGGATTTATTGGCAAACATGGCGAACCATTGGAAGGGAAATTAATCTGCTCAGTGGATTTTGACAAGCAATTGAACGGTTCTTATTTTGGAGTATGTGAAACCATTATAAATATTGCTGACATTAGTCTAGGCTGCCCATGTTCACTTAACATTAAGCAAGAACAAGCTCCTTAAAAATGGTACGACTTTGAAAATTAAGATCAGTTTGAAGCAATATTTCCAATATTTCTAAGCAATAAAATAATGATCTAAAATCATTTTGGAACTCTCTGCAGCTTCCACTGTGAGTGAACTATTTATAGTAGCTCCCTCTACCGGGATTTTATAAGACACTTAAACAAGGCTTTCGTTTCGCATTTGATTTAAATGTCGTCATTCTTGTCTACATCATCTCTTGTCCACTTTATGATAAAACGAACTTGCGCTCCAAACACCGGAAGTCATCACCTGAAGTGATGAGGTTATATGATAACGGATCTTGAGCTTAATTTACCTCTCATTTTTAGCTGCATTTTCTTCTCAGCTTATCATTATGGAATGGAAGCAAAAAAGGGCAATAAATTTTTCACACTATTTCATTGCTTTGTGACGCGTTTGTGCAAAATCTTTAAAAAAAAGAAATCAGAAAAGAAAATCGCCCCCAAGTGCTGCTGCCAAACCAACCAGGACAAGCTTTCGCGATTTGTGTGCGCACGCTTCAATTGCGTCCATCATTGATTATTATGAATAATTTAGTGTGTTTCATTTCGTACCCCGGCGCAAAGGAGTTTCTTGAACCGGCTTCTGAAGCACCTGAAGCAATTTTTTCTCTCTTTCTTTTATCTTTCTGCCCGTGCTTTGTCAATCAGCCTCAATCGACGGATCGGAATTGCAAATGAGAGCTCATCAAGCGGACGGAGGAGGGATAGGGTGTATAGTTTGGAGATATTTGCTTATAGATTGAGTGCGAGATGAGCAGGAGATGTGCAGTGCCGCCATTAACATCTTGATGAAGCTTTGATTTCAACCTGTGCTGTCTTCCGGCTACAGCAAAGCCTGACTGAGATAGATGACTTTGGGGAGCTTATTAAATCAAACCCGAAAACGTCCATCGTTTCATCTCGTGAAATCAATCAAATTTTCACCTTAAAATTTTGAAACAATGGTAATGGTCGGATGAGGTGTTAATACTTTTGTTTTAATCTTCCAGTGTTTGCTAAGGCCCCTACCCCATGTTGTAGCTACAGGCTGCGTTCAGATACACGCGACAGGTTTCTAACCCTTAATGCGCATCGCACGCTAAAAGCCGCAAAACGCACGGGAAGAGGAAGATTATTCCGCTGTGGAGAGTGGTTTAATAATTTCATGCACGGGATCGCGCGGCCGGAAGATCGATCTTCCCTTGCCTTCATCAACAGGCAATCGTGGCGATGACGCTACAGAATTTTCTACCCAGCATACAGTGAAAGGGAAGAAGATACTTTTTTTTTGTGCTGAAATCAGCAGCATAAGGGAGCCAGTTCGTTCGTAGCTTGGTCGTGACGTTCGGCGATGGTTTGGTGCGTTTTGGAAGCGTTTAAAGCTTTGTAGATGCATCACACCTCTTCAGGCCGTTGCATCATCGAAGGTAAAAGGTCTAATTCCATCATCAGGAGGGCAGCAGATTGCTGGGCGTGAGTCTTCAGCCAACCAAGACAAAACGTTCAACGTTCAGTGCAAAAATCATCCTTCATCATCCCAGAGGCACACAAGTAAGTGCCCGTATGATTTATTGAGATTTAATGAAGAATGGTGATGATTTTCGCTTTATTTTTCGAGCCACTTTTGACGCGAAGCATCGCCCTCATGGCATGGCTGGGTGGAGGGTGCGAGCAGGCGGGCGCGCGAGCGGCATATGTTCCCACGCTCGCGCCCAGCTGAAGGACGGACGCAAAAACCCGAAGAAACCCGGAGCTGGTTGTGAAGGGGTGTGCGAGAGAGCTTGTGAATGGGGAAGGAACGCGTACGCGTAATTTAAACACGCTCCGAGAGCCTGCAGGCCCTGTGAGCATCGGTTTGTGGGCAGGAAAAACAGGCTCCTTCGGCTCTTCCTATCGTATGTGCGCACAGAAAGCACACAGACGCAGCGAGGAGTCGCCGTGAGGAGTTGGTTAAGACAGAGACGGAGCGATAAGGTGGTGGTGATGGTGGTAATTATCTTGAACCGCGTGTGCAGAAAGGGGTAGCTTGCTCGCTCGGTGGGAGTTGGAGCGGTGAAGAGGCACGAGATGGCATCATCATGATCACATCCACCGAGCCCACCAGGCCACGGAGCGTGGGCTTTTCCGGTGTCCTTGGAGATAATGCAGCCAGATTGTTGGATTCGTTTTGTTTTCGTGTTTTGGTACGCTTACTGAGAATGGCTTCTTAAAGAGAGGAGCTTAAATTGAGGAATGATTTTTGGGCAATTTTCCTTTCTTAGTTCTTTGGATCTGGGAATCAAAAAAAGATACAATGTGAATTTGAACATTTTTACACCAAAATATTCAAACCAACATTACATTTAATCTGTTTCTGATGATGTGTAAATTGCACTTTAACACCATCTTTAAAGCATACAATCGTTTCCATGCTCACATAAATCATTTTCACATCGTTCTTCTCAACTTTTCCCCCAACATGTGGTTCCAGGCTTTCTTTTTTTGCTTCGGTTTTAGTTACACCACTCAACACAATGCAAAACTGTCTTTGCATGGAGTTTCGAAGCGAAAGACTTTCCTCTGCATCCCCCCCCAAAAAAACAGTAAAACCAGCACCCGGCATTTTCCTGGCCGCATTGTACGCGACAGCGATGGAAAAATGTGCAATCAGTGAGTGGCGCGCACGGTGCGCACATTCGGTTCGGTGGGCGGATTTTGTTTCCTTTTTGCAGCCCACCATATTTTCCACCAGCTTTGTCGTTCTTTTCCTTTGTTTCGCCACGCCAATAGTGCATAGTTTTCCGGCTGTCTGGATGTAATGGTGCTGTACGGAGGGGCGAGAGAGAGAGAGAGCTACATTCTTCGCCCCAAATAGGGAATACTTTCTGTCAGAAGGAATGTTTATGCATTTTTCTTCCATCCGCGGGGAAGGGCTGGTTTCCTCCAAGGATAGTTCCTCCTCGGCGTTCTTTTGCAGCAGCTTTGGTTTGCTCATTTTATTTTTGCTTTGCCAGAAGTTTGGCTAGACTAGTGTCTCAGCTGGAGCTGAGCTTTTAAAAAGGTAACACACAACACACACTCTATTTTCAGAGATATAACAAAAAATGGAAATCTTCACCGTTCTTTGCAATTCACAGAGCTCTCGATCAATATCGAAGCATAGGGAAAATACATCTAGCAAAAACTTCCTTTTACATCTTGCCCCTTGTTTCAAAACCAGCAACAGGAGAAGTTGCTGAGGCAGCAGTAGCCTTTTTTGTTGCATTTCCACCGCTCAAAAGTTCATTCCTGTCCGTTGCATTGCTGCAAGACTTTTATTATTTACTGCGCATCGTCGCTCCCCGGGTTATTCACCCATTCCGTTAGCATCCCACCGATTCCCGTTGTTATTGGTTGCCCTGTCAGGGATGATTTGAAGGAAGATGATGATGATGTGCAAGAGTAGGTGGTATGATACAACAATTTCACGCATTTCAGATGCAATTCACTTGCACTCGCGCGCTTCTGCTGCTTGCGTAAGGTGTTGGGTGTACGGTGGAAGTTTTGCTCTTGCCTCATCTCGAGCAAGCGAGTAGCGATAGATCCTCTTCGTTGCACTGGCTGCAAACTGAACTGCACACTGTGTGACGAACATTTGAGCTGTAGCAGTGAAACTTGCCTCAGAACGGTAGAAGAAAAGCACCAGACACACACACACGTCACGCTTTTTAAAGCGTGTTGTTTGCAATGAAAATGCATCCATCACACATACTGGTGCGGTGTGCCTGCTGGGGGGTGTGATGTATATAATCAACTCGTGGCAAATGGCAATTGGCGCACCGTGAGGCTATGAAGTACCTTCTGAAATCGAAACAAAAACAACTCCGACTTACACCTTCTCCCTTTTCCAAAAGCGCAAAAGTTTAGTCACCCGGGACAGTGTTTAGTTAAATCTAGATTGATGGCTTATATTATCGCCCAAGCGAGCGCGTTGGCTGCCGATCGGCACGTATTCGATACCTGCAGAGGAGCGTTTTTTTGATAGTCCACACATAGACGTCACACAATGTTGTGGTGAATTCCTCTTATCATGATTTGCCCCGGTTTCGTGGGTCGTGCGGAAGGAGCTGGGTGGGTAAACTCTATGCCCATCCGTAATGCTGCCGGAAGGGCGTACACAGTTGTAAGATTTATTGCCCTTCCCTCCCCAAAAAATACGAAAACGGCACAGGGGCTAGAGATGGGGTGGTGGGCGATGGGTTCAAATAAATGTGGCCATTTGGCCCTTTTGTTTGGTACTATTCGTGTGTGTGTGTGTGAGAGGGATGGGCATGGGGGTTATATAGAATTTCAATTACGTAGTCCTGCGTCTGTCTATCTATGTGTGTCTGCCGGGTTTGAGCTAAACAAATCAAACTCAACCTCAATTATTCAATCTCTTCAAATGGTTTGAAGAATAGTCGGCAAACGCTTGTGGTTTGTGAGCCCGTGGACAACGGGAAGCGAGTGTGGGAGTCTAGGATAGTGTCTGCGTTACGTCTGCAGAATTAATGATGATTTAGGCTAGAGTTCCGGGGAACTGGAATTCGATCGATCGGTCGATTGTGCTTCCGGTGATTTGGTTTGATGCGGACCATTATTTGCTAGGATAGAACCTTGCTTTGGAACAAATAGTCCAAATTCTTTGCTATATTTTACCTGTTCGATTGAGTTTCGGCATACATTGGAAGGGCATTGAAAGGATTTACTGATACTAGGAGTTTCTGGGCAATTTCCAATTACAAATTGGGAATGTGGACGAAATTTGATAACATATTTTGCTTCAATTGAACATAATTTGCTTGGTTTTTATGAATGATTGGCTTTAATTCAGTCAAGTTATTCCCAGATCAAGTTCAATGATTTTATTCAAAGGGAATTTTTTTTAAATTAATTTTCTTATACAATATTGACACTTAAGAAGTGCATTGACACACTCTGCTGCCAACTCTGCCAACGGGGACGGGGGGTACTACTTCCGCACTCGCACCGAACCGGATGATGCCTGTCAGGTCGGGATGCCACGTCCGGAGCAGAATTGACAATTATTGTAGAAAGAATTTTAATTTAACCTTCGCCAATTACCCCCCACGACAGGGCCCTGTGTGCTGTCTTGCATTGCTGGTGCAGCAGTAGAAACGGGATAGAATGATTCACCCTAACGCAGACACAGGTACACAGCGCATAGCTAGTAGGTACGTACAAAACGCGACACGATTAGTCACGCTTTGCTTGATGCTGTGCTCCGGCGATGGTTTGGTCTACTTTTTGCCTTTGCTTTAAATGCTCCCTCCTCTATCTCCTCTCTTTTTCTCCAGCTGTTACACACACACACACACACACACACACACTAGTTCACGGGAGAAGAGGTGTGTGCAATTCTTAGCGACTGCGCTGCCATCCAGAACTAGAAGCATAATCATCATCAGCGGGAAAGACCTAGCGGGATCTCGCAGCGCTGTCGTCGTCGCGGCGGACAAAACCGTTTTTGACATTCCCCGGGGAGCGAGACACACACGCGCGCGGTGCAGCAGCAGCATCATCCCGTGCAGCGGCTGCTATCTTTAGTGACAACAATTTTCTAACGCACCTATGGTTGTAGTAGTAGTAGTAGCAGCATAATAAGTCGGTGCTGCTGGCAGGCCTTAAACCACGCGGAAAGGTTTTATTCCCTTTAAGCGCACACTGCCAGCTGAGTTTGTGCTCGCAATTGTGTTGGAGCAACACCAATGCTTAAAAAGCACAGTTAAAACAAAATGATACAACTTCTCCCGTGCTTCCTTTGCTACATCTAACGCTGGTTGTTTTTTTCTCTCTCTTTGTTGTTTGTATCGTTCGCTCTGAGTCGCCCCGAGTTCCACGGGATTGGTTCCTAGTCGCGCAGCAAAACCAGAACTGCAGCATCTTTTTCAATTACAACATTCCCGTAGATTTAATTTTAGATTGGATCGTTCCCAGATGACAATGTGCACTCGTGCGCTCGGAACTCAAACATACATACACACACACCGATACGGCTTCTTGAGTCTTCGTTGCGACAGCTTTAACGCTCTCTTTTTTTTGCCCCTACAGCTAGTGGCAACAACCCGTAACAACTTCTCCTGTCCTACTGAGAAGACAGCGAGACGGGTAGGAACGCGCAATTTATGCGTCGACAGTCGGTTTGGTCCAGATTTGCCGCTTTTAATTTGATCCCGCGGTGATTAGTTGGCGGTTTTGGCGTATACAGAGCTATCTCAGGGGGAGTTGATAAGATAAGGCGGTACCGAGAACAGGAGGATAGTTGAACTCTTAACGACTGTACTGATGGTCTTAGTAAGAGACGGAGACTACGTGGTGGTGGCTGTGGATGCTGTTGATACGAGCATTGCACGGACGAGCGATTTAGTTCAATTTAAAGCAACGGACTAGTGCATCAACATTGTCAGTCTTATGTATGTTTAATTATTGGACAGCACAGTACATAAGTCTACGAGGAAAGCTGTATAAATCACAAGACGCCAGACAACCCCAGATTCCTAACCATTGAAAATGATAAAAATTAGGGCACTAAATTTTAGAGCTTTATCTTGTCTCTCTTTTTAATGAACTGTAGGTGAACTTTTTATAGTATCGATGTGCACTTTCTCAGGCCATAGTCAATATTACATCTTCACCAACTCCTCCACAAAATAATTCCACATCTAGACATATGCTCACATGTAAGTTCCTAAAAAGAGGATGAAATTGAGGCATACAAATGATGAACTACCAAAGCTGTATATCCAATTTAGTAGATGCATAGACACTCATAATAAATTTTAGGTGTTATGCTTATAAGCTGGTAATGTCATACACCTGATCCTTACAGATGCGGTGGACATGTCATCAGAATGACATCAGACCATCGCTCATACAGACTCAATTTGCAAATAAAGGTCAGAAGACGTAGATACCAACAAAAAAGACCCAACAAACTTTTTTGGAATTCGCTCCTTTCCATTTGCTGTAAGTTGTTCAAATCAAATTGCGAGCAGAAAAATTATAACTTTCAATCGAAAGTATCATCAAAATCTACTTTATACAACATCAAAATATTAAACCAAGAAATTATCGCCTGCTATTCATCACGAGCAGATAAACCTCGCCCACTTACGCTGCCTTGAGCTTGAAGTATGAGCCCAACGCAAAACAGTACAAGCTTTCTTCCCACCCGTTTTGCACCATATCTGGATAACGTGCCGGTGCGACTTCTTCGAGCACTACTACGCTGCTTTCCTCTCTCAACGTTACCGTGTTCTTGCCACAGGCGATTAGCGAGATCTTTGAAGCGAATTTCCTACCACATCACCACATCCTGGTTCGCGCATCGACCAAAACAGTGCAACAAAACAATAACTTTGTGGCAGTTTCAACTCGCAACAGGAGCAGCAGCAGTAGCCAGCAGCCACAACACAGAGCAAACTATATTAGCGTAGTTATCTTGGAAACCGATTCATCCTTGTACACGTTTACAGTCGGTTACAGTGTTACAAGATACACACACCCACAAAAAAATGGGAAAACAAAGCGGAAGAGCAAGTAAAATAAAAACCCATCAAACAACACACACACACACACACAAACACAGCGATAAAACTTTTTTCCGGTGAAGGATCCCCTGGCGCACTCTCCCACCAACGCCGTAAAGGGGATGCAATTTATTACTTCCTTGCACGAAAGGTGCTGAATGAAACTGAACAGAACGGATGACCACTGAATGGGGGATGGAAGACAACAAAAGGGAAACTTTTTTTTTTTGCTGCTTTGTTACAAGTTGGTCGGGGGTGGAAGATCCTGAGAGTCGAAAAGTTACTGCACAAAACAAAAGTTGTGGTCCTCTCACCTACAACTCCCACCAACCCATCAGACAGGATAAAAACGGTCAAGCAAGACACGAAACAAAGCGAAACATAAATTCTTGACCAAACGGTTTTGGCCCTTGGTTTTTTGTTTTGTTCCTGTGGCCTGAGCAGGATAGGGGGGAGCTTTTTTCGGTTTGTTGCATTTTATCCTTTCCCAACCAGTGCCGGCGCCCAGGTAAACATAACTCCTCCCCACTGTCCGGTGGTTTATGTGTAAAATAAATAGAATAAACATCATTTTTCCTAATCTCTTTCACCGGAAAGACCGTGGTGAGACTTTTGCGCACAGCCCTTTTTTGAGGTGGAAGCATCGCGAATCTAGGAATGGTCGAACTTCCTCTTTTATATCCCTTTCTCCCCGCCCCTCTTTCGCCATCGTAAAAGTTCCCGTTATCAATAAAGGGGTGTAAATTTATTGCAGTCAAATTAAAACACTCCCCAGTGTGCACGACGACAACCACCTCGGTTTCGCGGGGTTGCCTTTTGTGTGTTTCATAGGGAACTTTGGGAAACATAAATTCCACACCACTGGCTTTGGGTGGTTGGGTTGGGTTTGGGAATGACCCTTTTCACGACGGAGAGCTGTATTTTGAACGTTAAAATAACATTCCCAAAAAAAAAAATACGCTGAGATGAATAGAAACCATTGCACGCGAACTGAACTAACGCGCAGAGATGTGACGTGTGAGTGAGAAAGAGAAATCTGTGGCAAAGCTGAGAAACAAACCTCCCCGAAAAATAAAAGCCCAAAAACGGTTTTCTGGGACGATGTGTGGATTAAAATTGGTCGGCTTGGTACGTCGTTTTCCTCCCTTCCTTTTCCATTTTTTTTTTCGATGAAATTCCTTTCAAGGTCAGTCTCGCGCGAAGCCTCTCTCCCAAGTCAGCGGAATTTTTCAAAACCGTGGCTGTGCTCCAGTTTTTGACTTGAGCTGACGATTGAAAACTGTACACAAAAAGCTGGAGGACGAGGATGGAGATGGAGGGAAAGGAAATTACAAAAACAAATCTCTCTTCACTTCCCCCCTGCCGTTGCCCACACTTTATGCACTCATTCTCTATGAGGTCGGAAAAATAAATGAAAAACCAAAACACTAAATCATCGAACAAAAGGCTGCCCGCGGGACTGGTGCGATGTGCGCGTTCGACAAGTGAACAACATTGCCCCTGTCGTCGATGGGAAACGATCGTCGTCGCGATGAGAATGAATGTACGGAATGCTTTTTTTTGCTTGTGTAGAAGGAGGAAAGAAGCCAAAAAATGGGCCAAAAATCTAGCCAACCATAAGGTAATGTTTGCTACTGCTGCAGCATGCGGGGAGCTGGTTAGAAACAATGTGTGCCGGATTTTGCTGCAATAAAAGTAAACATCGCACATACGCTCGTGCGCGCTCCGTTTGGTTGGGTGCACGTTACCTTGCAGCTTCTAAACTCAGACTTTAGAACTACAACACAGCAGCTCCAGTAGCTACAACACAGCAGCTCCAGCGATGGGAAAGCTTTTTTTTCGAGCCACCTAGATGAAATTCGAGCGCATGCATTCAATTTTGTCGATGTGTTAACAGACTTGTTGGTTTGGAGCCTAAGGCTTACATTTTTGACAAAATGGCTAAATGTACCTTCAAAGTCACCAAACAAACCTTAAAGACTTAGAGGCAACATTCAACACTACAAAGGTTCAAAGTACTGTGTGCTGAATCTTTGTTTGGCAAGTTTGTATTATAGAAGTTTTAGGAAAATATTTAACATCCAAATCTAATTTTCAACATACTATGAATCGTATCTAAGTAATAACTCTATAAGCTAGACTCTATATTTATAACAATTTGGTCATCTTCCTAAAAATGGTATTCTTTAACAAATTGTCGGAAATCTTGAAATTGTAATTTAGAATTAATTTTGCAAAGGTATTGTGTAATCAATTGCTGTCCTTAACCATCCAGACAAGGTGTAACATTCATACCGAAGGTAAAAAATTTGCTGCCAAACGATATAAGATCAACACATACCAACACTAATAGACAAACATGCCAAACACACACAAAATAAAGCCCTTTAACCACCTCCAACTCCTGCACTGCATTCTTTCCTTGTAACTGCATTCAACCCGCTTCCGACGGTAAGCTTAATTAATTTAGATCAATGTATTCTCCACCCTCGAGGCAGTTTTGTGTTGCAACAAACACACACACATGTTGCCGGGATGCGTTGCACTACCGCTTTGTGTAAGATAAACACAACGTGCCTTTGAAGAGTGCGCATTTCCCAACACAACAGACACACACACCCATTATTCCCATTTTTTTTCGGCTAAGGTTGCTCATCGGGCTGGAATGTGCACCGGATGCACCCACCGGGGATATGTGGTCGACGATCTTGTACCGATCTCTTTGGACGGTGAACAAAAACACCCCTAACACTACAACAAACACTAAACTGCCCCTCGGGGATGCCTTTAGGCAACATGGCTGGCTGCAAGTGGGGATTGGGAAGCACTCTTGAAGCCCGGGTGAATGAATCAGCGCTGTCTAAACTGTCCGATAATGATCAATCAAAGGGAGCGGCAGCAGTGAAGCGAGGAAGAGTCTTTCCTGTGTGCCTTTAGGGAAGCGAACGAAGGAAAACAGGGAACAACCGCGTTTCAAACGCGTTCATTTTATGTCTTGATCAACATGGGGTTGAAAATAGCAAAAATCGTGTGAGATAAACGTTTGCAGATAAGATGAAGTGGCTGGTTGTGGGTAGAATAATATGGAAGAGCAAGGGATAAATATTTGCATTTATTTGAATATTGCATACGATGAAAAGGAACTTCCTTGGAACAACCACAAATAGTATCTAAAGTTTGTTTGAAGTCATTCTTTATACTGATTTTTTCGCTTTAGCAACAAGCACGAAAGAGATAAGAGAGAAGAGGGCTGACAATTGCATTAATGCAACATGATAAACTGAACCCTTTATCGCAACCTAACACGGTATGGCCTTGAACAATCTCTCTCACCTTAGTAAACCCCGAGAACAGCGTCCCCGCAATGTGAATGTCACTAAAATACAGGAGCACACTCATCGGACGGAATCTACTTTTGGTGTTGTGTTTCTGTTATGCAAATTTATAATTTTTTCACCTAAAAATAATGGCTATCCACACTTGACTGTAAATGAAGCAAAAGGGGACCAGGACACGCAAACAACCGACAGCAGTGAAGAGTGTTCAGAATTGAGGAATTTTATGCAACCATTTCCGGTGTTAAAAAGCGGTCCAGAAAAGAGGAGAATAAGTGGGACATAAACCACAAAATCCACCCAAGAGGACGTAACAAAAAAATCCTGTGAAAATGAAAATTGAACCATTTTTCACAACGAATGAAGTTACTGGCACTGGTAAAAATGGAGAGACACACCATTATAGAAATAATGCAAACGTGCACATGCAACGTGGACGTGTTGAGGTTCGGGCGGATGCGATGCTCACCCTTTCAGCCTGAAAGGATGATGCATCGTGTGAGGGAAGAGGGGGCCATGTCATTTGCAGTGACCATAAAAATTAACTCACTGCCACCGATGGGCGACACACACGTAACCAATTCGCAGCGATAGCAGCGCAGGCAGTGTGTTTAATTAAATCACTGCACTTGAAGTGTACCGCTCCATGTGCGAGAGTGGTGCGCCTTGTACATGTACATTTGATTATAGGGACATCACTTCAACGAGTTAATAATGCGTTGGATGAGGATGAGGCTTTTTATTTGCGAAGAACAGAAAAAAAGACCCAAAAGCATTAATAATGTTGACTTGCACGCTCTGCTCTTGCGCTCTGCTGCGTTGTTTTCTTTGTCCATTTGTGCGTTTGTAAAGTAAAAAGTCTAGCTTGCCTGCTTTCCAATACGTGCTATGATTAACTTGTGCTCAAGCGTTATAACCCGCTCGCGCGCGCCTGATTGACAAGCGTGAACAGTCTGGTGAGGGAAGGAAAGAGCGCAGAACGAGTCGTTGACGTATATAGTCGTTGGCTCGCGGCGGCTCTCTCTATATTCTACTTCTAGCAGCCGGCCGCTGCTGCTCTGTTTGAATTTGCGAGGGCGCTGCAACAAGCAAACGTCGTAGCCGTCAACCTTCATTGGCACCTTTTGTGGTACCTGGATGGAAGGCTGGACAAGCACGAAGCAAAGCAAAGAACCGGAAAGCAGAAACAAACCATTCCCGTTCTAGTAGGAGCCGACGGTCGGCGACGGTGTTGCGATGTAGGAGTTCACTCTCCTTTTCATCTACCAACAGGCAAGTCTAAGTACATCTGAGGTCTAGGCAGGGATAGGGCGTACGTGCGCCCCGTTGGTTCTGTTCGGTAACCATACCTGGCCATCATCAACCTTTCCTCTCCCCAAACCGTTGTCTTCGACAAGTCACATACGAAAACAAAAACGCCTAACCGACTAGATTCTTCTGCTGTCGAGACGAATCGTACCATGAAAGCAGCCCATCACTATGGACAGAGCCTTGGACAGAGAGCAAAAAAAAAACAGAAGGTTGCAAAAGGTACAGGAAATGGGGTGGAATCGAACACCCAATCTGGGAGACTGACGACTGAAGAAAACACCGAGCAAACCGGTTGCCGTTTTGGTTGGATCTCACATCTCGCAGATTCTACGCGTACGCCTTTCGCCATCTGCACACATATACTCGCTCAGGTATCGGTCACCCAAAGCATCGAAGGTTCTCGGACACCTTGGACCATCATTCCGAAGTTCCTTCACCGGTTCCAGCAGAGCAGGCTGTGTGTGTGTGTGTGTTGTATCGGGATTGTTTGCTGCGGAATGTCCCAAGTGCTCTCGGAATGCACCGCACACAGACTCACATAGGTTAGAGAAAGAGAGAGAGGGAGCCGCTACCTGCTACCGGATGGTGGAACCGGCCCAGAAGGGAAGTACATAAAAAGCTAATGGATTGGTCACCCACCCACCCACTGCATTCTTCTCGCCGTCCAACAGCAGCATCCAACGCCCTTGTTTTACTCTCGCGGCAAAACGCAACCAACGAGCAACCGAACGCAAGAGTGTGATCGAGAGTTCTTTGTTTGCGGTGCGCGGTGGTAGGTTGAAGATATGATGCATCTCCAGCGTCCTGTGTTCGGTGTTACACATTCCAAACCAGATCCACCAAAACCCCAGGAAATTGTTGGGGAGTTTGGTTGGTGTACCTTTTTTGCTTCCTTGTTGCTGTTTTGTTTTGGATTTGCAGATGGTTTCCAGACATTCTCGCCCGGTCTTTGATTTATGATGCAGAGCCTGGGGATGGAAATTCTGAGCAGAAGTTGAGGAAAGGCGTACTTCTTCTTCCCAGAGAATACATTATTTGCAAAAATGTTTCCTCAAGCGTTGAGAGATGCTTTCTACCTTAAAGATCCGTCTCACACGAAATACTTTTGAAGGATCGTTGACGAGTGCCTAATTGCTTTATAATTCTGAGTCTTCTGCTGCTCACTCGTCGCTCCAAAACACACGCCTTAGCGCTCTGAGTGCCTCAGAGAAGTTTGTGACCTCATTTCACCTCACCGATTAGTCAATTAGCAAAGATGCAGCGCCGAAAACCTTGTGGCTTGTTTTCGTTCCACGTAAAAGCACGCGACGTGGCGGCCTTTCGGTGCACCAATTCTTGGAAAGTAGTGAAGGGAGGATGAAGCAGAAGTAGTATGCAAATTTGCCTTCCACAAACACAAAACACCCTCTCTCCGTACCGACCAAAAATAACGCCTGCAAGCGAACCGAAACTAATTGGATTACTTTGGTTCTAAGAGAGACAGCGGGGGTAGACGGTCGACGTCGTTTGCTTTCGGGTGTCGCTTTTTGCAGAGATTTTCACCTCACTGGCGTATAGTCTCCCTCCCGCGCTAGCGTTTCACCTTTGAAGCGTGATTACTAATTGCTGTTAGTTTGGGCTGTGCGACAACTTTGAGGTCCACAAAAAAGTGGAGTACTGCTGCGCCTAAGTGTTGGGGCAGGTTTGGCAATCCGCTTTGCCTCCCAAATCCCCACCCCAAAAACGGCTGGCTCATCCCGTTGTTCTATTGGATTTTGGTATTGATTTACATTGAGTTTGGTGTGGATTATCTAACACTTCGATCAGAACGCGTTGACATTTCCAGAAAGCTGGAATTAGGAGACGAACTGCCTCCCAATTCTTCAGCCGAAGTATACGAGTCAATGGAGTGTTGGGCAGCTTTTTAAGCCCACCATTTACCGAGGAACTCTGCCGCCCTGCTTGCGCCGGTTTGGCCTCGTTTTTAATTCCCATTTCTCTCCCTCACCTCCGATTAACACATTCGGTTCGCACACACAACCCTTCAACACACCTCGGCACGGCCGAGGCAGCGCACAAACTGCTCTCTTGGGGTCACACCGGTGTTTGTCCAGTACCCCCACATGCGCACACACACACACATGCACACAAACAAAAGCTGTAAAGCAGACAGCTGCATAGGGAGAAAGAGACTCGCTCCCTTCCCGAGATGAAATGCTGGCCGCTTTCCACCTTTCCCTTTTTTCCACCCAGCTGTGGTCGATAAGCGTGTCTCGCGGTTGAGAAAGGAGGAAGAAACCGAGAAGGGTAGTGTCGGAACACGGACCATGGCGGCGGCGGCGGCGGCGAAGAAAGTTGGCCTACAGTTTCCTCTCTCCCAGCGCACGCGAAGCCGAAAGACGACAGGCTTCAAAGCACCACGGGAGTAGGACGAGGGGTAGGAAAGTAACGGGCGCGTTACTTTTACGACCCTCTGCTGCTGCTGCTGCTGCTGCTCCACTCACACCACGCTCTCGTCGCTTTTCCTCTTCCCACAGCTGGTCTCCCATTCCCATTTGGTGGCGCGATAGTTTTCGCGAAACTTTGCTCCCCTTTCACGGTGAAGGCAACAACCACAAACCCCCGGTTATCGGAGTTTCGGCATCACAACAATCTGCCAAGGGAGAAACCTTGGCACACAACCAACACCCCCCACTCTAAGTTGTGTCTAAGTTTTGTTGTTTTTTGTTGCTGCTGTTGTTTCTCTTGCAAAACGTTGTTCCGTTTTTCTGCGCTCGCGTCTTTGTCGCGCGTCTTCAACACACCTTTGGACCTATTTTGTGGTCGCTTTTGCGCGCTTCTCGTATGCGTGTGTGTGAGTGTGTGTGTCTGCATTTTAAGATGCTTTTCCCTTTCCGGTACGTCCACACTCGTGTACATCTCTCGGATGTCTAGTGTGTATGTTTTCCTAGTGGGTCGATTTTATTTCACTGCCAAGTTCATCACCGCACCTTTGCAGGGTGAGTGTACGTGTGTAAGTCATGCAGATTGTATCTTTATTTGGACTATGGAGGGATAAGTGTAGTGAATGTGTATCGTAATTAATAATGAAATTAAATGATTTTACTGTTGAATTATTGTAATTAAAACAATAAAACATGCTTTAAATAATATTCCTTTATTTGTCCAATGTTGTTTACTTATTTCATTTTGTTGCTTTTAGTGAATGTCAGAATAATTAAATCAGTTTTGAACCGTCTTTCTTTTTCTTTATAAATTTTGCCTTTATTGCCATTGCTTATAAGACTTTTGAGCTGTGTTTTAAATAGTTTTTTTGTTTATCTCTTATTTACTTGTCTTCACTTCCTTCTTAGTTTGTTTCGTTTTTTGTTGTTTGTAGTTTGTTCTTTTTTATTACATTTGTTACGTGATTTTTGACGTAACAGGATTCTTTTTAAAATTTAACAATAAAAAAATATATTGTCATAAAAAATAATATTTTATAATTTAATATATTTAAGATAATATTTTAGACCGTTACTCCTGAATAATAAAAAAAGATAATATTTTAATATTATCATATAATATATTTTAATATCACAATAATATCACTATTTTTGTGAAATTTCTATTCAAAATGGTTAATTTTGTATTTAAAATTCAATTTTATTCTGTAATAGCAATTCAGATGCATCTCTTACTAATTATATGATCTAAATTTCCCCAAAATGACTCAAACATACTATCGTGAGCTAAAACAAGAAACAAAAAACCATCACACACCGATGATTGATTGCCACATCATCGTCATCAGATGGCGTGGCGCTGGGGAAAATTCTTCAATTTTCCAATGCACACCCATCAGTCCAAACAATCGCTACGCAAATCGCCGCCCCACTTGCACTGCAATTGCAAGCGTATTTTCCAAATAATTGCACATCTGCATCACACCACACAAAAGGCAGCACCACTTCACACTCCCTCATCAATCGTGAACGATCACTAGATACCAGAACACGGCTGCGAAATGAGAAAATTAGTAACGAGAAGTACCACCATTATGCACGTAGCTGTGCGTAACACACACACAAATCTCGCATCCGAAACCACGCGCTGTGTTTCAGTGTTTGATGCAATGATGAAAGTACGATCAACTTCATCAACAACAACAGCAGCACACTACACTCAACCGAAGGGAGGTTACATGATAATAGTACGATTAATGGTGGGAAAGGTGGGAAAATTCCCTTACCCGGTGCAATGTGCATCAAAAACGGTGGAAAACCCCTTTTGGGTGAGATGAGGTGCGATGAACACGCACTGCGTTGGAAGGTAATGAAGCTGAAGAGCTCTCTCTAACTAGAACACTCCCTTTGTTGTGCGGGATGTCAAATTTCGACGAACGCGTTCGATTGCAATCGAAGTTCTGGTTCGAACGTGGGCAATTTATTGATATTAAATTTGCGAATTTCATGTGGCAGAAGCGCACGAGTTGGAAGTTAGTGAAGTGAAGGATTATGATCAGTAGTATCGACTGTGATGTATTGTAATGACTTGGTAAGTCAACTAAAAGCATATTTTAATCACTTCCACTTCAAAGAGCATCTGTCAACTGCAAACATAATTATTTGCGCAAAAAGCTTTCTGGCACGAGTTCGTCAAAGGTATTTACCAAATTGTTTACCAAACCCTCTTTTAATGCTCACTGCTCTAAAAACAGAGACAAATAAACCGCTCAATAATGAGCGAAAAACGGCCATACAGATGTCAATAAACCGACGAGCTTCAACCGCCTACCCAGTATGCCCAAACCCATAGGTAAAATGCACCAAACCTTGCTCTAACTATCGCCCAGCCGTCGTCATTCGGTTTCGTGGCCATTTTTTCCTTTTGGCACGAAATGAGCGCGCGCTCAATCTAATTTACATGCAACTCTGCAAAACGGCACGGGGCGGCGGCTCGTTCGGCGGGCAGGCCGAGAATGCGGAAGGAAAGAAATGAGTATATCAAACCCTATTAGTAGCTGCCGTGTGTGCTCATTTGCCACGGTTTCGGCCCCAAACGTGACCATCGGCTGGCACTGCTAACGTCGCCGTCATCAGCTGATGTGCTTTCTGCCGTGTCCGCCCCGTCGCATATCGCATGGGCTACTATACACCACGGAGACAAAAGCACCATAACTTGTCCAAGTTGTCCACGCAAAACCGCGCTGCCCAAGAAAACTCACATAAAGGCGGACGGTTTCAAGTTTAATCGGGCCCGGCCCAGAGGGGGGACGGCTTTATATTTCGTTTGCGCCTTTGGCTGTTTCCCTCACCGTAGCGTGGTTAGAGGGGCTTTGATTTTTTTTTGTTAAGCCTCCACCTTCCTTACTTCTTCTGCTGCATGGGTACCGATTTAGAGAGCCACAAAATTTGCATTTTGCAATGTGTGTACAATGCACCAACAATCGTGAGAAGGAGTGAAGCAAAAAAAAGGGTGAATGGGGCATTTTTTATGCAGTTTTGTGGTGCGGTTTTTGGTGGCGCTTTTCTACCACCCCGACCGACAAGACCTCTTTCCTTACTACAACCACCACCACGCACACACATACCCACGCGAGCTGCTCGGTGTGGAATGTGTTGATTCACAAAAATCGCATCACGCTTGGGGGCTAAACAACGTCGTCGCCCTTCTCAGCATGTAACTCGCTGAGAGAAGGTTGCAAAAAGAACTGGCCTCCACTTCCTGGCCATTCTTATTTTTGCGGACGTCTGTGTGTGTGTGTGTGTGCGCTTGTAGAAAATGCTGCTGCGGCTTCGTTGAACTTTTGCTCAGCGTCGAACTCTGGGCGAAGGTATTCTTGTTTTGATTCCACCCCACGCCATCGAGAGAAGGTCAACAAGCAGGCACGCGGGCAAGCTTTCGGATTGTACGGGACACACACACACAGCCACGGTGGTGGTGGGCTTTTATTCAATTCAAAAGTTCACCTGCTTGAGCCGGCAGTTTGTGTGTCAGGACAAGAATTGCATTACTGAGGGCGCAAGAGGTTTGGCTTTGTGAGCTGAGGTTTTGGACTTTCAAACAAAAATTATGACACTCTGATGGGAAAACATTGTCTGTGAAGCTCAATTATGTGTAACCACGATGTATAAAGGCGGTACAAAGGTCCAAACTTGTACATAAACAGGTTATCCTTTAGAGCCAAATTAAATTCATCTATTCTGGTTACAAGCTAAATTGTTACAAATTTACTTCAAGACTTCGACTTAGACAAGTTGACTAAAACAACGTCCACCGTACTTCGATGAATCTATCATTAAGTTATCACAGGTTTCAAACAACATTTTAAGTTTCTGAGTTTCTGAGTTCTTTAGACTTCGGACTTCAGACTAAAAAGAGTGGAGATTATGAATCCAATATTTTCTCCATCCAAGAACATTCCCTCCATTTAGGTTCTTAGTAGACATTATGCACACAGCAAAGTATTCCAGACATTGTTCAAAAGTAGTGGAGGAGATATGATGAACAGATCTTGTCAAATGTAGCCCAAAGAATTCAATTTCTTTAGGAATTATGATCCAATTCTTCATTGTTATCAATTTCTGCTATCAATAATGTTCTTAGTTGATATTATGCACACAGCAAAGTATTCCAGACTTTGTCCAAAAATGTTGGGGCAGATATAATGAGCAGATCTTGCCATATCTAGACAAAAGAATTCGATTTCTTTTGGAAGTATCATCAAGTTCTTCATTGTTATTAATTTCTGTTCTCAATAATTTAACGTTAAAAGTTCAATATATCTTTGGATGACATCTATGGTATGTAACACTATTGAATATGTACTAAAACTAGCTCTACCAAAAATATCTAAAGTAGGAGAAATGAGAAACCAAAGAAAGAACTATCTAAAGCCGGTAGGCAGCCACACACTAAAAGAGGAAAGATGGATGGATGTGGAATTTGCATTCACTTTCTTTACCCTTGAGCGGAATGCATCTCTAAAACTCCCTCCCCAATTCCTACTGATTTTGGAATCGTTTTGGAACTGCTTTTTTACCACCAACAACAACAACTGGGGTCTAACTCTACTAAGGAGCGATAGAAGACAGAGGCAGAGAAGGGAGAGTAAGAAGAAGAAGAAAACATATATGAGGCTTAAAAGAACCCACGTTTTTACGAGATAATCGCGGCCTTCATCACCATCATCATCATCATCATCATCATCGTGATCGTGAAAACGACGACGATCTACGTGCGCGCGTTTCGTGTGCGTTGGACAGCTGAATGGATGCACTTTTCCTTTTGAGCCACCGAGCGTAAAGACCCAGCACGGGATTCAAATTTTCACACTACTGCTCATATGCTGTTTGCATATGTATATCTCTAGCTAAAGAAATCACTAAGAAATAAGCAAAGATACTCTTGCAATTGAGTTTGAATTTTGAGGAGACTAAAGATATAAAGGGAAGTGTAATATATTTGGGATTTTTTTTCGGCCCGCTATTCACTCAAACAAATGTTGTTGCTGTTTAACTAACTCCAGCACCACACTATCATCTGGACAGAAGGGGGACACACACGCACAAACACAAGAGACAGCACGGGGCCCTCACGGAACGACATCCATTTAGGCGTCCATTTGATCGTTTCACTTCACTCAACACACACAACACGCGGACACTAAATAACCGAACTGCTCTGTTGGAATTAACAACATTCCTTCTCTCTCTATCCCTTCGATCCACTCACTTCGGCCAACAACGACAGGCAGGGGGTGCACACAAATAAATGGATAAAAAATCATAGGGCACAACCACCACCATCACCGAGCAACACTCTTTACGGGTTTAGGACAACACACACTCACACACCGGGAATGGAGAAGTAGCATAACGACTGCACTGGCACGCACAATCCCTTCCCAAAAAAACATTCAAAAACGCAACCGGGAGCATAGATGTTGGCAGGCCGAATCTTTTTGATTTTGAGCGACAAAAATGCAATGCAACTGCACTTCATACACTTCAAAAGCGAACGGCGGCAGCAGCGGCCTCATGAATTCGCGTTGCGAACGGCGCCAATTATTAATTAACATTTGCTACTTTCCCCATTCCCCCATTCAGCTGCACCGGCACAAACGGACCAACCGACACGGATATCGAACCGTTTCCGCAAGGGTTGAAGGGAACACATTTACTGCTGCACACGGTGAACGGGGTTGCGTTGTGCGTTTATAATTTGTGTTTCTGTGTGCGCAACAACTCCTTCTTTTTTGCATCAGCGGGTTGCCTCCGTTTTTTTTCTTCGTTTCGCTTTCAAGCACCCATGGGCCAACCTCTTTTTTGTTGTTGAAGAAAAAGTGCCTATAAAGCTTTTAGGGGGTTTTTCTTTTGGTGTGGCAGGTCTTGCTGTTACTTTGGTTTCTCTATTTTCACTGTCTTCCGCGAGGCACGTGTGCCGTGCTGCGTTGATGCGTTTCGGCACCCGTTTGGTGGCGGCGCCTACACTCTTCCTTTGCCGACAAAAAACAAAAACTTCACGTCACGCAGCGTGAAACGCACCACACTTAAGCGCACACACTGCCGTCACTGCGCGCACAGCTGGGGAGGACCCACACACACCTTGGAACTGTTTGTGCCGTTGCAACGGAATGCACCCGTCCGTTTGGCAAATGTGTGCAGAGCAATACGGTTAAAATGAACTCCGATTACCGTTTCGATTCTGTCACCGGTGTAGAGAGCACCATTCAGAGATTGTGACGATTAGAACACTAAAATAGTGTGCGCGACTGCTTCGCGGGACTGCTGCACACAACTGGTATGCGCGCACGAACACACACACACACACACACACACATTCACACTCACGCGCACGTACCTAACGCCTCACTGCCCGGGAGTGTTGGCGTTGCGTACCGTTGGAACTGAAGCGATCAACTGAGGCGTACGATTCGAGCGACGCAGTACGCGAACCGGCCTCTGCGCGGTCCCCTGTGTAGGGGAGTTTGGAGCCCGCATGCACTCGCTCGCTCTCTTTGCTGAAGGGTGAAGCGGGTTAAGTCGAGCGACGCAAACGGCTCTTTTTACAGTGGAGTTTGCATGGAGCTTGCTCTCGCACGATCCCTCTCTCTCTCTCGCTCGTCAGTAAGGGGGTTTCTCTTCTCTTTACCACGCACTTAGCCTGGCTTAGATTCGCAAGCCTTTCTCATTTGCTTTCTTGTAAGCGCAGTGGCGAAGGTGTCAAACATGCATTGAAAAAAACATTTTCAACATTTTATTTAAATTTTAAATTAAGCATTGGTTTGTTTAAAAGACACTGCAGATTGAAAAGGTGTCTGTTTTTATGGTAAGCTACTTGTTTTTACTAAAATAGTTATAATTTAATTTTATCATTATTTTGATTTGCTGATGTTAAGAATACTATGAGTATACTAACCAATGAATGACGAATTATTTCGTGAAGCATTGACAACAACTGCTTGGGAACCAACGTTCAAAGATTTAAGAAAGAAATTGAGAGGAAAAGCGAGAGAGATAGAGAAAAAGATAAAAAAAGAGTGCAAGAGAGATCAAAACCGAAATATACTATTTGTCAGAAAAAAAATTTAAAGGTGCATTCATTTTCCGACAGAGGACGCTGTAGTATGTGGCAAGGAAGTAAAATATTGTTTAATCAAGGACTATCAAATGTTTTAAACTCTCTACTGCGTGAAAGTATGCTTTTGTAACGAATTTGATTTTTTTTTAAATTTATTTATTTCCCTCGGCGACCTAAAAGAAACCTTATTTATTTATTGTTAAAACCTTCTTCTTCTTCTTCTTCTTCTTCGGCTCAACAACCGTTGTCAGTCAAGGCCTGCCAGTACACTTTGTGGGCTTGGCTTTCAGTGATTTATTGATTCCCCCCATAGCAGGATAGGCAGTCGTACGTAGAAACGTTAAACACAAAAATAAAACATTTGAAATTATCTTTCGCCGAGTCATAATTCATTGAACTTATAAATTAAATTTTTGTCGACATGTTTTTTTTTTAGTTTCTGCTTAGCGTTTGTTTTAAAAAAATATTGCAAATGGTTTTTTGTTGTAATATTTTAAAATGAGTTAGAATATGACTAGGTATGGTTATAAAGAGTGCCTGGATAACATTGATTATATGCATTTAATTGTATTTATTATCTTTTTCAAACCTGAAATGACCACTGAAAATTGGCTGAAAAGTCCCAGCAAAGAGGTTCGACGCCCGTCCTTTCTACCGTTTGTTGCGTTTCGCTTACTTTTGTGCTCCCCTTTCCCGTAGCACTTTCTACACAGCGGTGTGCCCTTTTCACTCCAGCAAAGGTAAACGTAACAAACCCACATGACTCTCTTCGCTAGCATTCTCTCTTTCTCTTGGTTCGGTACGAAAAGCCGCTTAGCGGTTGATCTGCACCACCGTCGGTACCTTTTTGCTTCTCTTCTATCGTGTGTTTTTGCGCTTCTCTCCCGAATACGCTTCTAGGGTTTCCCTTTCCAACGGTTTCAATTCTCGTGCAACACCCCCCGTCCCCGTCCCGGGACGGGGTATGCTTCCCTTCACCATCATTCCTGTTCTCGTTTCGCGACCGGCAAAGCAAGCGCAATCTCGCCAACTTCTCTCGCACAGCGCGATCTCTTGCGATCGCGAGATGCTGGAGCCTTTTTCTCTCTAGGTGATCTTTACGCTCACTCGTGCATCGCACTCATCGTGCTCAGAGTTTTGTCGGCTCAGAGCTCTGAACTGGAGAACCAGCTCTTTCTTATTTTGTTTGCTTCGTTTTTTTTACTGTTTATTCCCCAGCCACCACCGCAAAACGGGTGATGCTGTACGCGCGTCCGTTTCGGTTTCCTTCGCAGTGTGCAGCTTAACGCGAACTGGTTTTTCTTCTGATGGATTGTTGCGATCGGAATGAGAAAAATAGACGCACACACACACATACACAAACAGCCCAACACTTACACAGTGTGCCAGACAAATAAATGCCTGGGAGTAGATTGGCGGCGACTTTCAGGCGCGGTCTGAGAAGAAGCCGCCTTGTACGATTCTGTGGGGTATTAAGGGGGGCATAAACAACAAGCCTAAGGAGTTGTTTTAAATCATTCTCACGCGCTGTGTCGGCGCAAAATGGTCCAAGACGCAAGGGGTGTGTTGGACTATTGCTTTCTTACATCATAAGCTGCAGCATCGCTTTAGCATTGGTTCGGTCTAGAATTTCGATTGCTGTAAGCTTCCTGCTTCTAATCAATTACTCAGTAAAGCATCCCCCACGAGATGTACTTATCCAACTTGAAGGAAGTGATTTGATTTCAAGTACTCGCACACACACACACACACGCACTCTTCAAGTGCACCGAAGATCAATGGTTGGAGGGCAAACATAAGTGCAGGCGTCGGAAAACCGATACGCATCTTTTTTCGTTTCGACCCCTCTCCGATCTCCAATCACCAAGATGGTTGAGGGTAAATAATTTCTGATTTCAATCATGCTGGATCAGCTGGATTACAAAAAAAAAAATCCCTCCCACCCAAAAAGCTCCTTGACAGCATAAGTGTTTGTTTTCCTAACCCAACCACCAAACTGCGCGTCGTGAGTGTAACGTAGCGCTTAATGAAGCGAAGTGCTGCTGCCATTCATGACACTAACAAAATACTACACTTACAAAAAAGGAAATGATGTAATATTTATATCACAAATTTTACCGTTACTCTTAAAATTCAAGCATTAGTGCATATTGAGCACAAATTGTACCGTTTGCTGATGCATTTTGAATGTTCAGAATAAAGATAATTGAAATTCATTGTTCCGATGTTTGAAAGAACGAATCCAAACCTTCTTAAGGAATCAACCAACCTTTATAGCTATCAACCATTGCTTGATGGTGTTAAATATTCACTGATTTACTGATTTATGATTTCGAAAGAGTAAAAACAAACTAAAGAGTAAAGAAGGACAAAATAATTGAATCAACAAGGTTTCATAGCTTCGTTTGATGTTAAATTTGAGTATAAAGCATACAAAAGATAATTAAAAAATAAGTAATAGTGGCAAAATTCTTCTTTTTTTATAAAAAAGCAAAGTAAAAGTAAAGTAAAAAGAATAGCAAAAAATAAATAGTTATAACAACATGATTGTAAAAGATTGTAAAATGTCTGATTAAGCTTAAGAAATATCAGAAAATAATGAAAAGAAACATCAAACGCAAAAACTAACACATTAAAGTAAATTAAAAAACAATTAAGTTAGTAATTCAAGACATTATAGGTAAATAACAGTCAAACTAACAATCGAGCCCCAAGCATGCAATTTAAGCAATAAATAAATTATCATTTTCAACGAACTCTTTTTGCCAAATGATAAAAGGGTTTAAATAATACAAATTTCTATATAAAAAAGCGTTAGTTTCACTACAACATGTATGCTCTTATCTAATATCTTTGTCAAATTATCAGATAAAAAATCGTATGAAAGGTCTGGGATTGGGGCGTATTCTATATTGCAGGAGAAAGAACAAATATTACATGCAATTAGGTACCGCAGGAAACAAACCATTCCGAATATTTGTTAATTGCCAGGCCAGATTGGGATTCAGCAGCGCCGATTCTTCCCTCGGAAAACACATACATTGTGTCGTTGATAGGGTTGCATTACCTGTTTGAAAGAGAAAGAGCAAAAAGTACGCCATTAATAATGATTGTGTCACCCCAATACGCAGAAAACTATACTCAACGCCATCGTCCAACAATTCGGTCCATTATGTGCAATCTTTTGCGCCGAAGTTCCGATTGCGATAGCGCGATAAATGAAACACGAAAATGATGCCCCGCTTGCCGGTCCACACCATCAACCCTTCATTATCAGCCCACCCTACCCTATCCTCGTTGCGTACACATTGCGAAACGAAGTGGAAAAACCACACAGCGAGCATGAATCAAATCTGTGCATTCTGCAAAGCAAAGTAGCACCGAAAATACCACAAAACATGAAAAAGCACCGAAGCAGACGGACGGAGTTCCCATGAAACGGGCAGTATGCGACAGCGGGCGGAAAGTAGCAAACCAACCCCCGTTAGCACACCAAACGGACAGATGGCGGTCAGTTCGATGGTTTTCGTGTTAATGGTGCTGACAATGTTAATTATTACACCAGAAGAAAAAAAAAAAGGTGAAGGTAAATGTCCCAGAGCCCAGGCTTTGCACATTTTCCACATTATCAAGGGTACACCGCTATCAGGTGGTACGGTTTTTTTGTGGGTTGTCTCTCATCCCGGCTGAATATCACTTGCGTTTGATGTGATTAAAATTGAAACAAAAATACACATGCAACGGGAAGGAACAACCACATCCAGAATATTTGCACGCCACAAAAAAAAGCATTAAAAATGTCCAACAAACCTTTGGGCCAACGTACGTTTTTTTTTAAAAAGCCGCCTTTTTGAGGAAAATGTGACGAAAGCTCAGGCTTTACAAAATGGAATTTATTTCGTTTTTTTTTGTGACTCACCCGGCATACTTACCCGGCAGAGACTTACAGAAACAAAAACAAAATCCTGCCCTCCCCGAAAAAGGGATCCGTTCCCAGGGTTTTGCGATGACACGGAAAATGATTTGTATTCGTCGCGGAGTTCACCCGTTTGTCGCACCAGCACAGGGGCCAGAGCTAAGGGCACGTTACAGCAACTTGTTACGGGGAAAGGGTTCTCGAGACGTTGATTTTCCTCTGTCCCCTTCTGTTCGGGGCTTGAGGGGAGAGGACAGCGCAACAGGCATACTTTGGCGTCCCGACAGAGACGCAAGCGAGAAGCCTTCTTCTGTGAAGTTCACACGACACCGAAAATCGTCTCCGGTTTGTTCGTGCTTGCATAGAGTGCAGCCTCCTGTCCCGTTGTCTTACGGCACATTCTGTCTCCTGCTGCTGCTGCTGTTGCCGACACCATAACACAAACAATCGCAAAACATTAGCAACACCTGACCTAATGACATCGGAGATTTATTGCACCGGGTTGTTTGCTTTCTCTGGAACCGCAGCAAAGCAACACGGCCGCACCATCATCCTGCTCCCTGCTGTCCCTTCTAAACATTGTTGAGTGTGCAGTGGCTTGAGCAAAAAATTAGCACAAGCCCGTTTGCTTGGGTGAGAATTTGTGGTTGCGGGTGATGTGAGACAACACCAGGGAGAGAAGCTTTATGCATGCGTTAAAGCCAAGTACCGTTTGGGGGAAGATGTGAGGCAAATATGTTGAGATGATGTAAACACGGATAATGTTTTAACCCACAGTGTGCATACAACAAGGGAGTATATGAGTGTGGGGGTTTTTGTTTTTCTTTTGTTGTTGATGAAATTACGCACAAGTGTTAGGGAAATTAGCATAGGGAGCATTATTCCTATGGCGTGTGTCACAAAGCTGCGGTGTGAAACTATCATTCATGGGTTACCTACATGACGGTGTAGGTAATTGAAAAAAAAAAGATAATGAGTTTCTGATTGTCCGCAAATATTGAATTACAGTGTGATGGTTATAAACATCATTAGAGCTAAATGGAACGATTCACTTATGAATGAAAATCTGCAGCAAATTTTATTACAGCAATAATCCTTTCATGTAATGGATTGCAATGAATGAAGTGATAAAAATCAATTGCTAATGAAATTATACGTAAAAAAAGGCATCTTTTGATTTAATTAGCTATTTATTCATTGTAGTCTTGGGTACAGATGTGAATAATCCGGAATCGTCTCTGATCAAACTCTGAAAACTTCGGAACTACCTCTGTAGCATGATCCAACCCGAAATCTCACTGTCATCCGGAGTTGGAGTCGGAGTTTTTCGGAGTCAGAGTCAGAGTTATCCGGAGTTCTAGTCAGACTCATCCGTAGTCGGAGTCGGATTCTTCCAGAATCGTAGTCGGAGTCATCCGGAGTCGGATATGAAATGCTGGCTCAAAACTGACCGACTCCAGGCGACTCCCACTTCAGTTTGATTCCGACTTTGGATGACTCCGACTCCAGGTGGAATTAGTGGTTCCGGGTTTGCAAAAGTCGAAATCGAATTAACAATATAACTTAGACCGGAGTCATGACTGTGGTCCAGAGAACAAGTCACTAATTCATTGAATCACTTAAAACGAGACAGATGTTGAATAGTGGTACATATAGCTGCATAATATGTATTGTTGGACATAAATTGGCCATAGCTTTGACTTATTACCTTAGCAAAATTCTTAGTTAAATTAATTGTATTTCTTTTAAACGCTACAGAGATTAGTAGAATAAGAATCAATAAGTATACCTTAAAATGGGATAGTTTGTGGCTAGCCCTTGTGCTGCTATGCCTTAAATGTAAACTCTTTGCTAGGAACTCCAATGACATTATAGTAACATCAGAGAGGCATCGTGCTTTAGTTTAGAAGCAGATGATTTGAAAGTTTCTTAAAATTGTGTATCGTTTTGCTGTTTTACGCCAAAAAACTTTTGTATTAATTTATAGTGAAGAATTTTCGTAAAAGTTGTTCCATTAAGTCTTCAAATTATTGTAAATAATTTCAAACCAAATGTATAAACAACATAATGCTTCATTTTTATTTCATGTATGCTTTCAAAATGTTGTCCACGCATGTCCTCCAATGCCCTTGTTTTGATTTAAAGTGCAGCATAATTAACTGCTTCCAGCAAATGGCAACGCTCAACCGCAAACAATAAACCTAGGCGCATAATTTTGCGTACGAAAAACAATTTCGCTCGCGTACCCCCTCCCTAATGGACATTATTATTGAATGCCGACACGCACCCGCCATTGCCACGAGGTTTTTGCCAGCCATCAATAATATAAAAACATCGATCAATTCGACGCTTGGCATTATTATTTCAGATGATGATGATGGGGGTCGGTCGTTGCATCCCAGCCGCTAGTGAGAAACACGATCGGCGTTGATGGAGATGATGGTGGTGGTGACGGAGGCAGCGGCGGCGGCAGTGCTTGTTCTCTAAACAACGGTAGGGCTTATTTTTCAAACAGTGCGGGCGCTTGTTACATTGTACGGTTCTGCACCCGCCTTCCACCCTCCCGCGAGAATGCTGTCACACCCACCCGTCCCCCAACAAACTTTGTGTCTCATTCTGGGCAGATTAAATTCTTCCCATCCGCGGTCCCGTTTCAGGCTACAGCAAGAGCGCTTTTCGAGCTCGGACTGTGCTGTGTGCGGCTGGAGTGCGGGACAAAAGTGCGTGGGGAATGCAAAAATCACTGCATTCCAAACCACCGGCTCGAAGCCCGTGATCGGAACCGTGAAACGAGTGAACGCTCGTCCGCCCCTGCAGTTCACTTGGCACACACACACGCACCGAGAACACGCCAGGTCCACTCAGGAACGATTCTCAGAGTGCGGTAAAACTTCAAACGCGGTCGCAAAACTCTCCGCGGTTCAGTTGGCGTCGGATTCTTCCGTTCCGAGATGGCGCTGATGGGAGGGAGGGGGGGGAGAAGATGGTTCTTCTGCGGATGGAGGAAGGCAAAAAGACGCGACCCACCCCTGCCCGCAATACGATCGCACTCGAGATCGTTCCTCGCTCTCTCGGCGTAGTTCTGCTCTCCCACGGGGAGGGAATCTGACCACTGTGTCACCACCCTTCCGCGTGCTTTCTCTCACCCACCACCGGCCATCATCAGGCCGGCCGGAAGCGTGCTGATGGTGTGGTACGAGGTTCGAGTGTGATCTTGCTTCAATCGTGGCCGATTTTGTCTCAGCACTGGGAAAACGGACGGACGGGCAAATGGCATGGAAAGTATGGCATCTCTGGGAACAGCAATGGGTATGAGGGGGGATACTGGTGGAAGGGTGCATGATGAGGCGACGATCGGTATGGAATGAATCATGTCGAGTGCTGGGCCGCCTTCTTAATTCTAGCACTCCATTCCGCCGACATCGAGCGTCTTTTTCCCGGTTTAGCTAATTAATAACCAAGTGCAACACATCACGCCAGTTGAACAGTTCTTAGAAGGCGAGTTATTCTGTTGAGCGTTTTTGTATGTTGTTTTTCCTGATATTAATGTACGAGTTTTCTGCTATGAGGCATAGCTGAATGAAGTATTTGATAATTATCTTGAGCGTTTTGTTTTATTGTTGCTAATAGAATTTATATGATTGTAGCGTAGCTTCTCAAGTATCCAGCATTTATTTTATTTTATTTAAATCGTATTTTTATTTTACATGGATTGTTATAATATTTTTGTATAGAAAAATAGGAGCTCAACAGAAATAGCAGCATTAAAACATGTTATACACAACAACAACCAAAGAAAAACAAATTGTACAGCAGCGGAAGAATATATGTTTATGATAAAGCCCAATGGAAAATGTTTCAAATGTACTACAACCATTTTACAATGTAAATGTGAAAACCGTTAGAAAAATGCACTGGCCATGAAGCAGCATAACAAAATTTAAATCATCCGTCAAAAATATGATATATTTAACAGTTAAATTCTTTATTGTGCTTTAACAAAAGCAATTTCCAGTTTTTGCCAAATTTGTGAGTTAACCTTAAATTGATATCATTATCAACACCAGGAACTGTCCAAGAAATTACTTCCGCGAACTGTTAATGGGCCCTTTTCACTTTCAAGATCATAGGCTGAAATGTTTAGCCTATTAGCTGTTTGTATTGCATAGCAGTTTTCGAGCAGCTATCAAAATGGGTATAATATACAAGTGGGATCCTCGCGAGGTGTGTATTTAGAAGATGGATTTGTGTCGCTCCTACTTTTGAATGGAGATTATAAGAGTGTTCTGTGTATTCGTCAAGTTACCCGAAAGCCTGTTTGAGCAAAAGTTTTTACCCGTGCTGTCAACAAGTGACGTACAAATTTTTGATTTAAAAAAATCAGGCTGTGAGACCACCTGATCTACATACTAGTGATGGGAAAACGAAGATTTCGTCGGAATCGATTCCGGCTAGCTCCGAAATTTTCTGGAATCGATTCCGGATAGTAGATCCGGAACCAATTTCGGAATCGGCTCCGGAACCAACTTCGGAATCGACTCCGGAATTGTTTCCGGAATCGGCTCCGGAATTGGTTCCGGAATCGGCTCCGGAATTGGTTCCGGAATCGGCTCCGGAATTGGTTCCGGAATCGGCTCCGGAATCGGAATTGGATCCGGAATCAAAATCAGCTCCGGAATCGGAATCGGTTCCGGAATTGGCTCCGGAATCAAAATCGGTTCCGACACCGGAATTGACTCCGAAATCAGAATTGGCTTCAGAATTGGGTCCAATGAGGCTATGTGTTGATAGCGACAAAGAATCAAAATTTACTTGTAAATGATCTATTCACATGGAGAATCGGGGACTTATTTCGCTTCCCACACTTCTTATTTCAATTCAAACCATTCCATTTCTGGAGTCAAGTTCTGATTCCGGAGCCGATTCCGATCCTGGAATCGATTCCGGTGTCGACTCCAGAATCGGCTCCGAAACCAACTCCGGAATCGGCTCCGGAATCGACTCCGGAATCGGAATCGATTGCAGCATCGGAATCGGCTCCGGAATTGATTCCGAACACGGAATCGGAATCGGGTAGGTCCCACCACTACTACATACAATTTGATTTTAGATTCTACCGCCAGATCGCTTTAATGCACCTTGAGATAAATGAAAACCCGACCTCGTTTTTTGACATTTTTTCGAGCAGGTTCTCGAATCTAATTCTTGCTTTGAGTCTGAAATAATCAAGGCTGAAAATCGCAGGCTAGTTATGAGTGGGGTTTTGTCTGGAATTCAGCTGCCAACTGTCAAACTCCATATAAAAAGCTGGCTAGTATCGGGAAAGGTCCCAATACTTAGTAGATGTTATAAGTTTTGTGACTTTTTATATTATATTTATATTTATTTTATTTTATATTTATATGTGAATATTGATATGCTTAGTTATGTGCTTCAGAATGTTAGGGTTTATTTCATTCGAATTAATTTAGAATCGATTATTCATTTTTTGCTACTTGCGCATAAATTCCATATTGAAATGCGTTAAATAATTGTAAAATAAATGTTCACGTTATTATATTTTTTGTTGGAAAAATAAGCATTGCTAAAAACGATTTAGGTTTACGATCAACCATAGACTTAAGCTTTAAGCTGAAAATTTAAGGGCAAAATACTAAATATTTAATACTTAATTTTTTCCCCCGTAATCAAATCTTGCCTACCCATTTGCCTTTATAAATCCCGGTTACTTCTCCCTACATTCCAATTCAATTAGTACACCAATGTGTGGCGACAACTCGGCCGCCACCATCTCCGCCACAGAGAATCTATGATTGGCGTCGTCCGCGACAAAGATGCATCCCCGTTTTCAGCGACGACGCCAGTAGATCTCTCGTGACGGGCGACGGGATCTGACATATCGTGGACACTATAATAAGTGTGTGTGTGGTGTACGGTTTTTAGTGCAAAAAAACATGAATGCATTTCGTTCTTCTTGCACCGGCGCTGCTGCACAATGCAAAGGGATGCTGCTGGCCACCGCACTATCTCGGCGAAAACCAGACGGCGCCGCTCACACTCGAACCGGTTGTGTCAAATCAGTGTGGTATACTGACTGGCGACACGACGACACAACAACACGCATCACACACCAGCACACAAAGTGCCCTCCCGCGCATGTGCCAAAGGAGTTTGATGTGCTGCTGCTTCTGTGACGAGCAGGCGATCGCGCCGCGCACGATCAAATAAAAGCGAAACGAGCTGTCCGCGGTACGCGCGCGCTGTCTTCCACACACTGGAGCGTTTCGGGGCGGGAGACACAAGCGGCGGTGTTCCGATCGAAGGCTACCCTAAAGATGAGCACATGATGATGATGATGATGGCGATGATGTTGTTGCATCCGATGAAGCAACACATACACATAGCCGGCCTTAAGGTCTGATGCGATGGAGCGGTGTGGCCGGTGCCATTGACTCCGAAAGGCGATCGTGTGTGCACATTATGGTTTCGTTTGTGGAGGAAACATGATGCGCGTCTTCTTCTGCTGGTATGGTTTTTGCCCGCCGCACATCATACCCACACACCCGGTGTGTGTGTGTCTGAGTTTATGAGGTGGAGAAGAGTGTTTTATGTGCCTTTTTTGTTGTTTGCTGCTGCTGCTGCTGTTACTTCTTGTGCTCAGTTTTCGCCTCGCCTTAGACTCTGCCGAAGATAATTACCCCGGGAAGGGAGGTGGATAGAGGTGGGTTTTGTTGGTTTTGAAAATGAGTGCACATATTCTCCAAAACGTGCACACACACAAATCATTCGACATTCATTCGGTTCGCTCGCTCCTTCGTTTGCCTCCTTCCTTCTCCAACAGCAAGCCAACATTTGAAACCGAAAAATCATTTTCCACCCACGGTACGGCCACGTCCGTTGTCTTGACCCGACCGGGGGAGAAGGGGTTCAACATCCTCGCCGTGCCCGCAAATACTTCCCGCACATGAGAGCCTGCAAACGCCGAATCTTCCGCAGGGAGAAGGAAGCCGCACAGAGTGAAGTAACGCGTACGACCGTCCGGTCCGCGGTCAGTTCATTTTCTAATTATTCAACCCACCACACCACTACGCCACTACACCTCATTTTTATGGGTGTGTTACGCAAAAAGCCATGCGCGAATGTGCCGAAAAAATTGAAAAGCGCATCCGTGCACAGGTCCGCATCTCCTCCTCGGTTGCGAGGGGGTGCAGCTCGCCAAGGATCACTGCACTCTGTGGCAGTGGTGGTAGAGGCGCACACGTTTGTCATAATGAATGACGTCTTTTCTTGTTTGCTGGTTTGCTTTCAAAATGTGTAAACCATGAACTTGCTCCATCTCCATTCCTTTATTCGTTGTTTTGTTCTTAAAATGGATGCCCAATCTCCGAAAAAGTTCCAGGAAACTATTCCTCATCAAAACAGGAACAATTCTACACGCAATCAGGTTGAGCTGACTCCAACATGTGACAAGTGGATTTAATCCCCAATGTTCGCAACCGAAAACATCAAACAAATCCATTTCTGGGAATTAGAAATTGGACACAAATTTCCTCGGAATACATCACACAATTGACATGACTTTGAAGCGACTTGAAGAGCTGAAGCAGCATCAATTAAACAACGTCCATCAAATTGATTATTGGTTCATATTGTAGAGGACCATAAAAAAACACCACTTCAAAGGCTCTGGTGTGTTCGATGATGCGAAGAATATAAGCACGAACAAAAGGAGGGAAAAACTTCAACCCTGGAACATAATCCATTTGTGCAGGCGGCACACATTATGAAACAGGAGATGCATAATAATCTTTCCTCTTGTTGGCGCGCACAAGCTGCATGCCGATGCACTTGCCGCGTGTGTAAATGCACTTTCATTGTTATCGATTGGCCCGGGGTACACTCTCTGGGTATGGGGCGATGCATCATCTTCTGCTAATTGGATACCATCATATATCTCGAGCAGCAGAAGCTTAATCGGTATGTGCTGCAACGACCGAAGAACGGCCGCTGCTGTATGACTGATGCCCTTACCGAAGCTGTCAGACATGCGGTGAGAGTATGTGTGTAAGTATTTGTGTTTAGTAGATATTTCTCCCGCAGATAACTCAGCCACAAGAGTACACACAATGGCCCCGGCTGGTAGGTGCCGTGGTACACCCGTGGAGAGGGGGTGTTATGTTTACATGCGTATTATTGTCGCAACCGTATCTATCTTCCCGTCGCTTCCCAATGGGGGAAAGGTGTGTGTAAAAGACGAACGCATCGCCGTAACCCGTAAGCTACATGCTGTTGCGAAAGATGCGGCACTCGAGGAGCAAAAGCTCACTCGCATAAGTGTGATCGGTGTTTTGTTTTGCCGAGTCTGTCTTGCCATTTTCCCGGTGACGTTACAGCGGGGAATGCCAATGGACCAAGAATAACCCAAATGGGGAGATGCAACTCGGTGGCACATAATTTGAGGTGCGAGCAAGTGATTTATTAGTAGTTACGCTTTGTTTGCATAATATGTTGGATGGTGTTGGAGGCGGATGGATGAGGGAAATTGGAGAAGAAAGGAGGGACTGACTGTGCATTATTGTGTTGTATTCCCGCTTGTGCGAACCTGTTACGCATGAAGGGCGTAAAGATGTTATTTCATGCGATTGATGGATTTGTTGCAAATACTTTAAAGTGAGAACGTTGATATATGGTCGTTCATGTTGGAAGAAACGCATGAAAACAACAGAGACGGGCGTAACGGCTTATGTAAGGAAAATAAGATCTTACAACAGAACATATTCACACTTCTAAAATAGATCATTAACATGGAATACTTCAGGTATCTTGTTCTTCTTGATTTCATGGGCTATTGATGACTTGCAATCAAATTCTGAAGAAGAATGTCAATCTGTAGTATCTATACTCGGTGTTATCTAGGATGCACACTAACAACTTCTACTCTCGGGAATTCACCGGTCCTATGTGTAAAACTTCACTGTAATGCTGTCCTGTCTTTGTTTGTGTTCAACAATGTTCTTTGCTGCGCGTTCTCTGATCCATGCATTAATAGGATCGAATCAGTGTGGTGTTGGTTTACATGGTGTCACCAATAGGCTTTACTATCGTACACGTGCTTGTTGTTAGGTTTACATCATCTTGACCATAGACGTAAAGTAGCGCAATCTGTACTCATTAGAAAGCTATTATTAGGAGAAATTGACGCTCCGGATTTGTTGGCTAGGGTAAATATTGATGCTCTTGAACAATCAGAAACAGTCAGTTTCTAGCTTCTCAACTACAAGGACGATTATATATCCAATACGACCCGTTATTAGTGATGATGCGAAACTCCAATTAATTATATGAATACTTTAAGTTCATCTCTTCAATGATTCAAAAACGAATTGATGCTGCTTTATGCTAAGATTAGGTAATATAGAAATGATTAAGATGTGTTTCGACTGATGCTCAAATAAAACACATAAAGACATTAAACATAAAAAAAGCTGGATTTGAGCATGTAGTAGGTAGAACGGAAGGATATATTTATTGACCTAGGGTCGTAACATTGAAATACTAGTAAAATAAGTGAACAACTGTTGAATGCCAAGTTTGCAATGCCCTTTAGTTTTCCGGATTATTGAAAAGAAGAATAAACGTTGGAATATAACAACAAGACAGATTATTGTTCGCGCATTTAGGTACAGGTTTTTGTCCCAAGGGTTTATCCACAAATGTATTTGAATCAAACATACAATTCAATAAACCGTGTATTTTAATCAGTCAAAACATCGTTTCAGGAATTCAAAGAAATGTAGTAATCAAATATTATACATGGATTTTCATAATTTTACACAGCTACAAATTCATTTAAATTACTTAAAAAGCCCTCGTATTCCCACTTCCAACAAATTACTAACGTATTCATGTGTAAACATAGCTTTAAGCTTGGGCTAAACAACTTCTGTCCCCTTTAGAACGGCAACTCACGCACACTTTCCTAATGAACCCATCGTTACAAGTACGCATCCACACTTCATAACGCTGCACTTCACTTGCAATATAAACGCCAGTGAGGTGAAAACACGCAATCCTCTCAGAAACGCATTCCCGGGCGATGTGCAGCGCAGTAAAGGGATCCTACTACAGAGGAGATAAACAACTTAAACGTAACATTAGAAACGATTGGTTTCACCTGCCCAGCGATGTGTGCGTGTGCAACTCGGTGGATGAATGAGAGTTGCCGTGCCATTCTGCACTGTACACGGCACGGTGTTTTGGGGTGTTTGCCGGCAACAACAGCTGCCGGCACTCGCTCCCGTTTCGATACCATCCGGTGTGCTTCAAACCGCAGCAGCAAAGGATAAGCCCAGGGATCCAATCTCCGGAACGCAGATGGACAGATGGACGACTGCAGTCTGCGTCTAACGTAACGCCGTGAATAGGTGTTCGATGGAATGCAATAAAGATAATTGAACGAAGGATGCACCTGAGGCTTTGATGCGCAAAAAAACGGCAACCCTTCCACAGTGTGCAGCCGGTGGAAACTGAGGTAGAATCCAATGAATGAACTGTGCAGACGATCTGCACTCTCAAGTGGGTTTGGAGGATTTTTACTTACACCGAGAGCGGGATCAATCTTCGCTCAGAAGTGTGGTACGCTCGTTAGCTCGTACATCCCCCGCTTACGCCACCCATTCGATGACCTTTCAATGGGACGACCATCCTATTGCAAGGCACGCTGCTGCTGGCAGTGGAATGTGTAGAATTTAAAGAATAAAAAACACAAAACGAAAAAAACACACCACCAACCGGACGTGAACGTCGATCCAAATGCCACGGCAGTTTGCTAATTGCTTTGGCCCCAGCGAACAAGAGTCAAGAGCGCTTCCCTACTCTCTACCAGGGTGCAGTCATCGCTCTTCCCTCCGAGGCGGATGCATTAGTGCTTGCGGGTTAAATAAGCGCTTGCCATATCTTGGCGTGTTTCGTACAAAACCACGGTACAAAATCAGTGAGAAGTGATCCATGAGAAAGAGCATTCTTTAACCCTTTTCGCCGCCCGACGACCTCCCGTCGTTTCCTGTTTCCTGTAGAACACCAGCGAGCGCTAGCGCGCGCCTTGATCGATTGATGGAAAGCGAATGGCAGCCTCGCACAGAGCCAGCGTATTTTCCGAACGCTGATAAAACGCGCAGCCAAACACACATACACGAGCATGATTAAGGATTTTCTTGTTCAACATTCAACACGTAAAAGGGGGTGAAAGAGGAGGATAACACACAAAAAAACTGCAATCGAAACGAAATGGAAACCCTCACCCACCCTCACGACGACTAAATCTCGCACAAATGGGTAAAGGTAAGCAAGTTCCAGCAAATGGATTAATGTTTTGTGAATGGTTCTATGCTCTTCCCGTATTTTTGGTATGTTTGCTTCCCTGCGCAATACTTCCCTGCCTGGAGGCCTGTGGGTAAAGGAAATCGATAGTTACACCTCCACCACGGGAACGTTTCGCATGTGAGCTGGGCGCATGGAATTGGGAAACGGAATGCAGTAATCGATCGATCGATTACACTTTCGGTCCGGTGTGCGGGCGGACGGGCGGGCTAGTACGCGCGTCCGGTGTTGTTGGGCGGTTCGCGGTGTGAAGGTCATTCCCGCTCAATTATGTGTGCGTATGTGTGTGTGTGCTGGAGTCGGTTTTTGGATAAGGATCAAGGGGTTTCTTTCGTTGGAATGGCGGGCCGGGTCCGCGTGATTAGACCGGACAGGCAAAGTGGATTAATTATAATGGAATCAGAGTGTTATGGGATTTCGGCGATTGGGAAGCTTCCGCACACCCATACATACATACACAGTGCGGGAGCTATTTGGTAAACAGAGTTTTCCGGTTTCAAGTTTTTTGGAGTTCCAAACAGCTTTGAAGGTCAAACAAAATTGTTATCGTTTTATGCATCCTATCTTATATGTAAGTGACTCCCAATTAATTACTAAAATAAGAAACATACGAAGAGGTAGATATGATAAACTTACAATGACACAGCCATAAAGCCTAATTTCTTTCTTTTCTTTCAGAATTTGTCTTTCAGAAATCATGCTGACGTTAAAGTTGAAATTTAGGCTTGAATTTAGATGAATTAGAGTCAACTTTTCTTTTAAGTAACACCATGATTTTTTGCTCTGCACTTTTAGGAATATGTTATCTACAACCACAAAAATACTGTCAAGCATTGCAATAAGCTAAAAGTATATTCTTTTAAATCATACTACAATATCTGTTGTATGTTCACGTTTGTTCAAACGTCCAACTCCGAGATAGCCACCGGAATTTATAATAAGCCCCACTATGTCTAGGATTTGTTGTCGTATCAATCACGCATCTCAAGGATCAAATCAGTCAACAAATAACTATTAAATCCATCCATTTTTCTCGACTAGGCAACACATTGATATGACTTTGGAAGCTCTATTTCTCGATGCAAACGCGCTCACTCTTCGCTCGATCGCGTGTCTAGGCGCACGGCTAGACGCACAGAGAGCAACCGCTACGCTAATAGATGCGAGATAAACGTCTTAATCTGTTGCTAACATTTACGACTTTTACGACCTCGGAACTACCTGTATGAACACACACACACATCCACACACACACTCAGACACTCGCACGTGAACAACAACAACACACCGGCGGTCTACCCCGTCCCAAATGAGCGGTATCGGTGAAGAGCTTTTATGATCGTCTAATCTCCTCCGCGAACATTTTGCGTATTCTAGATTCTAATTCTTTGATTCGTTTCCTTTTCTTCCGCACTCCCCAACAGCGAGCGCGAATGCCACACACGTCGTCGGGTCGTCGCCGTCGCCGGTGTCGGTAAAATCGAAAACAGGCGGAGGGCGCGGACTCTTAACCGGCGCAAAAGGTTCTTTTCAAAAAGGGTTGTTACGATACGAGCGAAAGCGGATGAGTTTTAAGTGGATTTTCTTCCTTTTACTGCTTGCTTCCCGGGGTTTTTTTTCTTCAGTTTTTTTTTTTTCAAAGAGCAAGCGGCACAAACCCTGTGCGGATTAATGTACACTAATTTCAGCGCATTTGGTAAAGATCAATGATAGCAGCGGCCAACAGCACCGATCAAGGCGTTTCTTTTTTTGGTTTTGCTTAGGCTTATTGGCTTATGCTAAAACGGATTTTCCTTCATAGAGGAAGAGTGTTTCGAAGGCTTCAGAATGGCTTCGCAGCAATCAATCCATTTCCTGCCACACGATCACGATGGTTCTCCATCAAAGAGATTATATTTGAGCCACGAAAGAGAATCGTTGTTTTCGACAGCGAAAGCAACCAGCTTTTTGGCGATGATTTCGATTTTAAGGCGAGAGGTTTTCGTTCGCTTCTTGGTCATACACAATTATGCATTCTTGCTACTTACGCAATACGAACTTTTGCTCAAAATGACTAAACATAGACGTTGTGCAATTGGTCGCTTCAGTTTTAGGGGAAAGAGAAAGAGAGCTTTCAGTTTTAGTATGTATTTTACGAAGGGTACGTACCACCAACCAAAACCAAAGAGGCAAAAAAGCCAAACAAGCTCATTCGATGCGCAAAAATCAAACGAAACCCGATTGCGCAATCATCGACGCATTTTTGGCTTTCAATCTTAACCCCACAGGCTAAAGCTTGCTACTAAGGTCTACCACATTTGCGCTGCGCAGACTTAAGACATAGTTTTAAGAGATCTTTCCTTCGCATCGTTTCTCAGTCAATGAGACGGAGGAATCGCCTTGCATGAGGACAACACTCTACCACTTTTTAGCCACTTCCCAACGCAATGAAGCAATGAAGATAGGGGGCAGAGAGAGAGGAACCAGTAAAGAGGCCTATAATCGACCCACTTACTTACACTTACGCGGCTGAATGTTTTTAATATTTTTGAGGATATGTTTTTTTCACTCCAGCCCCTCATCATCTTCCCCCTTTCTATGCGCGCAAAATATGTAATTAGTGCTTGGAAGAGTGTTTTGCTCGGTATGAGGTGTGTATGCGGCTAAGCAAGCCGCTGCATGGCTCAAAGGAAAGGGCAGTAGTTCTCTGAGTCAGAGTCGCGGGAAAGTGAACCTAGCGCGCTGGCTGGTTGAATAATTGATTCTTTCTGCCAAATTTAATTCAAGGAAACTGCGCACAGCCTGTTACCTCATCGATTGGAATGAAATCGCAGCGTAAAGGTTTGATTATTTAAGATGTTTGGTTACCGTTGTTTGTGGCTTTGTAGGGGAATTGTTTTGCATTGAGGCTTGCAATTATTAGGGTTTGATCAACATGGCTAGAGCGTAAAGGATTTATATGGCATTAATTTGGGGAAGCATTCCAATGTTTGCATGCAATTCAAACTTAAACCAAACCTTCACTAATGGTGCATAAAATGATCCGTGTAGCAAACGTTAGTGCTGAGTACGCCCAAAGACTCAAGATGTAGAACGAGTAATGACCCAACCCAATCCCGGAAGAATAGCCATCACAGCAGAACACACTTCAAGGACGCTCCCTCTTAGCATATGCACTGATCAACGCTCTCGAACACGTCTTCATTTCCTCTGGGAATGTGTATTGAACACCTTCCTTAATCCAATCAAGCCTAACAGCGGCGCAGGCTGCCATTAATACCACCTTCATGTCACATCTTTATCGAATTACTGGGAGCTGTTAATGTCCCCATTAACCGCCAATCCAGCACATGATGTTCCTGTGGCACTGCACCGTATGCAGTTGGTTTGCCATTTGCTAGCGCTGCCACTAACAGAAGGTTGAAGAATGAAGAGCTTCCCCTTAGTTGCGGATTGTATACAAATACACAGCACAGCAACTTCCTTGTTTGCTTGGAGCGAACACTTCAGACGCAGCCGCGAGATCAATGGTTCGGTTCGTGGTGTTCCGCAATCGAAAGATCACGTACCTCTCCTCTTAATGTCATCCTGCGGCGAGCGGCCGAGTAAGCGTTGGCGTCACATATCGTCCTGGTTTTTAAGCTTCACTCAACAATGCCGAATGGAATGTAAGCAGGTGAGCTTGAAAAACAGTTTCCCTCTCTTCTGAAGACTAAACACTTCTTTGGCATCTCGGAAACCACAGCCACCACAGTCAGTGGAAGGAAGGTAGTGAATGAGTCCCTTTTTCTCTTCACTTTCCCGCACAGTTTTCTCCCGGAGCGTAGCTGTTTGGTGACGGTTGAATGTTTGTCTCGTGACAGTTTCCGAAAAGCTTGCCCCAATCCCCATCCGCTCCCCTGTTGGGCGATCACCGTTAAGCCGGAATGTGCAAATGCACCTTCGCGCAGACATTTCATCAGCAGTGTTTTGTTGTTGTTATTTGTTCGTTTTGCACGAAAGCAACGAGTGCCACACCGACACGAGATCGTGCATATGTAATTAAACGAATCACAGCCACGAACTCTCCGGTTGGCCGCTGGTGGTGGCGGTGGTGGCCACGAAACCGCTCAAGGAAGTAACCACTTTCGGACCACGGTCCCGCTGCGGTACACATAAGTGATTCACCTAACCCGGCCGAAAGCCCAAAATGGCTGCAAAGTGTTCCGGCCTGGGTGTTCGCTGCTAGAGGAGTGGGATGGAAATGGTGGCCGAGCCTGGTCAGAGGCGGATAGGGAAAATACTTTCATTTCTGATGTGATCCACTTTTTTATGCAACATTGTGTGTGATATGTGCGTGTGTGTGTGTCTGCTGTATGTGCAGTATTTCGCTGCAGATTCAGGAGAGTGCGCGAAAACCAGTACGTACGTGGACGTGGCACACTTCCGTGGCCGTTCGCTCGCTCGTGGGCAATGCAAGCAAGTAAGGTGTAGGTGACGATGATTGCGGTGTAGGAGTTGTGGTGTGTATGTGTATTTTTTTACATTTTGATGGTGGTAAATTAAATTAATTTTATTACAGCTAATTATGATTGGATACGATCAGTCTGGACAGTAGTGTAATATGAGCGAAGGCGTAATGTACGTTGTCTGATGATAAATAAAGATTGTGCATGTGTGTGGTGAACTACGGGGACCAAATCCGGACAAATTTATCAAATTTGTGTAAATCAATGTGTGGCCACAATAACGGTAATTAGAAATATACATCAACAAAATTGGTCTAATTAGACCAAGACATCCACAAACTCCTCCTTAAAGTCTTCAATGTTTGATTCCAATGATAATTCCAAAATGATAATAAATTGGCTACGTATTGGAGAAGATTTGAGAAAACTTTGATGGTTCTTTTTCATCCACACAGCATCCTTGCAGCACCGACTGTATCCGGCTGCGATGCAGACCGACTCTGGCCGACTCTGGTTGAATATGATTCCTGCCAACTACGACCTCGGACGACTCCGTCTCGGGATAATTCCGACTCCGGACGACTCCGGATGACTCAGGATGGTACCGGATGACTCTTGACGGCTCTGAACGATTCCGGACGGCTCCGGATTATACTTGTCGATCCTACTGGAGACGGTTCTGAAAGTCGGTTTGGTTTCGTCTCCGGATTTTTGCCAAAATTACTCATTACTGCTTGGGATGTAACTTGCTTTATATGGGAGAGCATCAACTATACATCAAAATAATATTGAGCTGCAGGGCTGATATTCAGTTAAAGCAAAGTTTATGATTGGTTTGATTTGAGCATTGGAGGCTTAACTTGATGATTTTTGCGATAATTGCTGTATGATATTGACATATCGGCTGCAAGATTTGTGGATTATTGATTATTATGACAAGTAAAGTCGTAAAAATGTGTAGTATTGCTTGATTTTCAATTGCTTAATTCGACGCTCATCGCTCACTACTTGTAGTCTTGAAATAGTTCTTAAAGAATAAATCGTCTGCAGCTAAACTGTTCGCATGTAAATCCCTGAGAACAGGCAACTCCCTTCAAAATGCAACATTTCATCTCACCCGACTGCACACGCAATTTATCATTCGATAAGTTGCTATCGGCGGCAACAGTTCGGTTCTGTGATCTAATTAGATAATCTACACCCACCCATCAAAGAAACGAAGCAGACGCGTGCGAGTCGATCGCAAATGGTGCGTATGATTCGTGTTAAATTAGTGGCAAAGGTCGCCGGTCAGACGGCGCGAGGATTTGTTGCTTCCAAACGCCAGCAACGGGTTACGAGTTACGACCCACAGAGAGCGGACAAACTGGAATGCTTGGTTTGCCGGAACGGTCGCGTAACGTCTTGTACGGCAGACGCTCATAAACATTGGTGCGGGCATGATAATCTGTATAGGGAACGTGTGGTGGCTGGTGCGATGTGGACGGGACTTTTCTCGTTCGTGGATTTCTCTTGGGAAATGTTGCAAACAGTATCCGTAATACCAGTGGCTGGGATTCTTTGTGTCCTAGAACGTGTTTATTGTCGCCGTAGAATCGTCTTTTGTTACAAAGGCTTATTTTGTGTCTCGGGGCAACGTAACATTGTCTATCCAATGAAAGCAAAAGCATGGACAAAAATCCTCCAATAGTCATAAAACAGTCATTATCTGGTAATGGAGTCACACAACCGGAGACTAGACTATTACTTGTGTTTAATACGAAAAAAAGAACGACTCGTTTCCAGTGACAATGTGTACTTGGCAGTGGCTACTTGCTTGCCCCTATCACCCATGGTCATCATCATCATCGTTGTCGTCGTCTTCATCATCAGCAACACACCATCGGCCAGAAAATACTACCAAAGGCAAGCTAAATACTCCGTTCGGCCTCGGACCGACCAATTCCAGACACACAGAGCTTATTGCAACGCCTTTGGCAACTTCGGTCCGTCCGTCCCGGGGCCGAGACACAAAAGGGTGAACCAATTTTTGTGCGAATTGTCGTAGCGCCAACGCTAAAAGCACCGATGTTCCGCCGTTCGTGACGTTACTGAAGATGCTTATCTCTTCTTCTACTGCTTTTTCCTATCCTCTGCATCATCCGGTAACACTAAAGAAACGCTTCAAGCGTAAGCAATCGTTTGTTCTTCGTACTCGCCTGTACTGCAATATGTCCGTGGGGGTAGAACGATTGTGAACGATTGCGATGAATGAAAATCGGTCGCAAATATTGACAGCGGCGTAGTGGGCAAGCCTGGGATATTACAGAAAATTGCTTCGGTCGGTAAGTGCCGGCGTCGTGCCGTCGTTAAGCTGTGCGACAATGACGCTCACTCGGTATAAAAAAGGGGAAAAGATTTTACGGATTCTGGTCACAAAAAATGGTTTGGAGCAATATTAAATGATGACTTGTTTGGATCTGTTTTAAAATTCTAAGCTGGTACAGTGTACGTAGTAAGTTGAGGATAACTTCCTATTACTTTAAAGTTGCTCTGGTTAAATCCTGTGGAGTTGGTTTTGCTTCTCGATAATTGATGATGGCATTAGTAAACAATACAAAAAATCGTATTAAACGTTTAAATGGTAAAGATGAAAATAATCCTATTAATTTATCAAAAAATATATTTCAATAAAAGTAAGAAACCAAATTTCCATAAAAGTTACAAAAATCGTCTAAATATCCGCAACACCAAATATCATTGCGAGCGCCTACACGAGTAGTCCAAAACAGCCGAAGTCATACAAAATCATGAAAAAGTCTGCGCCCTTTTGTTCCGGCATCCTCGTGAAGTTTACCGAGTCGAACCGAATAGTTGTGTTCGATAAACATGTGTGCGTATCAGGTAGCAGCATTTGTACTGCTTACCTGCCGTATGCCGCTGTGATACCGAGCGAGACGCATAGACAACGCGTCTAGAGGACATGTGTAGCCGTGAGGAAAGTTTTCTGTGTCTCTTTTGCCTTGCCCTTGCCTTTAGATCCGGATGAGTGAAGCATGCACACCTTTCGGGTACGTTCGTGGTATAAGCTCTGTCTCTCTCATGTTAATGGTGAAGATAGAATCGTATGCCATCGGCTCTGCATTCGAGCGTGGGCAGGCCCGTGGACGCCGTTTGTACGCACCCATTAAGATGCTCCTCCTGCTGCTATTTCTCATACAAAAAAAAAAACACATCAACGCTGCAACCAGTCTGTAATTGAAAATCACAACCGGATGTGTCAATTAATTGTGCTACAGATTCGTGCTTGTCGGACCAGCCATAATAACAAGATTGTAAAAATTATCTACCCTTGAGTTTTTGCACAATCCCAAGCACCACTATCTCTCTATACCTTCGAGCCACCACCACCAGCTTAGAAGGAACAAGTTTAATCGTTCTTTTCCAATGCTTCCCTTCACCACTGCAGTTGGACGTTCAAGCTGAACGGTTGCGTTGGTGACAAAAGTTTAACTACTTCCTGTCCTGGGCGGGCGAAACACTGTACCAAAAAAGGAAGCGTACAGCGTAAGTTGCACAATGGACGCGAAATCTCAACGAACCAAGAATCGTTGGTCGGTGATTTTCGCCCGCGGGTACCACTTTGTCAGCCGTATGGCAAGAACAAGACGTTTAAAAAAAAGAATCTCATGGGTGTTTCGTGCACACACACACATTTACTTGCACACAGAGCGGGAAGGCTATTATCAATGTTTATTTTGTAACTTTTTACTTTTAACTGCGTTTACACCGCAGCAGACTGTTGAAGTCGGTTGGCGATTGTCACCGTTGAAGAGCGCGGCGTGAAAGATTTGAAACATCCTTCCACCGGTCGGTGTAATTATTGCTGAAGAGATAAATAGTGTGCAACAATGCTTTACCGCTGGTTTAATCGGAGTGTTGCTGTACTTTTTTTTGTTATTAAATTTAATTGAGCCATCATTGTAGATTGAATTAAATCTTTCTCGAGGTATTTTTCTTTTGCAGTTTCCAGTGGGATTCTTAGAAAGGTTCTCAGCAATGGTTTAAAAATTCTTGATCGAAATTAAAATAATTGTATTTGATTTTAATGACATTTTTGTTCAGCACAACAAAATTAATGATACATACAGTGTAATTCAATTTTTTGTTGTTTTTTTTTCTTCATTATTTACATGATTCCTTTAGTTAACTGTGTTAATAAGTAAAATTATTCAATACATCGGTGAAATATCAAAATAATAAACCCTGAAATTTTGAAGCTATTAAAATGATTAGAAAAAAAATATTTTTATCAAGAGTGGTCGTTCAAGATTCAGAGTTACGCTTTTTGTGACAGTTGCTAACCATAATCAATACACTGTCGACCATAATGCGGTAAACATTTTCATTTCTTCTATATTATACAGGCTAGAATCAACAAGCTTAGTGAGCAAAGAATTCATTACACCTTTATGGCAAAACAACCTAGGCCAAGCAGGCTCAAAATGAATCACCCCACCGCAATTGCTTGTTACACAACGAGCCCCATCACAGCGTTTGCGCTGAAGAGATACTATGACGTACCTTCAGGTTGTACCAGCGGAATTATAAATATTCTCTTTTTATCAACCAATTGTCAGTGTTTCAGCGATTTGCATGGACGACACAACGGACCCTATCCCGACCCGACCCGTGTCGATCAGCGCAGCTTACGGAGGCGAACCGAGAATGTCAATAGCAAAAAAAAACGGATATCCCCACAGCTTCAAAGTCGTATTCAAATGAATGCTAAATTTCACCAAGTCCTCCCGTAGGCATCTCTTTAGCCGAGCTCGAAAACTTCCATCATAAATCGACACCCACTGAAGAATAACCACTGGGCGAATCGTTTCCTCCCTAAGCAAAATTTCGCTGCCCTTCCCCTCAAACGCTAACACGAACAAAACGGCAGCACTTGAGCGCCTCATTAAATTTACAAATTCATTGTGTAGTGTAATTTATTCGAACATCACCACTCTTCGCGTCCAACTTCCCGACCGTCTATGAAAGACATTTTCGGCACCTATTCCAGGTTTTTGAAGGGGGGACGACCTGGGGGAAGAATATTCCACCGCACCGCGAAATGGCAAGTCGGCCAAGACGATCTTAAATTTCTCTCAATTTCGTTAATCGAAACAGCTGTGAAAATGGACACCGAAACGTAGCAGAGCCGCCCACCGAAAGCATCTTGCCGTATATCATGTCCACGTGACCGGTTCTGTTCCGCTTCCTTCCATGGTGCACCCCAATCCCCATCCACAAACAGGCAGGGAGAAGAAAGTTGACCGTCTGGCTTGTCTTGTTGATGACGCTAAAAAGAGTCAGCCTCTCTCTCTCTCCCTTGTTTTTGTTGTTGTTGTTGTTGGGTGGTGGTTCATCGTGCGGAACACGGCACGGCGGAACGAAAAATTTGCATACAGACCAGGCGCCAGTCGCACACTCTAGGCGCCGGAATCTTTTTTCGGTTCAATAGCAAAGCTGGGATCGTGAAGCCCAGAATCGGGAGACGGGTTTCGTTTAATGATTAACAGTGCGCATCCTCTCCCCTGCTGGGCGACCCGGCAAAACATTTCGCTAAAAGAGGTGAGATAAATTATTGAGACAAAAGAGCGATATCTAAAAGCTTTAAAATGAACAAAAACTTATGAACATTGCAAAGACAAATGTAAACAAACTAACTGATGCTCAAAATTTGCAAATAATGTTGAAATTAATACCAAAATATTATTTGTTACATACATATTTATCGCTAGACAATCACAATTCGAATAAATTAAGCAACCGCAACATAAGAATTCATCAAAACTTAAAACTAGCCAATCTGCATTCAAGGTCTTATCAGGCTAAAAATGATAATAAAATATGAACAAACACTAGTAAATTAATACGTCTACACCCATAATTAACTTAAATTTAAGATTAGTTTTGAATACCTTTGCTTTTAGACTCTATTTTGGAGTTCCATTTGTTTCCAAGTCATTGAAGTCTTTTCACTATTCACAGTGAATCAAGGACAATTGAAGTAAGAACTTCAACTAACTCTATAATACAGCACAAAGTTGTTTAAAATTGTTGTTTTATAAACAGATATTGTAATTACTATTATTATTATTATTATTATTTGATAATTATTATATACGGTAGACAAAATTCAAAGAGTACATGAGCTAACATTTTTGAAAGAATTTTGCTTTTTAAATATTTTAAGATGATAGATATTCTAACTAGCAAAACTGAACCAAGAGTCTACGATGTGGGCTAACACACAATCATAGTTGACATGGACAATTTGATGTTTTTCAAACACTCAAAAAAACAGAAGATATCAATAAAGGGAAAAATATTAAAATAAAAATTTGTTACAATTATAAACTAAATACAGACATGAGAGCTCTCGCTGCCATCAAATAATTACATCAATTACATTGTGCCGATGGTACACTACACAATATTAACCCATCCATTCGTTGACACGCAGCAGCGCACCATCCAGAAGGAGTTCAACATCCTACGATCGATTGGAGTGCGAAGTGTGTGCGATGTAATGGCTTCGTTCGATTTCGAGACCATACCAACGATCGAGATTCCTTTTCCGTTCGAGTAGCATTCCCTATTGGGTCAGGCAAGAACGTAGCAGCCAATAGCACAATCGATCCTGCTCCAGCCGTCGATCGGAGATGCAGACCATCAGAGGATGAAATGATGATGATGACGACGATAATTATGATTATGACGATAATGATCGTACAATTCAATCATTCTTTTCGTTGCTCCCCCCCTAGCTCTCCTCTTTTTTTTTTGCACAACAGTTGCACTGAAGCAGACAATAAATGCCACTGCATCGCACTACCACCATCGAGGTTCTACCACACGATCGAAGAGAGTGCGAAGATTGACACCGTTGACCGTGATTGTGGGATCAGACCCAGCCCGGGTATCAGAGCCGGGTTGCCGAGAATCGGGAAAGGGGTGTTATAAATTATGATCATTGACTCGCACTCACCCGATCGAGCACCGCCGGGCGCATCCGCAGACGCAGATAGATAAACCCACAGCGGGCTCTATAATTTAAGATCACACTCAAACCTTCTAAACATGGTGCGAATATATCAGCACAGCCCGCTTTGACAGCACGCGGGCCCGCACACGTCTCCTTTGAAAGATTGTCATCGATCGGAACGACAGGCCACGATCCTAGCTGGCTATCGCCCTTTTGCCTGATCTGCCTGCTCCTGCTCCACAGCGATACATACCTAGAAACGAAAAAATAGAAAGCAAGAGAAGAAGAAAAAATAGCTTTAACCAAAGGTCAATTGAAGTGTAAATTAATATGATCGATTAAGGGAAGCTAACGGGAGTTGCCCGTGATTGATTACACGTTCATCCCATTGGAGTGTGAAACTGAGCGCACACGCCCGCGATCACACATACACCGTGATCACGAAAACAAGGGGCTAAAAGAAGATCGTTAGCATTTTGGTGAGGGTGGAGGACGTCTTTTCCCATTTTTTGTTATTATGTGGTGGTGTTAATCCCCGGAGGCAAAATTGTCTACAAATCATAGTCTGCGTTCCCCGCCGTTGGATAAAAAAAGGTTGAACACGAACGAACGAACCCAAGGGGGTAAAACACACAAATTCAACGCACGCAAACTTTGACCGAGTTTAAGGACTGTTGTTTGCCGTGCGTACGATTTCTCCAAGGCCGCGCTATGGTACCGCCAAGACGTCCTGCTGAAGATGAAAGTGACCTTTATGGTTGTATTTTTGGGTGGGAAGCTGAGAAAAGAAGATACTTTCAGTTTTTTTGTGGTCAATGGGGATAAAGCGAAAAGTAACGTCCAAAATAAATCAACAATAAAAGACAAAACCCCCTCCAACAGCATTGCCTCTTAATGAGCTACAAAAGTTTTTGAGATAGATTAAATAAATGTTGCTGCTACTTTTGTGTATCGTAAAGGATCTCATTGCAAGTATCATAAATTTTATTGCCATCCAATTATTGGCTTTGGCTTCGCAGAAATAACTCCAGTAACCTACTTTTTACCTCGCCCTTTCGCAGTACGCACTTTCTCGCTGGAATTAGCTGGGGTTCAACCAACCAACTTTACTTTCACTGCCAGTATTGAGCCACCCCATTTTTTCTTCTACACGATCTTCAAGCACAGCGGGGGCGCAGGATGAACAACATTTCCGATTTAAGTGAATCATTTTATTTGTGCGCTTTTCCAGGTATTTTGGGAGCTGTGTAATCAAGCTTCCGAGATTCGGTTTTTCTTTGCCCGCTTTGTCCAAGCAACTTGGTAGTTGAAAAACGGATTCACCCTCTTTGCGAGACAGCTTCGTTTGAGGGGGGTGTTTCCTAGAATTTGGAACCATTTTTCACCCCGCGCAAAAACGAAACGACCGGTGGCTTGAAACTATCATCTCTTTATTGAGAACCCTTTTCAACCTGAACCAAAACAGTTGAGAGTTGAAAAATAAGAAGAGATACCTACTTCTTTTACTAGACAGTCCCTCTCCCCTTTTGCGTTTAATGCTGTAAAGCGGGGTGTGTGGAGTTGGCAGAAAAATGGGATCAACACTGAAAACGTATCTTTTCTGCGCTGCACATGACACTTGTCCAATGTGCACCGAAAGGAAAGAGAGACGATGGCAGACCACACGACGTTCCATCCATTCCGCACTCCTCAGGTCTGGTCGCTCTCTCTCGACAAGAGCAAAAAGGTTTCAAATTACCGACCCCGTGGCTGCTGGTGGCATGCTGATGGAGTTGTCCTCGCCGAGAACTAGGATCCATAGGGGAAGGAACACAATGTAGGACAGCAACAGCAAAAAAAAGTAAATGAAAGAGTGTCCTCTCCATATAAGGAGAAGGATCCAACGACTCCATGCTGATAGGTCGATACGATTTCATGCACCGCGACCACCCGAGAGATGAAGCTCGGTACCACGATGTCACGATACCGGAGCAGTGCATGCAAATGATGGTGTCCTGTGCTGAGTGTGAGGGGGGGGGGGTTCTGGATCACAAAGATATACATTATTTGGGGCGAAGGAATGGCAGGAGCAGTAGGAAGAAATTCAACAGCCAGTGAGACAAAAAAGAAACAAGCATTGTCATCATCAGCTTTTTCAGCAGCACCGAGAGGTCACTCGGAGGATCAGGTTCAGGACACACTCCGTATATGTGTATAATCATATCCATTATTTTTTGTTCTTGGCAAGCATCAAACGAAAAGGATCACCAGCATTAGTTTCATGGCCACCCGCCACGACACACACTCTTGAGGGGGAAGGATGAAAATTCGTGGAATAATTTGTTAACCTTCTTGCCATAACCAGACGTGTCTGCGGGACTCTCTCTCTCTCTCTGTCTCTACTGTGTTCTATGTATCCTAATCTTCAACTCCACTTGGAGTGGCCATACTTCACTTTAATATTCTGCCGTTGTAAGGTGTGATAAAGTTTAACAATTTCTCACAAACACACGACACGCAAAACGTGTTACTGTGACCTCCTTTTCCCTCCCTCCTGACAACTGTGTCGCAATTAATCGCCCAAGAAATGGAGCGGGAAAGAAGGATAAGGGTTTTTGGGAAGAAATTTATGAACTCTTCGCCGTTTCCCTTGATGAAATGACAACACAACAACCGGAGAGCCAGTACAATACAGATTTGCATAAGGACTGCGAGCGGAACGGGAAGCGATTTACGTCAGGATATAATTAAAGATAATACGTGCTTGGGTGCTGCTGCTGCTGCTCCATTCAACCAGGTGGAGGTGGTGCTGCTAAGGAAGTGAGCATTTACAACAAACTAACCCGGGTGGTGTGCCTAATGGGCTGATCCTAATGAATCCTTTCTCGCTAAAGTCACACCGCCACATTTCGCGCGGTTGTACTGTTGTGTTTAATTGAAGGGAAAGTGTGTTTGTGTGATTTAATCCATAGTAATTTGCATTCGGGACGAGACTACAGCCACTTGAGAATTGGTGGATTCTACCAGAAAGGAACTGAAGATTGTCACAGTCACTTGAGCGAGTTCAGTGAAATAGGGTCAAACAGCACGCGACTTTCTCTCCTGTGTTCCCTCTCCGGGTTTAATCCACAGATGCCGTCCAGATCTTCAGGATATTGCTCCAGTCGAGTGTAAGGGTAAGTGTAAAGAGTAGACCCCGCCAAAAATCGACCAAAAACGGACCCGGTGAAAGTAGATTGCAGTTCAATTCGGGCGTAGCTTGGTGGTAGTGTGTATTTATGGTGACCAAGCACACAAAAAGAATGAATGATTTCAAATTACCAACTTCTTCAAACTTTGCACTTTCTTCCAGATTTCCACTTGCATAACTCAGTGCAAGCTGCATTAATTCTCTTCCTGCCTTTAGGCGCCATCGTTCGATGGATTAAGGCAGAAACGGCACTTAAAATCAATTTCAATGCAGCACGGTAGTAAAACTTATTGATTCAATTCCTCCACTTCCTATCGGACTCGGACACTCGACACGCTGGTTCGGTAATCGATCTGTCTAATTATGCATAAAATCTACTAAGATCGATCCTTCATCATCTCCTCCTACTCCACCCCAATGTTTCCAAACAGCCCCTGAGAAGGACTAATGGACTAATGGGGTATACACTACGCTACGCTTGCATGGGTCAATCGATATCGCGCGCGCACAACCTCCGGCCAAAAGCGTCCTCCTAATCCTAATGGTTGGAGTGGAACGGTACACCGGTTGCCTCGAAGGTGCCACGAAACACGATGCCGTATGCTTTCGTGGTACATGCTTCATTAGCATGTTTGAATATATTGCTTCGCCTCCGAGGAGGAACAGCAGCAGCAGCAACACGAGACACACTCCGCGTGGACGGAGAATTATGGTAACGATTCGTAAAATTTGCATTTATAATGCAAATCCGCAGGTATTGAAGAGAGGCTGAGAGGCGGAATGAAAGCGCCATCGTAATCCATCAATCCCGGTGGCCGGGTGCTGGCTGGCAACTAATGCTCGCACCATCCTTTCAAGGGGTTGATGGGAATGCCACCCTTCATGCGCAGTAACCTACACACCCGGAGATCTAGGAGAACGGCAGTAATTTGATCGGCTTTTGAGGGCTACATCTTCACCGGTTCGTGGAACTTTGACAGTTCCTGTCAATGGCGTTAATATCCTCATCGCAAGGAGCTGATGTGGTCGGTGAAGGTCGACCACGGCGAACGGTGCGAGGAACATCTCCATTGGAAAGCTTTAACTTTCGCCCTGGGCACGCAACATAACGTTGAAAGTGAATGTAAAGTACGACCAAGTTGGTCGATTTTTGCGTAGGACTCTGTGCGTGTGTGTGTATGGAATAAATGAGAGCATTGAATGGAACCGCATCGCAGCAGTATCGAGCGGGAAATATAGGTTAGAGGAGTTGACGGCGCCACGACTGCTTCTCAAAAGACTCCCGACGGGTGACTTATTCTATGACTTGCAAATCGAGGATAAGTAGGCAAATAATAGCACAATGGAGTCATTCCAGCAGCGTTCCAATGTGCATTTGAAGGACACACAGCACACCGACATACCGGAGTTGTCCACCCCGTTCTGTCAACTCTGTTGACCGCTAAGAATGAAAATGGGACTTTGGCGCGTGATTTATATTTGTCATCGATTGGAGCACCCGCGTGCACAGTTTTATTGTTAACAGAAATCGATTCGTTCTAGCCGTTCGGTGTGCCAATTCTATGCCCCGATCATTCGTTATCATAAGTGCCAGAGCCACGGCGGTACGGTGGAAGTTTCTCCCCTTCGGTCCGATGACTCAATTAGCCGTGTGACTCAACCCACCAACCAACCAACCCGCTGCTGGACGTTAGAGAGAGAGAGAGAACTTGAACGACAATCAATTATGCGATTGAATTACTTGCAGTAAAGCCTGGACTGGACTTGCTAGTCAGCTTGGACATTGCAGGCGCGCACAGCAAAATAAAACCCAACCGGGACTCATAATAAAGCGCACAAAAACGCCCGCCACGGGTCGCAACAATTGTTGACGAATGGAAGGTGTTTTATTGTGCTGTCTGCTGTGTGTTGTGTTGCGGGTTGTGAAATTGGTGACAGCTGGGAGACAAAATTGCATCACTTACGGTCGTGGGGAGTGAGTGACCAAAGCCTAAACCCCGGTAAGTGCGTCCGGGGAATTAAGTGTCAATAGATCCTTTCGAAAATTTATTGCATTTGAATAATTGAATGCATGGGTGGAAATTCAGGCAAATGGAATGATCTGGGAAACCAGGGGACATTGAGACATGCTGGTCGGATGCAGATAGGAGATTCTATGAAGGGTAATGCATGCAATAATACACGTTGGTATGTACAATACTTTTTTATTTTTAATGAACACTATGCAGTTATATAGTTTTGTGCAGATGTAAAATATTGTCTAGGACTGTGCATTGTTCTAGAACATGAGTTTTAGTTCTGTACAATAAATTTGGTACAGTCTGCTGCTGTCTGTACCATTAGCTGAATAATTGCAAGAATGGCATCGAAGCGAATCTAAAATATCAAACAAGATCTACTAGTCTCCAAAATCATTCCATACTTCATCCTGCAATAGCTCTTTTTTTTTAACTTGAGCCTAATTTTAAAGTAAGTTCCCCGATGTCCAAGTACATCTTATATATTCCAGTCAATATTAGGGCGTGGGAGTCTTAAGCTTCGTGGCACAATTTTTACGCTTCAGGATACTGTTGTAATGATCTAAATGCAAGTATTCCTTAATATTTTGATGTTTCAAGTGTCAATAGAGATGGATTTTGATGAATACGGCTTCTGCGTATTGTTATAAAAATTATAGATTTCTCCGATAGAAAATCGTAAATTACTTTTAAATTGCAATATCCTGTAAAGTTGTCCAATGAGAGCTTCCAGTGCAGCTATATCATAATTAGGAAATTGTCTGACGTTGTAGTTCCTGTGTAATCAGCTTGCACGGGATGAATTCAAAACGAAGGATTTAATTATGAGCTTGAGGCTGGTTGAATTTTCTAATACTTGGTATTTATACGTAAACAATGCTGTGGAAATCTCTGATCTCTATCTTTATGTCGATTTGAGAGCAATTATGGCATTCCTCTTTCAACTGTGTATAGAAAACGTTGGATGGATATGCGTAATGCTCAGATTGAATCCTTGAACTTGGTCAGCCGTTTGTTGCTTGGCCCTGATCAGCTGCACTATCTCAAGACCGTGGACTCACTAATCGGCTATCAGATTCTAGAATTCATGTTCGGAGCTTCCATTCATTTAATTGAGATTCATAATCGAAGACAACTAAGTTTAAGAGGCTCCCAAAACACTCACATATCAATTTTAAGCACTCAATAATATCAAAATAAGAAAATGTCTCCATTGGGTGCAACGTTATTATTTATTTGTAACGTTCAGCATCAATCATAGTTCTAAGACATTTCCATAGTTAATTATGGCCTTTAAACATGCCAATAACCAACTGTTATGTGATGCAACCAACAAGTTTTCCAGCAAAATGTGTATTTACTGTAGTAAAAGCCAAAAACCACCGCATCGTCATGGTGAGAAGAAAAACCGGAACAAGAAATATAGTACCAAAACAACTTACCGCCCCAAAAAGGCGTGCAAGTTTTATCATTACCATAACATTGCCTTTATGTGATTCTGTTTTCGTTTTAACCCCTTTAGCGAGCGAAGTGAAACGAGCGTATCAAGCGAGCAAGCTTTCAAATATAATACATTGAATAATGAACTGGTTTGCGGGTTCTTGCATCGTGAGATCGCGTGCCTTATGGAAAGCTGCTCATATCAGTAGACCACCCCGCGACACACCGACAATCATAAAGCCTGCTTAGCATAGGATCAATCAAAGCTTTAATTAAAAGCCACTCTGCCACACCGCTGTATGCACACAAACCGGTGCCCACATCCCGGTGTGAAATCAGATGCCCTCCGTTCGCCCGTGGGCATGCATTTTTTTGAGGCCCAACCCCTTTGCTTGGCTTGCCGATTAATCCTGTGGTCAGCACAGCACAGTGGGTGAGGCACGCAAATGGGTCCGGTTTTTTTTCGGTGTGTGCAATATTATCGTACTCGTGCAGGCACCGAACACATATAAGAGGGTGTGTGCCGCCGGTCCTGTACAGTGCAACTGCATTCCTTTCGGTGTCAAAAATGCTGAACCTTACTTCGTTCCGAGAGGGGTGAAGAAAAGCAAAATCATGTCGCCCCAAATTGTACGCCAGCGTCATTTCTTCTTTTTTCGATGGTTTCTTGTCGTAGAGGCTAAATTGAATTCAGAAAGGATCACTTCCCATTTTTTTTTGTTTTGCTGTGTCATAAGCTTACGTTCGAAAGCGAAAGTCACCACCAGTGCCGGAACCAGTGCACCCAGCAAAAGGGCGAGAGACGCAACGGGGACATGGAATATTATATGCACCGACTGGAGCATAAATTGTCAACACAGGCCCACATAGTGTCTCGACGACGCATTGTTGATCGCATTTTTGCCTACCAGGGCCCCGGCCGGGGGTGCTTTCCATCCCTCAAATGTGTTCGTGTGTATGATACGGAATAATTTCATAACCTACGACAATAAATCACGCTTCCTCTCTCTCGACTCTGTTTCAACAGCGAGAGAAGTAAACAATGCTTGTTGACTCGCGAAAAACAAAAAGTAAAACAAATGGAAGAAGAGTTGGGGCATTTTACATTCAGAACAAACTGGGCGCAATTATCAACGGAAAGGAAAGTTTTCAACTCCCACTCAAACACACATTCCTTCGCCGCGCAGCATTCGGGCCAGACAAGGACACGCGGATGTACTGCGCGCTTCGGCGTTTTCTTCTTTCGTTGCAGTTCGCTTGCATAAAAAAAAACAACAAAAAACCTTGACATATTTATTGAATTATTCATCCAATTACGAGACCCACAGCGAACGGGTGAAAAGTGAGGGAAGCATAAAATCGCGAGTCATTATTTTGATCTCGGTTTTGCACTGTGCTCTGCCGCTTGCTCTGCAGGGATACATGGTAGAGCAGCTCATAAACTGTGGGACTCCGTGTGCTATCGTCAAGATAATTGAATTCAACGAAAACAATATCATACGGACGCAAAGTTCGTGTGTAAAAGGAACAAGTTGGGCTTGGATGGCAAAATTTTCTCAACGTGGTATAAATCATTAACAATGAAATTCAAAGAAACTTGCTTCGTATGACAACGTTCCGGGAAGAAGGAAAAAATTGTTGGGAACTGGGAAAAATGTTTTAATGCGTATGAACACTTTTAAAATTAAAATTCCATACATAACGTTGCAATTGTATACAGAACTTGAAAAAAAAAATTATAATGGTGAGAGCTTCAAAGTTTTCAGTCAGACTTTTTGAGTTCTGATATTGATTCGAGAGGAAAACCACACTCCAAAGTTTTCACAGAAAAAAAAATATTTAGAAAAAAGCCAGAACATTCTAGTTTTGAAGGATAACATTACAAAATAAAGCTTTTTAGGTTAACAGTCTACCTGTTAACCTTAAATGTATTTAATTATTGCATTAAATAAATAAACGATAATGTATAAAAAGCTAGTTATTGTGTGATCCTTTGTTAAATTTGTGTTTTTACTCGCTATTTTATACGATTAAGCTGGTTGGAATGATCAAATATGTGTATTTTATTTTATTTTTTGTTGCACAAGATGACTTAACATTTTCAACAGTGATAACAAGTTAACTCATCCTAACAACATAACATTATTGAACGTAATAAGTTAAATTTGGAAGTGAAAACTGTTTGGTCCTAATCATAACCTTTGCCCAATTTTGTGTTTTTCCAATTGACTTTAAATAACATTCGTGAAATCGTCCGTTTACAATACATAATCGATTTTACAATACATAAAAAGTTTCAAATGTTTCATATTAATTCTAAAGCAAAAGTTAAACTACGCAATATCATGTGAAATACAAAAAAATTCTCCTACCTTGAGTTTTCCTTGAGTTTGTAGGAATTATAAAAGGATTTTGTTGTTGTTTATTGGTTGTAATTGTCCGCCTAACGGCTAAACAATATTCTTATTCTAATCCAACACCTAAACCTAACCTTGATGAAACACTATCCTTTCATTGCAATTGTAATGAAACTCCATGTATTGTAAATAAATCGGAATAATATAACTGCTTTATTTGTAAGCATCTAGAACAACCTGATATCCCGCACTGTACAAACAAACATCTACCTCTTTCAGCAGATTAAGATATTGATCTACCATGACGACAAATTTTCCCGCTCATTGGTTCGTCACAAAATCCCATCCCTTTGTTGCTCCCGCTTTATATCTACGAACCTGCACAAACCATGCTGTGCCTGATGTACCGTGGCAACGTTTTGTTGTTACCCAACGCGACTGATGTGCCGCACAATACAAGCCACCCAGGAAAAGTAAACCCGAATATCTCGTCAGCAGTGCTCTCGGTTACAATGCTTGTTTTTTCGCCCCCAAACGGATAATAGGCATATGTGTGCATGTTTGTGTGCTTACGTTGCATAATACATTAAAATCCATCCATCTCCTCACTACCGCTGGAGGAGTATAGTATCCTCGTGCAGACTTTAAAGTCTACGAGCGAACGGTTAACAAAACCTCACGATTCATCACACGCTGCCGAATGAGAGGGGGGAAAAACCGGGGATGTATTTCCGTACTTGTTTGTAATTTTCATCCTCCCATGGTTATGCTTTTTCGGGAAAGCTTTCAAGCGATGCGCCCCGCTTCGGTTGCCATAGAAACACTCCCGGTAGGGTTGGGTGTGTATTATGCGCTGTGTACATTGCTGTTGGAACGTTGGTATAAACGAGCGCCTCACATTTCATACGAAACATACACGGTTGATTTAAATGTTTAACTTTCAAAGTACACGGCAGAGGCTTTTTTTTTTTCGCTGCAAAATTCAATCAATCGATAACTACACGATACTCTGGGATGTGTGCTGTATTCTTGAAGTTGGCCCACCGCACCCGGTACCGAGAACGGAAATGGGAACTGACGATGTGCGGAAATTAGGGACCGGGCAATATCGTCAAGAGTTACGCTTTGGGAGCTAGCGACATGTTGAAAGAAAGGTCTGAGTGTGTGTGTATGGTTTTCTGTGCTTTTTTTTGGAGGGGAGTACAAAATTTGGACGTGTTTGTGGGAAACTCGCTACGGAAACACCAACCCATCTCGTTGCAATTTCCCGTACACTTTTTCATCCGCTCTCTGGTTCATGCGGGGTATGTGGTGGTTTTAGAACACAAACAAAAACTCTCACCCGCTGGTGCCACTTTTGCCTTCAGCCTCTGGCACGGAAAACAGGAGGAAAATGATCGATGGCGTATAAATATGTGGGGAAGAATTTGGAAAAAAGGCACAGACGACAGGTCGGTGTGCTGCCTTCGGGGAAGCCATGTTTTTGAGAAAACCAATTTGATCGAAATGAAAACTTATGCTACGGGAATGTTTCGGATGTGCAGGCTGGCTTTAGGGCGTGTTCGTTTTTCCTACTGTTTGGAGAAGACATAGGGAAAGCTTATATTATTACAGACCAAGAGGAGTGGAGTGCCTTTGACCATGAAGAGTTCGTTCGAAGTCATCCGAATTTTCAAAGTAATCCAATAAAGAGCAAAAGATTCAAAATATCCTTCAAATACTGTTCATTTCAGACCTAACTGTGTCTTGAATGTTTTTTTTTATCTAATTCTTGCTGCAGCACAGGTGTCGATGTACTACTACCTTCGTTACAGACACCTTCTCGCCAAGTCCTTATATGGTGCCGTTAAGCCGACACATTCGTGCTACTGTATGAACGCGCGGTACCAGCTGCTGCCACCAGAACTACCCCCAAGGAATCGCCACCTTAATTGTGTCCTGCAAAAGCATCCAGAAGAGCAAAGAAGATACACACACACACACACAGACTCTTGGGACAGAGTTTCGAGAGTGTGCATCGTGGCAAGATCTCCTAATCAGCGTTCAGCGTCCCGTGCGTCCCCATGTACGGGGACAGAGTGGTACAACCCGCCGTCGACCCACCGTGAGACGTGAGTAACGAGCGTTCTGCATTCATTTGCAAGCTTTTCGAGCGTGTGGCTTCGATGGATGTCCCTTGAGGCGGGGACACACACACACGACACAGAAGCATTCTCGCCCCTCATGCAACAAACTTAGCAAAACTGGACACGTCGTCGTCGTCGCCCATTGGTGCACATCTCAAGAACGGCGTCGTCGTCGTGGTGCAACGCCATTGACGCCAACTGTGTTTGTCCGTGGCATGCTGTGCTAAGCAGTTCAAAAGCCACGAAGGGCACGACGCAAGACACACCGAAATGGACATTCAATGCCCCGGGTGGCTCACCAAGAGATCCATATCCCGGTGTCGGTGTTCCATGGGTCTGTCGTCTAGCTAGGCAAGAGGTGCATCTATTAAAGCGGTTCGTTCTCGTCCGATGCTCAAAAGATCCAAAAGATTCATATGAGCGGGATTGAATTAAAAAAAAAAAAAACAGCTGGAAAACAAGGCAGACGACTACACACCGTGTTGTCACCTCGTCTACAGCCTGCAGCCTCCGGGCAACTACAGCCCGAACATCAATGCGACAACGCGAAAAAAAGCATCGGTAATCGGTGAGGTTCTTATCTACGATTGAACTTCACGGCTCTGCTCGGTACGCGCGATGCACGACTTGCGCTCTCCCCTTCGCGAAGCAGCAGCCCTCTGCCAAAATGCCAATTTAACGCGATGCAGCTGGTGGTGATGGGACGTATCCCCCATCGGATGGCATTGAACCGAGGTAGGGCGAGGGAGGAAAGAACACACACACCGTAGTACACAGTCTTCACGGTCACAGTCACAAGGTATGGCTGCACTCGCCGGTCCCGTACATGGAAAGGTTCCCTGCCGGGAGCACCATGGCCCTTTTGTAATGATTCTTATACGCTTTCCCGCAGGTTCCCGGTTCTTGGATGCGTGACTCTCGCCAACGTTCTTCAGCGAGGGACCACCATCTTTGCCGTGTGCCGTGTCCTATGTGCCGTGTCGTTCTGTTCTATCCCTTTTGCAGGAACGAATATCTGAAATTCATGACTTTGCTTCGCGTGCAAGCTTGCCAGCGGTGTGTGCGAGGGCACACATTGGGGTTTGGGTCTATAATTGCAAAACAATGTACCTCTCCAAGGCCAAGGTGAGCAGAGCCGTGAAGCGGGACCGGATAGTTCCATCCAGTTAATGAAGTTGGCAAGGTGCTACCGTGTGCATTTCGGTATCGGGAATTAATTAGACGGTGTAGTACGGCGGTGCGTGCTAGAATCGAGCGGCTGTAGGTTGTAAATGGTGAACCTTTTGGTACTAATTAGGAATTTTTAAACTAAATAAAGAGGAGGAAGAAGGGCAATAGTTCAACTATTGAATAAAATATATTGTTAAAGAAAGCACTACACTTTGCGAGATGCTTAGTTTTGATTTGAACTTATATTGCGACCACCAATCGTACAAACCAATGATTCAATAAATAGAACAGAAATCCAACGAAATATTCTCGACATTTTTAATGTTGTGGACAAGACTAGACTAGACACTAGACAAGGTTTATGACGTCATAAACGTCAGTCTAAATTTAATCGCATGACTGGAGCTACAGTGCCAGATTAGCTTTAGGGTTTTGACTTAGCTATCGTTAATGTTTATTAACTATTCTCAAATTCTCATATTCTACTCTGGAAGGATCACCTGTATTACAATAATGAAAGCAACAATGCCGTTTCTCCCTGATTGGAGGAATACATTCCATATTTTAAAAGTACTGCATTTTATGATTATTGCTTAGTGGTCTGGAAAATTTTGATTAAAGCACTTTGCTCCAAAAATACATTCAACCGCAAAACAACTATATTAATTGACCGTTCAAAGTTCCAAGATAATCCACTCGTTGATGTTCACACCGAAAATGTAATTAAAACATTCTTCGCCGCTCATAAATAAATTCAGCGCTGCTGAAGTTTCCAGAAGAGTTTCCTTTTTTAATAATGCTTCTAAGAAGAAAAAAAAGTACATCAAAATTCATTTAGCACACCCAAATCAAGATGCTCAACTCCAGACGTGACGATTTAATGACAATTTTTCGCATCCGTTAATCTTCTCGGGTGCCCGAGATTTTACGTTCCTCTCCTCCCAGCGGCCGGGAAAACGCAAAGGCAAACAAAACACCCAACACATCTGATGGGGGTTGCAGCACTGGAAGGATCTTCCAATTTGGACGTGAACTGCATTTTTGATGCTTCGTCCAGCAAAGCATATTTCACCAACCGGTTAGTATCGGGGACTCTGTTTCGAGGTGCGCTTTTTGATGATTCACTTTCAGCCTGGCCAAGCCCCCCGAGGGTCGTTGGAAAACTTTGTCGACAACACGTTCCTTCTCCTTCGTCGTGGGTCAGTATTTTACTGCAGCTACTAGAGCACTATCAATCTCATCTCATCTCCGGGGCCCCTACTCCCAACAGAGCCTTTGGGTTCTAGAGCACTATCCTCGCAAAACACAGCCGGAGGATAGCTCACGGTTTCATTTTTATTATTTTAAGATGAACCACACAGCTCAAGATGCGGATGCGGCGGAAAAGCTTACTACAGAGAGCCAGCCGAGCGAAGGGCCCCATAAAGACCCGTTGGCATCGTAAAATTTAATGCAAATGGCAATGCTTCTCCCGCTGCTGCTGCTCTTTTGAGCAGCAAAAGGAAATTAAGAAGTTGTTTCAGTTTAACAGACGATGTCGATGGTGCCAAACGGGCCGAGCAGAGATATTTCGGTCCTGGACCAGAGACAGCACCAGCAGCGTGCAGAACCCGACCCGGCTTCGTTGGCCCGAAATTGGTCATTAAAGTGTTGTCAAGATGTTGTTTGATTTACAGCGCACTGCTAGTGGTGTATCCTTTCTGCCGAGCCACCAACCCGGGGCGGCCTGGAGAGATGGGCCCGGCGAGATAATTGATGCGCACCGTGTGGCCGCTTCGAGGCAGCTTTGCAGAACGAGCTGCTTTGCAAAAGGGGAGGATGGGGGGATGTCTTTTCCGGCAACAGGAAATCTTGTCAACATTGTGGAAAATTTTGTGGTTTACAAGATGAAGGAGAGGTTTGGGGTGATATATCAATGAATTCGCTCATGAATAAATTTACTGTGCGGTCAACCGTAATGTAATTTGATGCTTGCAAAATGGACTCTCGCTTTTTATTTGACTCCATGATGTGAAGTGCTCCTCGGAATGATGAATGGATGGTGCAATGGGGGCAAAGATTTTTAAATGAATTTTGTGCTTCAGTATGGTGTTGCTGTTATGTTGCAGTGTAGATTGAGGCAGTGTAAGGTCGATGAAAGGCTTGACACCCTGAACACATCCTTTTGGAAACTGCGGATACTGCATATTGATGTGTTTTGAAATTGCACGTAATGAGGGTTTTGTGCTATCCATCTGAGATTATATGTCACAACTTCGTAGTTGATAGGTTGGGAGGCATCGAGCTAGATTCGGAGCCCTCCGTAGTCGATGTTAGGGTTCTGTTTATAAAAATAGCACTTAACGAAGATGCCAATGGTTTGTGTCAGCATCTCTGCACCGGCCGTCTCTAGTCCCAACACTGACCGACTACAGACGTCTCCGACTACGGACGACTCCACATTGGAAGAACCCAACTCCGGATGACTTCAATTTTGATGTCCGGACAACTTCAATTCCGGATTCTCTGTATGACTCCCACTTCGGAGAACTCCGGAGGACTCCTACTTCGGACAACTCCGGTTTCGGTCCCTGACGACTTCAATTTCAGTTGATTCTGACTCCGACCGACTTGGGTCGACTACACACCGGACTACTCCGACTCTAGGCGTCTTCGACAACGACTCCAACGCATGATGGGAGTCAAGTAGGAGTTACTTCGGATGATTCCGACTCCAGGCGTAACTAGTGGTTCCGATTTTGCCAGATTCGTGAGTGCTCTCCAGAGAGCACATCAATCATCTGGCTCGAACGCATACAGTAGCTCCATTGTGGTAGATTTTGATAAATAATTACTAAAATCCATTTTGAACGAAAATTTAGATAATTTTATATTAAAGATTATGAATAATAAAATCTTTAAATTAAAAATATCACAGTAAAAACTGTTTTCCTATTGTAGTTTGTTTGGCAGTAAGTTTTGTTTTGACAAAACTGCAACAAAATATCATTTATGCATGAATGCAAAAAACCTTAACCAAATAACAACTCATCACAGCAAACCATGGCTTGTCTTCTAATAAAACAAGTCTACCAACAGCATCCTAGATGAAAACATGAACGGTTCGAAATCCTCTTCCATAAATGTGAGTTTAAAGTGATTGCTTTCCCTTCATTTAAAATTAATCACATTCGCACTTTGTCCACACTAGCAGTCCCTCACGGCGGCAAAGCTTCAACGCATCATCAAAAATGTACGTGCCGCATCTAGAGCGGACACCGCGTCGTGCAGTACCAGCAGCGAGGATCACAAAAAGTTTGCCAAAGGACACTCTTCTCCTCTACCAAACGCTGGGGAGTTAAAAATTTCCTGCCGAAAACTGACAGCACACGAGATTGATAAATTAATCAACTGTCTGCCATCCACACAGTCACCTCCACCACCACCATCCATCGAGTGCTCCTCCTCCATTTCAGCCGCCGACAACACCAAGCAACAAGTGCACCAGCAGCAGCAAGCACCGGAACTATCCATCTCGAACGGCCAACTACAAGTTGAATCAGAAATTTCTTTCACCAGCTCAGAATCGAACGCCCGGCTGTCCCGTTCCACCCCAGAACTCCCGGCGGACGTGGAGGACAATTTGGTACATTCCAGCGAGTCGCTCGGTTCGTCCTTTGGCGTCTGCTCGCAAACTTACCACGCAAGCTCGCAATTAAATTCCTGTCCGCCAACTTTCGATCCGACGGCTTCCGCGGTGACATTATTCGCTTTCCGACCAATTGAACCAGGCTCGTCGGAAGAGTACGAAAGTTATGGCGAAACTTCCCGATCCGACGATGTCGATAGGCCAATTATGCAAGTTAAAGTGCGTCCCCTGGCATCGGCATTGCAGCAGCAGCAGCCCGTCCTCTATCGCCGTTACCGGCAGCAATCCGATGATGACGAGCAACCGTTGATTGATTTTCGACAAATTGAGCGTAACACACGGGCTGCAGCGAAAAAAGCGCTCAGCGGTGGTAGATGGTTAAAAAAAAGATAAGCTGGAAAGAGCACTTCCGGGGACGAATCAATGGTGAAACTTTGTTGCATTAAAGCAAATCGCTTTAAAACCGCGCAATTGCAGGATTGCCAACGGGTGTACAAAGTTTTAAGTTCGGATTTGAGCATGACAGTGTAGAAACAAGTGGTCAAATTTAATTTAATGTCAAATATAATTATTTTTGTGTAGTTTGAAACTTTAATTTAGTAGAATATGTGTAAAAAAAATTACTCTAAAAGAATTGTTTGTCAAATGAAGGACCTTGTGATTCATTTCTTACAAATGGCTTTCATTAGGCTTCTTGTAGTACAGGATTTACAAGAAGTAGTTCTGATTTTGAATCAATTGTATGATTTATTGGCTTTGTATAAATCGTTATAACAGTAAATAATTTGTCGATAAACAGTAATCTCATCATGCCCAGCCTTATCACTTCTCTTATCACACTAAAAGAGTTCTCGTCTCTAGTCTAGGCAAATCAGTCAAACAAACATATAATATCAAGCATCTTTTTTCACAATATTTGTAGATGATTTTAGGTAGCATCAAAGAAACAAACAAACGAATTGAATGAATTGGTGGACAAAATTGAATTCAAGTTAATTACACAAAATATTACAATGAAACCTGTTGAAGTATGCCATTATTCTTTCCAGTTTCCGACATGCTTGAAATTTAGTTGCTAAAAAAAACCTTATTTATCACACCGCAGAAATCATTGATTTAATGCTTGCGTAAAATAAACCTCATCCTGTCACACTCACTGCAACTGCCCTGCATACACAAGCGCAATTCCCATGCCGATGGATTACGTATTATGTCAAAACTCTCGGCCCCGTTCTAGTGCAATTGATGAGACAAACGTGGCGGCCCAGTTGATGCTGCCTCCATCCATCCCTTCACCGGGTGAAAGGATCCGCGATGTGATTGGATGTTTCAATACAAAAAGATGGCTAAAAACCGCAACCCTACACCACCGTCGTTGGCCCATTCGCTTCGGTGTACTTGCGCGGTACTCCAAGGCACAAAGCACGACAAAAGCATAACAGCAGAGAGGAGATCCGCCAACGTGTGCATCGTAAACACATCCATCAGATCATTTTAGTGCGTGCGGTCGTCACGTGTGATTGAAGCTCGTCTGGAAGCAGCTTGCTCGAGCAGGGAGGCTCGATGATCGTAACTCACCCAGTCACACACACGCACACACTGGATGGAAGCTGCGGTTAAAGGTCCGTCAATCTACTACCAGCTAGAGCTACCAGCAATCCCGAAACCGATTTTCCCCGGGCCGGATTTGACTGATTTAATTCCCAAAGGGGGTGAGGCGATGGACAGAAAGGAAGCGTGGCAGAGATGGCCGGGGAAGCAAATGTGAGCATTATGTACTCATCCTCCCTTCAACCACCCTCAGCACAACAAAAGCCCATTTTGCCACGAAAGTTGCCATGATACAATATGTGTATATGCATTATTATTGTTATTATTAACACTTTGTGGGGCTCAGCGGTGAAGATGGTAATTTAGAAAAGTCCATGCTTACGGGGGTAAGAGAGTTGGTCAAAGCTAGCCCACGCCAAAGGGAGGCTTACGTCCAGGGCCTGCTAGAGGTTATGTAAGGGCAGATGAGGAGGATGACGATGATGTTGTTGTTACACCATTGTTCAATGCTACCGTTACCTATGTTGTGTGTGTGCGTGCGTGCATGTATTTTATTGTTTCCTGCGAGTGAGTGGAGCGAGTAAACGGGACGAGGGGGAAAGCTTGTGGCGATGGGAAGATGAGCCGGAAAGTTGACTCTTCAATTGAAGTTGCGCGCCTCGTGAGATTTAGCTATTGGCAGGGTTTGGATGATGCTGATTTGAATATTGTTGTGAATTTAGGGATGAATAAAGCTCCATTCTAATTAAAGTGCAGTCTGTGCATAATTTTGGTTACCAAACATATGTTTTTCAGGCTGAACGATACTGAAGACGTGTGTGGCTCTCCTGAGGCTCACTTAAAGAAAGCTTGATTAATTCAAAGTAGCATGTTACTATTGAGTATTTATGAGTGAATTTTATTAATACAGGGACTCATTTTCATAGTGTAGATGAAGCTTTGTCTATTTTCTGACTCCTTTTACTTTGAGTAACAAGCCTTTATTTAGTGTAGCTTTTAATTGTAATTTATACATTTTAACCAATGTCTGACAAGCTTTTACCTAGCATCCTCATTGGTATCATCTATAACGCCTGTCATGTATGCCGAAACAAAACAGAACAATATCTGTAGAAGATTGTGATGAGCAGGACTATTCTCACGCTAGTCCCACACAATTCCCAATCACTTTGGCTATTGCATGTAGATGTTGCATGTAAAACAGAAAACCAAATGTTTTAATTGGAGAATACTCTTCATGCAAGTAAAAGGTTTATGTAACGTCTTCTTATTCATATTTTGCGAATTAATAAAACTCTACCCTTGTGAAATTGTCTATAACCCACCCGTAGAATTCCATATAACAATCCAGAACGGCAAATTTAATCTTAAAGTGAGAGGTAAGTTTCGTGCTAGGGAATGGAATTAAGGAAAAACAGATTCATTAGAACTTTTCAATCTATTTGCCATAAAATAATGATTATTATAAACAAAAAAAACAACACAATCTCAAGGATTTTCGAAATTTTCTCACTTATCTATGAATTTAGGATGATAAATTTCTCCTTTTTCTAGTTTAGTTCAATGTTTTTTTATTATTAAGTCAACGTTTTATTAATTAATAAGTCAAGTTAAAACTAATGGTCTTGAGAATTTTAGGATCATTGTGACCGTTACCTTAATATAATTCTGAGATATGTCGTATAATATTCCGAGAATTATAGGACTGTTACCTTGATAATCCAAGATAAATACAATCTATAGAATATTTGATAGTTCTTAGTCAGTGTTTTTAGATATAGTGTCCTGCAAAAGCTTGTAGTAGCCGAAACTGAAAAAAGTCACCTAGTCACATGGTGTTTGATTCATGCTAGTTTGGTTTGTTCTCCGTGACATAATGTGAAGTCATGTGAAGTCTTTTGCATATTTTGGACCCAATAAATCCTAAACAGATTAGGATAGAAAGTTATAGGTTGAATATTCTGAAAATCTCTCTGATTATCAACATCATGATATGAATTCTGTATGGAACAAAAAAAGAAAAAGATGCTCCACTATCGTGGTTCTGTTTTAATCACATAATTCAATGGAAATCTAGCGACATAACTAGAAATTCTAAGTCTAGGATATTTGAAAATAATGCGGCATTAGTGTTTTATAAGCTTGTTATTGAGAGAAATGGAAGGACAAGGCTCATATTATTTTAATGCATCATTTAATTCACAAATCAGTGCATCCATCCATTTTCTACAATATTCAACATATCCTCCAGAAGCTAAGAAGAGAAAATATCGAATAAAAATTCCAAAAACTCTAAAACCACTAAGCCTCAAAGATCCAGCCGGCAAGTTAACTTCATTATAATCCCAACTACAAACTACAAAGAAACCCCACTAGCCACCCAAACGAGACAAACTAAAAAGCTCATTACGCTGGGAAAGCTCGTTTGTCATAAACACCACTTAGCAAAACGCAAACATAAATAGGTGCTAACTGCATTATAAGGCAAAGCCAAGCGGCCGACTCTAGCACTCGGTTGGGTGCGACCGCAGTCCTTTATCCCCTTCCCCATTTGACTGTGTGTGTGTGCCATGTACCGAACTCAATGCCCTTTTGCTTCGCGTCAATCCTAGCCCTGAAGCTTTCCTTTCTTTCTGGGTGTAGTCCCTAGGAGCAGAGCGCTATATTGTTCTGAACTTCCAAGAAAACTATACCGAGGTTCCTTTCTGCGACCTTATCATCGGACAAAAGGCAGGAGTGGAGGAGTTCAGCGAGTTCATATTTGAAATTAATGGTTCTCTTTCCGTCCTCTGCCGCCAACCCTTCTACAAGGGCTATCGAGGCGATGCTTTGGGACAGAAAACCCCTTCACCACAATGCCTCTCTCCGGTGCACGAGGCTAGCAGCATACACAGAGCTCCTCCGGCTCTGCTCGACTTTTCCATCCGTTCTGTTTCATCAGAAACCCCCTCTAAAGCATAACACACTCGAAAGGGCTTTTTTGCACTTACAGAAGTGGGGAGCTGCGCAAATACAAAGCAAGATACACTCACACACATACACAAACATGTACATGTAGAAACAAAACAGACTCCCTCACATCCCGATCATAACCGCAGGACGCAGGGCGCGCGCGCTCGTTCGCGCGCTAACAAGCTACGACCCATTTAGCGATGACGTTTGGTGATGGCCTTTTCAACGGTGCTCACGATTTTTCATTTCCCGTTTCACCCAGGCCCGTCGCAACAAAAATTGAACCAGCCAGCCCCATTTAGACGACTTAAAACAGGAGGTTCACCTTAAGTACATGTGTGTGTGTGGTGCACATTTAAGCGCGCGCGCGCGAGTGCTTACTATTCGCACGAAAGCAGCACACACAAAAAAACGGGCGGCTTTACAATCTTGCAAAACCCCACCCGCACTCTAGTTTTTTTTTTTAAAGCGAAGAAGAAGAGACGGAGGCTGTGTGGGTGGTCGGGTCCACCAAATGGCCCGAATGGCTCGTCGCGTAGTGTGTTGTTTTTCCTTCCATTTCCTTTGGCGTCGAGAGCCTAGTGCCCGCGCACTAGAAAGCAACCTCTTGAGATTCTTTTTGCACCGTTTGCTGCTGCTGCCTGTGCTGGGGTTCATCATAAATGGGGTGAAATATGGAATGGCTGGCGCGAACGGGTTCCACCATCACCCTTTCCCACTACCACCATGTGGCTAATAATCAGAGTAAAATGCAAATAAATTCGACGCTCTCCTCTCCCAAGCGCCCAACTGGCGGAGTAGGGCTCACGTATATGCCAGGCAAAACGGGGAAGAAGGTCGTGATTTTTACCCCCCAAAACTCCAGTCCCCTTTTCCAGCGGGACCGTTGGCGCTTTTCCGTGCGCCAACAACAACCCATCAAATGTGGTTTATTTTTATTTCATGCAAAATAAATATCACTGCAAGCGACAGGCGAACCCGATGCCGGGAACGGAAACAGCGACGACACAGCACACTAGTGCCAGAGTTCCTGCCAGTTCCTTCCTCGGAGGTCACACGCTAGCAGTAGTGGATGGAGGATGATGTTCGATTTCTAGTGAGGGAGTTCAATTTTGCTGATGAAAACTTTGCATTCCACCGTGTGTAGGGTTGTTTGGGAAAGGGTTTGATAGGAGCGCATGCTGATGGTGTGCGAGCGAAACCGAGAGCAAACTGTGCTCTGTCCTTTTCAAACTCTCCACACCGTCGATTGGTTTTGGGAAAGCATGATCTTATCCACTTCTTCCCCGTGGCCACGCAGACAGTGGACACGTTGTGAAAGTGCCAACACCCCATTGCTGCTGAGTCGGCTCACTCTGCTGCCACTCCGTTGGGTGCTCAAGTCAGTACGCCTCAAAATATGTTCTTTGTCTACTACTAGCAGATATTGCGGATGGCTTTAAGGGATATGATTTCTATGTTTGTAAAATAATAACCAATTTTGCTTATAATTCTTGACAGAATTGATGATTCAATGTCCTCTTAGCCGTCTCTTACTGCTATTTATACGTATTAGATCATTAAGGCATTCTATTCACTATTATTCTTGTAAGTAATGGTTAATATCACCAACATTTTAGCATTTTTGTGATTTACTCTACGGAACAATAATCCACTAAAGGCTTTGAGCCTTTGAAGCACGAAATATGAAACATTCTATCAACAAATAATTAACCATCTAACGAATGCACTTAAAAACAATCGAAAAAACCCCGTGGCGTCTAAAACGGACACTGTGCGACAGTTTGTGGACGACGTGTAAGCCTGTTCTGGCATGTACAACATCTTGACACTATTACACAACAATCAGACCATCTTGTGTAGAAAGAAAGCCCTGTTACGAATGACCGATGACCCTGAGTCGCTATATCTCTACGTTCGCATGGCCAGGAGTTCAATGGAAACTGCCAAACAATGTATGTAGAAATTGCGTCTTCTGACTTCACGGCGGCAATCAATGACGTCAAAACTCAATGCGATCATTTTAGGTGAATTTTCGGCGGATTTTCATATCGGACATCCAAGTCCTGCGAACCGGTCCCAGCGAGAATTTCTGAACCAACATGATACAACAGCTGTACTGCAGCAACTTTGTAGCGAAACTAAGGAGGACTTGATAACAACCGAAGGGAGATATTCAAACATACCTACTTGTCTTGGTCTGCCTTGGATAAAATTCCGGATAACTGACAAAAGGCAGCTTGCAAGGACGTATGTTTGCTTGCAAGGACGTGCAAGGACGATTTATGTTTGCAAGTAAACCTAAATAATTACCTTAGAAAGGATGTTCTTGGAATGAAATTACCTTCGTTTTTTTCTACAGCAAGTTGAAACAAGCTTTTGTGATGCAATTGCTATAACAAAGCGTTTCACATTAAATGGCAAACGCTGCAAATAATTTTTGTTACATCGTGTCATAACGACCTTCAGTAACTTTCTAGACTTTTTTGTATCAAACGATTAGATTAATTATTCTAGTCCTTCCTACAGAGTGACAATAGGATTTAGACCCCTTAGAAAAAGTTGTGAAACAAACCATCATTAACAGATGATATTACAATTGCAGCTTATGACGTTATAAACTCTTATTTGAATCTAAAGAATACATAAGAAAATTGAAACTAGTAATAAAAATAAAACTAATAGGACTACAATTATCTCATCATTAAAAATAACTTTAAAATTCCCTTTTCAGGAAATTGCATTTTTGGGTGACGTTTTATTCCGTTATTCGTTATTTTAGATAAAAGCACAGGGAAAATATAAAAGATGTGGATATATCCTAACCTATAAAATTAATCATAAAGATCACATGGCCCCGCAGAAGATCCATTTATCAACTTTAATCAATTCTAGATTAATTATTCATTGAAAGTACTAGTTAGTTCAAAGTAAACAGTTTTTAACGTGTATAACATAAAAAAAAAAACATCATAACTGTGTGTCCTTACTTTGATTAACGCTGGTAAAAAAAACTCAACAATTCTTCTGAATGCAAATTGCATTCCGACCAAAAACCCCACCACCCCAAAAGAAAACATCAATTAGAAACCCCTAAACGATGTCTGGACCAATATAAACTAACAGCAACTTCCACTCAGCAGGAGAAAGAAAGCGTTCCGGGCGCTCGTTTCGTTTAGCAGTGGCAATGGCAGCCAGGTTTTGTTGTTTTTTTTTTCGTACCACTGATGTTTTTGCCTGTTTCGGTGCAAATATCACTCAACCTATTTTTCTCCACACGGATGTTGGTGGCATTCACTCGCCCGGGTTTTTTGCCGTTCGCCCTTTTGCTGCGTGCGTTTGCTTCTCGAAACCCACCTCCCGCTTCGGTCGCCCAAATCGCGGGTCCCACCGTCACCGGCACACGGATATGTATGTCAGTGCGTCGTTTCCATCGGTCAGCCGTCTAATTGAAGTTGATGTGCCGTATGTAAAGCAGTGAACCCGCGGAGAGACGTTAATTGCTCGCCCCCCGTGGCCACTTCCCTAGCGCTCCTTTTGCGCCGGACGGTTTGGGAGGGGTGGTGGTCTTGGAGAAATTAAAAATAAATACCCATACTGTCTCGCACTCTTTCCCGCGCTCTCTTTGAGGGACGCTCTGGTAACGACGGTTTGGTGCAGACTCCGTGACGTGCAAACCGCGGTGCAGCCAAGTGACGGAGCAGCACATTTCCACCGACAGCTAGACAGACACACTGGTCGGGACAGATATGGGCGCTGCACTGGGTTCCGAACAACTGTCACAATGCGTTACCGGGAGAGTTGATGCCCGGACTGACGTACGCATGGGGCGCGCGTTTAGGGATTTTTGTTTCTGCTTGCTTTTGCTGTGCGTCTGATATTGCTGAATTTTATTGAGCTCGCTTGGTAGAGAAGGATGCGCACAGTGACAGCAATTTGTCGGGGAATAATATAGGCTGGAATGCTGAAGCATCACCACAAAAAACGTGTAACGCATTTCACTCCACTGCAGACGCTCTGACCTGTTTTCAGTTCCTCATTCTCCACGGTGGCCAGCCACCAGTCGAATGTCAAAGTCAAACCCCAACCAGCGCGCTTCACAAATACGCGGACGGCCATACTTAGGCTGATCGATTTGAAGTGGGTACCAACCGGCTGGTGTGCTGTCTTGTACATGTGCATTGCAACTGTCAACGGTTGAATGGATGCAAAACGGGTCCCGAAGGAACAAACCTTGGGGTAAGCATATACGAGCTTTTGTCATACGTTCGTGTGGCGAGTGTAATTTTGGTTACATTGAACGAGTTACCCCGGAGGAGGTGAGCTCAAGCAAAACTTCTGCAATGAGTCGTTGTGGAAAAGGTCAAGAGAAAGTTAAATTCATGTAAGAATTGAATAGATATGATTTAAACGACTTAAAACTGAGAACCAAAACATGAAAAAAAACATAAGACTAACAAACAACAAAGAAAAAAGAAACACATTAAATATGTTCTAAACTATTTTAAGAAAAGAGAAAATATATAAAAGCAAACAACGTAATGAAAACATAAGATAAAATTTTAAACAAAATATAATATATAACCAAATTTACAAATTCATCAAATATTCATACAAACAACAAAAACGAAATAAATCGATAAAAAAAAACCAAGAAACCAAATAAATGGTAGAAACTAATACATCTAAGAAAAAGAAATGAAAATAACATTAAATCAAAAGCCTTTTGCTAGCTAACGACAGGAGTGCCCAAAAACTCATCGGAACTTTATGATCTAACAGCAAGAGAATGCTGTTTTTTTCGCGATGGATGGAAATTCCACGCCACGGATTACTCTCTCACACACCGACATACACACAAATTCACAAAAGGCAACAGGGGCAAATAAAAACGCTCCACAGTTTAATTTACGCTCGCTGCTAAACAACCTGATCTGATTGTGTTCCGATCGGCCGCCACCAACAGCTGTGCCCGCGCACGGTCTTACCGGGGCCCTTTCCACGCCAGCTAATCCATTCGCCTCACCGGTAGCCTGGGAAACACGGCGGCGGCGTGGTGTGTTGTTGGTTTAATCGATCGCACGCAACCGCCGCGATCGTCTGGCGCGATCGATAGTAGTAAAATGGTGCGGGCACTGATCGATTGCTGATTTTCCACACCACAAGTGTAGTTAAACATTTTCATTAGGGAGCCAGCCACCCCTACCAGCCGCCATCGCCGCTGCTGGTCGTGTTCGTTGTTGCTGTTCTATCTTGTATTTTTTTCGCTGCTGAAACTGAATTCTGAAATTGACTCCACACACACACAGGTCAACGACTGGCGGCAGCCAATGAACTAAGGATGTTCGAATTCACGAGGAATGTGTGAACGAAGTGAACGTTCGTTTGTGGTAAGGTAATTAAAACGGAAGATCCTAATGTGGCTTAATTTTATTTCTGTCCTTAAAGACGAAATTAAAATAAAAGATGTTATAGTCAAATGGTCTAGAACGACTGTTTTTCCCACCCAGACATACACACATACACACAAAACCCACGACTGCGACCTTTCCCATTGCCAATAAATCAATTTACCACACGCCAGATCGTGCCGCGAGTTGAAAGCAACGATAATCAAACATCATATTTCAATTATCGCACCTATAATTTTCTCCCAGCTGTGCAGCATACCACCAACGATGGATGGGCACAATACGGTAGGTGGAGGTGGTGGAAGGTGGCTAAGTGACGTACCGGTGTGAACGAAAGCGTTAAAGTGCAATGCTCAAACAATAAAATCATAATGCGCTGTCTCTCATCGATCGCCCGAGGGACATTTCGCACGGTTATTATCGCACCCTGTTTGGTAGGTAGGTAGGTAGGCGGTAGGGTAGGAGATGAAACACAACCGACAAATTGATCACGCCTCCAAGGGACAATCATACGTTTTTGAACCCTTTGCCAACCGTCGTCGATGCAGCGCTGGGTGATCAATCACAACTGCTGGTGACGATGCTGTGCAGTGAGATGAGCCGGAAGGAAGGTCTTTTGTAATTGAAAGCTTCATGTTCTAATGTCGCATGCTGTGAAGTTGCTTCCACCAAAACGAAACCTTCTTGAGAATGAAGCCTAAGAAGATATCTTGTAGGAATAATGTTTTCTCAATAGCTGTTGTAAGAAAAGCTTTTTATGTGAGTAAAGCAGCTAAAAAGACAAAATCACAAACTATCAACTTGCGATCAAAGTGTCCTTAGACATAAGTGAACACTTGTTAATTATCTTCAAATATTGAAGTCTCTGGTTTTAGGATCAAACATTTATAATGATCCAAGTTTTTTCATAGTTACATGGTTTTCCAGGAGTTCTCATAGCTGTGGGACACTTTATTGACTCATTCTTCGATGAAATGAACTTAATGTAATAGGAATTGGACTCTATAGCAACTTTGTTGGACAAATTCAATAGGAATTTTCAAAGCGCCTGTCTAAAAGGGGTGCTTAGAGTCCAATTTCCATCAATTGAAGTTTGTTTCCCATAAGAAAGAATCAAAGAAGTGTCCCACAACTATGAGAACCCCTGGCAAACGCTGTAAAATTCAAATAAATCCTTTATACCAGGGTTAAAATCCAATTCTAACTTTAAACTAGAATTGAGACATTGTACATCTACCCGCAAGGGTACATTTTACCGTTCTGTAATACTTGCAATTCCCCTTCCAGTAGAGGCGTTACATAGATGTCTTCAATCACATACCTGAAAAAAGAATAAAACAGTTTAGGTTAGTTTTTTTCATATCAAGGAGATATACAATGAAATAAGAAATAAATATGAAATTACCAAAAACGTAATTAAAATTGAAGAAACATGATGAAGAAGACATTGAAGAAAAATGCTTCAATGAGCCAAAAGATCATGTAGTTCTATCAACAAGAGTGCCTGGGTGTTCGCGTAGTTCTTCAGTAAAATAAAAGCTAATTTTGTCGTAGGCGAAAGTAAAAGATTGATCTCTTTCAAGGTCAACTCTTACCCGCGGGGCTTTTCGTGGTTATTGAATCGAAACCAAAAACGAATGAAACTTAAGATGTTTTAATCGAGCATTATCGACAAAAAATAGGATTAAAATACACTCAAAAAACCCTCCGATCAAAAACAGAACCTGCTGCATCATGGGCTATGTTGTGCAGTTTTTATACCTACGGGTATATAAGAAAGGGAAACGTTTCTGTTTTGGCAAACTAAAACCTCCCGATATCAGCTGCCATACACGCGCTCATGTGGTGTTGTTTTGTTACCTTCCAAAAAGCAACCAGACACCAGCAACAAACCCTGGCTGCTCTGCTGAAGAACGCTCTGATGCTGCTAATACAGTTTTTTTGTTGCTGTTCTTCAATGAATCAACAAAAGCTTTTACTAGGCGGCCGTTGTTTCGATTGCATGAAACAGCGTACCTTTCCAAGGCCACACAACACATCCTAAAAGGCGTCACACGATTCACCTGCCGTCACAGTTGCGATACAGCCTATAATTCTAACGAACAAGAACAACCAAAAGTGAACAAGAGAGTAAAAGTAAAATGTGCGCATGGCAGACCAGGCGTGGATGAGTTTGCTCCATTAAGCTCCTGACATTAAAATTTTCTTTTTTGTCTTTTTCGATTAGTTTTTAGTAAATTTTTATATCGCTCCTGATTTTTATGAGCAGAGAAAATTAAAACGTTTTATCAAACCTTTCTTTAACCATTCCATTGGTAGGTGAAGGCAACAATGTAATCCCAAAAGCATCCATCGTATGTATATAGTTCACCTGCACTTGCAGTTTAATTGAAACTCATTAAAATAAATTAATCTTTCACTGGAACGATCACATACATTCCTATCCTTCCTTCCTTTGCATCGAGAAACAAAACAAGAGCCACAAACACAACACACAGAGCACAATGTGGCTGAAACGAAGGCACAAAAAGGAGGACCAACAAGAATCATAATAACGCTGCTCTCGTTGGTTGGCCTCGCGGACTGCTTCGGGCGGTTGAAAAATAAAAGTAATGATCTTGCAAGGTCGTTCTGGTTGGTGATGTAAACTAAAGCCCAACGTGTTCTTCTGCCACGTACAAAACGTTTCAGGACAGCAGGAGAGCGAACAAACAAAACCGAATGACGGCGAGTGTACAAACAATGCGCAGTTCAGATGCTGTTGCTTCAGAATGTTTTGCATACATGATTTGCTCCAAAGGAGAACTGCACGGGATCAAGAGACATTTCCATGGTTTAGTTGTTCAAGGAAATTAAGTTTAATATCTGTTGAAGAATTGAAACTATTTCCCAATATTTCGAATATTTCTTCTTCCTTCAGATTAGTTGTTATTTTCCCTTGACTTATATTTCTTCTATACCTCTAGCAACTAGACGTAACGTTTGTCTGAGACCCCTAAACTACAACGCCCTTTCATAGCGTCCAAGAACATTCATACCGTATCCCAAGAACCTTACCATCTTTGCAACAGCTTCTTTCCACACCTTCTCTTCCCACGTTCGCCAACTGGAAAACCGAACACCGGTCGTCTTTTCCACGCCAGAGTGCAAAGATTTGACCGCGGACAGCATCGGGGGCTATTGACCTGGTTGCTGGTTGCGCCCACAGCGAAGGTGGCTGCTGCAGTTCACTGCAACCGGACCTCGGGAACCTGGCGCATACACTGTCGACGAAGCAGCAGCAGCAGCAGCAGCTCGCTCGCAGTGTAGTTGGTGTGTTTACCGATCGTAACACCGATAACTGTGGCAAACCCTTGGTGTAGTATTCGGAAGGTGAACGTAACGGTAAACATGTGATATAACCAGCCAGCAGCGCACGAGCAGGAGAAGAGCACTCGCTCGTTCACTCGCCCAAAAACGGCAATCGTTTTACACATGGGGCGTGAAGGTGTGAAGCAAATTAAATCGCGCGTTCGACTGGCTAGTTGAAGAGCCACAATCTTCGCCGCAGTTAAATGCTTGAAAGACCAATTTGGATTGCCTCCATGCAAATTCTACCTCACACGCACACACACACACACCCAACGCAAAAGGTCAAACGTTAGCTAAGAACGGACAGTTTGATGGGTGGGGTGCACGAAATAAACAATGAACTTCTCGCTGCCATCCAACAATAAAGGCTTCTAGCAGGAGGTCTTAAGGTTAGGTCAGGAGTAAGAATCTGCCCAGCAGATTTGCTCTATTCGATGGGCGATAAGACCACAACAATGAGGATTTGGTTTGAACAACAATACGGCAAAGGGTTGAGGGTTAAAAGGGTTTGATTTATAACCCGTTTGTACTTTGAACTCCCATCCTAGGAGCAATTACTTAAGATAATTTTGCCTATAAAACAAACTAGTAAACAATTCAGGAAAGATTCTTCCAAGCATTCTGCTTTCTTTTTAGCATTTTTCGCTATCAAAAACGCCGCCATACCATTTATCATACGTTCAACGGGGACAAAAGACTTCAACAGCCGTAGCAGCGACGAACTTCGTTGCTGTCAATTGGAGAAACAAATCCTTCACTGTAGCCGGCATGTTACATCCCTCCAAATCGGCACACAGCATGGCACAACTGAGCGTCTGGCTGAGCGAAACCGTAGCAAAGGGCCGCTTCCACGCTTGTACACACCCAGGGGGGTGATTTGATTTGGCGTACTGCTTCGCCGTTGCTCTTTCGCGTTTAGTTTCGCTATCACGATTGAGCTCCCTTTCCGCCCCGTTCGCAAGAAGAGCAATGAACTGACCTTTACAGAGATCTTGTGTTCTTTCGAGCCTCAAAACAACCACCACATACCGGAAGGTCATTAACACGGTCAGGGAGTTAGAGCGTTTAAAAGCGACCCAAAAGCAACGCAATACTGAGCGATTGAAAGGCCCTTTTTAGCATTTTTAGTACGACGTCGGTGCTTCAGCGCGAGCCGTTAACATTGTATTTCAAATTCTTCTATTTCTTAACCACTTTGTGTTATGTAATCGCTTGATTATCGTAAGCTTTCTGCGCTCTTGACATATCTCCGTGTCTGTTTTCCCCACCAAAGAAGTCCCCTTACACGACCCTTGTTGGATCTGTAACCCTTGTGTTTGTTGTGGCAGAGCAACCAGCAGCGCGACCGACACTACATTCGACCCATGTTTAAGAATTTGCCAAGGGCAACGATCGGTCAATCCACTCGGTTCCAAGCTTCTTCCCTTCCTGCCCCGTTTATTTAGCTGGCAAAAGATCTCCGCCAGAATCTGGAGCAACAAACTCCCTCCTTTTGCCATCCGTTCACAACAGCCGGGCCATTCTAGCGGTCGGATCGATCGAACATACCAAAAACGCCCGGCAGGGCGCTGCTTCTGCTGGGGCCGCGTTCTACCCATTTCACCGTGTTTCTCACTCCCAATGCCGGAGAATGAGGAAGAGAAAAGTGGCCTGAGTATCGCTGGGTAATTGTTAAACCGCAAGGTACGCGCCATCATTATCGGCACAAATCACCGGGAATTGTCTATAATTCTTCGCACAACCGGTGGCAACATTGTTGCGTACAAGCGAGTGTGAGCGGTTGCATAAAGTGCCGTGACACAAGTCAGTGGGCGTTGACGGCCAGCAGATACCGGCAGATTGGTAGGCAGATTGGCTTGATTTGATTTGATCATCCCGATGGATAACTTCACTTTTCCTCTTGTGTTTATAAACAGCGTTGGAGTTTCAACAGTTGGTTTCTGCTGGAGATACGTTTCCGGTCGAGTGTCACAGATTGGCGAAGGTTGTTGTCAGTGACCTACATGATGAGGATGATGGTTTAGATTATGTAAAGATGCAATTAAACAAGCCATCGTTAATGAAATATCAGCATTAATTAGATGATTTTTTATTCACTGAGCAGTGGTTGTGTTGATTTCTAGCATTGAAATCTCAGATTTTTCTCCATTACTTGATTTTTCCCCATCACAACATGTGTCAGCAAAACGTGATTGGACAATATTTGTTGACCTAGCCAAATAGAAAAACGTTTTCGCTCAATTTCATAAATCAAGCATGGTGAAGAATGAAAGCGCCCTAACAGTATTTTTGATTGCAAAATTCTTGGCCACAAAATTCTTGGTTGCTAAGTCCTTGGTAGCAAAATTCTTGGTTGGTAAGTTCTTGGTGACTAAATTCTGGATCGCAATGTTCTTGGACGCAAAATTCTTGGTTGCTAAGTCCTTGGTAGCAAAATTCTTGGTTGCTAAATCCTTGGTTGGTAAATTCTTGGTCATAAAATTCTTGGTAGCAAAATCCTTGGTCACAAAATCCTTGGTTGCAAAGTTCTTGGTCACTAAATCCTTGATTGCTAAATTCTTGGTCAGAAAATCCTTGGTCGCAAATTTCGTGCTCGCAAAATCATTGGTTGCAAAGTTCCTGGTCGCAAACTTCTTAGTCGAAAAATTCTTGGTCGCTAAATTCTTGGTTGCTATAGCCTTGGTCGAAAAATCCTTGGTCGCAATGTTCCTGTTCGCAAAGTTCCTGGACGCAAAGTTCTTGGTCGCAAAGATCTTGTTCGCAAAATTCTTGGGCGCAAAGTTCTTGATCTCCAAATTCTTGTTCGCAAAATCCTTGGTCGCAAAATTCTTGATCGCAAAATTTTAAGATCACTTTTCACAGTTCAAATAAGAAAGTCTAAAGAAATTGTTGAAAGAGCCTCTGAAATAACCTATCAAAAAAAAATCTTCTTAAAATTAGAACCTCTTTTTGAAGATTTCTTTTTTTTTAACTTCCTCAACATTTGACGAATCTACCTTCTGCCCGCCAAACCGAAAATTGCCATACACTCATGAACGCTACTCGATCGTTCAATCACACAGCACAGGTGCCCTGCGGGGTCTCTCAATCATCGAACGCAGCACACACACATCAACACACTCGAACGTCTCGTCTTGTACCGCTCCATTTGGAGACGTGCGGCAACCACTCTCACCCTGCCGGCTCTGGCGAATAATTTTCGTAATTTGATGCCATTAGGAAGCTCCCGCTTGCTGGGTCCCGGTTTGCTAAAAAGCGGCGATTGAGACGAGATGGCAGTACACAAAACTGAAGGTAGATGGCGGCGCAACAGGCCGAAGCCCTATCGAGAAAGTCACTTACGCCCGCGGTTGGGCACACCATTAAGGCAGCGAGCGCGCGCGTAGGACTTTGTCGAGAGGCAAAATTTATTAACCCACAGTTTTGTGCAGAAACGCAAAAGACGCATTACTTGCGTGTTTTTTGTTGTAGTTGCTGTTGGTGTCGCTGATGCTGTGCGTACAAAAAGCGAACGCAGTCTTTGGCGGCTTTAATCGACCGCCACACACAGTTGGGTGCTCTAAATTGCTTGAATTTCAACCAGGCTAGTTCATTATGGTAAACGTGCGCTTTTTTCTGTGTGATCAAACCATCCGAACGGTAGCTTGCGGTTTGTGGTGGCCGATTAATGGAAATAGACAACAACAACCACAAAAAAGGTTGTCAAGTGCGCCTAATGTACCAGAGAAACCGAAGACACGGCGTCACCACTAACAGTATGCTAAAAAAATGTATGCACTAACGAAATGAGAGCATCACCGTTCTTTTTTTGGTTTCAATTGAGTTAAGCTGTCCTCCGTTTGGCAGATGGCTATAACATTGGCACTAACAAAACAGTTTCCCTCATCTCCTGCGCTGCGTAAATAGTGTCTCCACCGTACTTTCATCGCAAAGTTGCCCAACATCGAAAGGGGAGTACATCGAACAGCCGTTTTCGCTTGTACCGGCCACCACTTAACGGTAGTTGTGTGCCGTCCTGCCTCGCAAAACACTCCACAGTCGTCCGCCATGGCGGCAGCAAACACATCTGAGATCTGAAATTATCAATATTCGCCTTTCGTCATAAACATAATTTTCTAAATGAACCGTAGAATCGCTTCCCTGGCCACGCGGCCCACTGTCGAAGAAAATCAGCTTTCAGCTGAGTTCGTTCCAGCGAGGGGGAAGGCACCAGGGCTTCTGAAAAAAATGGGCGTTTTGGTGTAAATTATTTTTCCCGCTCGGATTTAAAGCCACCAGCCACGCCGGGTACCGCCGGTGCGCGATGGTGCGCTTTCATCATACACTTCCCGTCTCGGGGGGGGGGGGGCAGCCCGTTTCATCTCGTTTGAGGACCTTAGGACTCACCACCGCATCATCAGCTTCGCTCGGAGTGGCGAGGGCACTGGGGGGGAGGGCACCACAACCGGGAATGGAGAGCAATGGGCTCGAAACAATTTTGAGCAATTACCTTCTAATGATTCCATCATTTGTGTAAATTTGCTACAGTTTTGTTCTCCTCCTCCCCTCGTGCCCCTCTCGATCCCTTGGCCCGATCTTGTTCTGAACGTGGCCACAAGTACAACTCCTCCCCGCCTGGGCTCATCGGGGATCCCGTTTATCGTTCTGAGCGCTGGCTGCTTATCGCCAAATGCCGAACGCACGCACGCCTCACCCAACCCGTTGGTTGGTAATTTTGCAGCCCACCCGAAAAATAAGTAATGTTACACATACACACACACACACAAGTAGAACAAGATTGTTGAATTGCATGACTTTGCTCGAATTGCGCCCGCCGCAGGACGGGATTTCAATTTCACCTCGCGCGGCCCTGATTAGGCAGGGACGGGGCCCTAACGGTAGTTGAACGAGACCGTGAACGCGCGTAAGCTAGTTGGCGCGCTGTATGCTTTGCGTACTTCGCTGCCCCACTCTTTAGGCTCGTCCGTTATGGATTGCATTGCAGGGCAAGAGCTTGCCTGCTGCTCGTTCTTCTACCAGCTCATGCTTTTCGATTGGATGCGCAAGATCGGTTCTTCGCAGGACAGTTGAAGGCCGCATGGAGGTGTCGAGAGCGTGGCCGGACAATGTTATCGAACCCTGCGCGCCCTGTGTGACATAAATGGGTCAGTGGTGAAAAGTGCTTGGAAGTTTAATCGGCCGATCCAGACTATGCAAATAGAATGCCGTTCTGGAGAGTGGTTGGAACGAATGGCGGTAAAAAGGCGTAAGACATGTGAGGTTTGATAATGAAAACAGACAATCTATGATGATGAACTGTTGCATGTAGATGGATTTGACATAGTGCGAAGTCAGACGTCTAAGATTCTAAAGCTTTTTTTTTTAAAGCAGTACTTGCACATTTTGCTTGGAAGCAAAGTTAAATTTATGTACGAAATTTGCTATTCATATAGCAGTTTTTCTTCACTAAATTGAAAATATCGGACATGCTATAAAGCTTCAAATTGAAATATGTTATTAAATAGGTAATAGCTACAAATGTCCGTTAAATATTAAAAGAAAGAAAATATTTCGGTTTATGCACGACCCAATGCCCAATTTCAGGTTCGTCGCTTGATGTTCTGCAAAATTTATTAGACACAAAAATAGACAGCTTATACCAACAGGTTACATTTTATCGTAAACAGGACATAAAATTTCTTCGCAGAATTGGCAATCTAATATATTGGCATCATTCCCCTCTTAATCTAATTTAATGCTAGACGCGTCAGACGTACTTCTATACAATATACTAGACGTACTTCTATACCATATCTCAAATATAGAATAAATTAAAAGAAACCATTGGAGCAACTGCATGCTTCGATTAGTTATTATCGGAGCGGCACAAAGCCTATCAATGGGGCCCTTCACGATTCTAGTCAGCTTTTTATATGGCATTTGACAGTTGGAGGATGAAATCGTGTCAACACTCCGTACAAAACACTAGCCTACATTTTAAGCCTAGATTATGTTAGTCTCAAAGCTAGAATTAGATTCGAGTACCTCGAAATCGAAAAACTGGCATAACAAGGTGGTGTTTTCATCTATCCCAAGGTGCATCAAAGAGATCAGGTGGTAAAATCTAGAATCAAAGTGTATGTAGACCGGGTGGTCTAATAGCCTTTTTTATAATCAAATTTGAATATCACTTTTTAACAAGATGGGTGATTTTTTTTTGTTCAAACAAGTTTTCTGGAGGCTTGACGAATACACAAAACATTCTTAAAATCTTCATTCAGAAGCAGAAGTGATAAAAAATCATCCTTCTAAATTCATACACCTTGGGATAAGCCCACCTGTATACAATACCCACTTTGATAGCTGCTCGAAAACTGGAATACAATGCTAACAGCTGATAGGCTGAAATTTAAGCCTAGGATCTAAAAACGGAAAGGGGCCCAATATTGTTGTTGTAGACATCTCCCTAGCGATCTTAAATTCATAAATAGGGAGCTAAAATGTTATTACGCTTACTCCATCCTAAACAAACAATAAATACGAGTAAAAAACTATTTGTCAACATACTCCACGAAAGAAACGAGAAAATTCATCCGAAAACATTCCACGATTGAACGCTATATATGCTTCTATACTCTATTATGGATAAGAGTTGACAACCAATCAATGATCAGATAGAACTCGTAGCTGTCTTGACACCCCCATGAAGTTATAGCGAAAAATATTCCTGATTGTAACTGTTTGCATGGGTTTGATTAATTATTTTGCAAATTGAGCTTTTTCAGGAGCATCTCGCAGATAATCCTCACCAACACACAGCAAAGCATATTTGCATACAAACTCCCACTAATTTTGCATGCTCCAGATCAACGAACTTTGACGTTAAACCGTTTGCTTCGGCAGTTGCTGTGTTTGTTTTTGCACACAGAAGTTCATCCACCCTTCTGCACACACACACACGCACACGCACAAAACAAACTCACGCTTCCATAAGCAGCTGCAACACTACATACAAAAACACACACAAAAAAACAAACGGGAGCAAATAAAAAGGAAGACAAAAAAGTACCATTTAATTTATGCTTCTCCTCATGTTCTCGTAACACCTTCGCTTTCGGCGCCTGGTGTGCTGCTGCTGCCGGTGGGTCGGTTTGCGATATAAAAAAAAAAACCTTCAGAGATGCTTCAAATATCATTCCAACTCTCTCTCTCTCTCTCACGCGCGTATTCTTATGCACTGTTCTGCTTCCTTCCACCGACTGCCCGATAAAAATGTGCATGCGAAAAAAAAAGAGTCGCGAGAGATGTTTTCATAAATTATCATTGCTTTTGCACCACCCCCGCACATAACGGCGCGCGGTGGTGTTAAAAGTATAAACCAACACGCCAACGGCAACCTAACGCGTGCGAAAGATATGTGCGCGAACGGTCGCGAACGCGCAGTCCGGAACGCACCAAACACCAGCGTGTCCGAAGTGTACACGCTGCTGCTGCTAGAGGATCATATTTTATTTTTTATTTATTTTGGAAAGATAGAACAGACCGAGAAGCTTGCCGCGAGGCCATCGCGACACATCTCCCTCGCTAGGCACCAACACCCCAACCAAAAGCCTTTGCAGAATATTTCCCTTTTGGCGAGCGATCGAGCGAGCGCCGGGCTGGATTGTTTTTGTTTATCTGCCACGCCAGCTTCCACAGCTTCTTGCCATATTTGGACATTGCGAACCCGTTTGGCAAGGGTTTGTTTTGCGCGTTCCTGTTTTGATGGTGCTCCTGCCTCTCCACCTGGTGTGTGTGTCCTGCTTCTCCGTCGACAAGGGAGAGAGAGGCGCGATAAACCCCCTAAGATTTGCGGCAAAAGTTTGGTCTAGACGGTGGCATCTTTGGCCGCTAGACGATGGGCTTTTGTGACGATCATTTCGAAAAGTAGGAGAAAGCTTAATTACTTCCAGGCCACATTGCATAAGCCTGCATTGTGCACTTTAAAAAAAACGCCAACAGAATGAAACCGATCAACTGATCATACCTTATTTTTGCGCGTGTTTGTAGCAGCCGATCAGCGAAACACTGGAAAAATTGGAATCTGCTTTTATTGAGCCAGGTCGTGTACTGCCTGCGGGAACAGCGACACACTCATTGCTTTGAGAAGCCTTCCTTAATCTTCTTCTGCTTGCTGCTTGCTTTTCTCTTTTATTACACCATCAAAAACAGAGGAAACTTCTCTGCGCGGTTTGTGTTTTGTGTTTGGCACGCTTTTATGCTTTTACCCACTTACAAGATGATCTTGAATCACGATCTCAAACACACACTAGCGTTGCTTTTTACCATTGCTCTCAACAAACACTGTTGGTCCACTGCATAAATCACCTTTTAGCTTTGCTAACGATTGCGATTTTCTGCGACCAAAGAACACTTGCAGCACACCAATCGAAACTTATAACACAACAATCATCGGAACTTGTTGCCAAGTGTTTAGTTTTCACTCATTACATCGCAAAGTTTGATTTTGATAATCAAATAACAATAATTTTAAAACATTTCATTTACATGTGACTCTTTACAAGAAAAAAAAAACAATCGAAAACTCCGTGACAACAGTGCACTTTTTACATTAAAAAAACATGGACACAAGCATAAACTCCCTCACATACACACGCGCGCGCGCATTCACAGACAGTCCGCTGCGTTCAAAGCTCAACAGCACCGCGCAGCATTCTGACGAACACTGAGTGACCCCAGCAGCGGCGAACCACATTAAAACCCCCGGAGTCAATAATAAAACGTTTGGCCGCGCGCGCCAGCTTTTCTCCTCCTCATCGATTTTTCGACGTTCGACGCGGCCACGGAAAGCTCTTCCCGTTTTGCGGTTTGGGAGCACGAGGGCGCTCGGGCGAGCAAACATCCTTCCCTTTCCGTCGGGCTGTTGCGGCTCTGCTGAGGCCTATGAGGCCCTTTCCTTTCGGTGCTGCTGCTTTTTTCGCTCAACCCTCTCGTACACTCTCGAATGCTGCTGCTGCTGCACCAACGATGCTCATTCTCTTGAAGCAGCACAGGCTCGAGCTTACGATTCTACCACACAGCATGATCTGCTCGCGGATCTGCTTTTAATGGCGAGCGCGATCTTCCGCTGTTTTTTGCTCGGTTCCAGCTCATTCTTTTTCCTGTTTTCCGGCATAAAGCTCTGCTTTTTTCCCTTTATTCTTGCTCTCTGTAAGCAGCTGCCTCTCTCTCTCTCTCTCTCTCTCTTTCTTTTTTCCTATTGCTCTCTTCTATAGATCTCTGTTTGCGCCGTCGTTTGCAAATTGGAGTCCACGATCGCTGGGCCCAGCATATGCATCTTCGCGATGATTCTGTACGTTCCCTATCCCCTTTTGGAAAGCTCAGCTGCTTTCTGCTGCCTGGGAGGAGATCTCTACCACCCCTCAGCCCGGCTGAGAGTGATTTCTCTCCGAAACGGCCACAGATGACCGCCGCGCATGCAGCTTTGTGTTCGGCGACACGCGTTTCTGGATCGAGGTTCGTGGCGACCAACTTCAACCGAGCGTCCGACTCTCTGGTCTCACAAACCGCGCGAGAGGGGTGACGAGCTTTTTTAAATAAGCCATGCAAGGGACTGATGGATCCAGGGGGAAAGGTTTCGTTTTCCATCGCGCTCACGATCGCGTAATAAATTCAAAGTGAATTACTAGAAGTATGATTTTTTAAATTTCAACATTAAATATCGTAGAGCATGGAGTGTTTTTTTTATCCAATCAAGGGGAAATATTGTTGTTCTGCTTGTTCTGCAAGCGAAAAACAGTGGTCTAACTTGATATGAATTGAATATATAATAAATAAAATATGAAATAAATTGTGCGAAATGTTTAATTCAATAAAGAAAAATATAAGGAATTATCTGATGAATTATTGAAATTTAGGTGAAATTTATGATTTTTTAAATCAATAAACGTAATATCAAAAGAGTTTCTGTTTAATCAAATATCAATTCAAGACATAATTTTAATTTTTAAGCACATATTTTTTTGTCATTTCTTCGTTTGATAATTTACTTTATTTAATTAGAATCAATTTTTTTATTAAGAAATAATTTTATTTTTTAAAAAGACAATTAAAAAAAAACTTTTAAAAAATTTGATAAATGATAGGGTAAATGTACCAATAGTGGTGCAATTTGTAGAGGTACCGATGTGTTTTAATGGATTTAAAGTGTCAGGAAGGACAATTTCTGAATATTTTAACACATAGCAATTGGAATATGTTTTATCTTCGCAATCGCAACCATTTTTACCTTGAAAAACATCACATTTACGAAAAAATACATATTTTTGTGATTGCTTCGTTGTACCTATAATGGTGGTATGGTTCCTATAGTCGTCGTATTGTGTTCCTATAGTGGTGGTAAACAAGGATGCATCAAAAACGGTGTATAATATCAATATAACTTAGTTTTGAAGATGTTTTCGTGTGAATAGCAACGATTACTGCCATAATATAGGTTTCTTGCGTAATTTGATCGCAAAAAAATGTATAAATTTGATCAATGAAACTATTGACTAAAGTACTGCATCACACCTGTCATCAACCTACACCCGGAAGAGTGTGCTTGATTTGAAGTCAATTTTTCATTCAGGCAGATAAGCGAATTTTGGCCTGTTTTTGGTAAATTACCTACATAAAACTCATTTCTGTTGCTTATTTTAGTGAAAACAGTACGACATGTCAAAAATATCCTCGAAAAAATCTAAAATGACCTGTATTTATTGATTTTATAACTATAACCACTATAGGAACATGCCTGTTTTGTGTACCTATAATGGCACTATGGTAAAAAACACTTAAACATGCATAAATATGGTCAAAATGTCAATAATTTTAGTAAAACAATAACATTCCATAACAGTCATGTTGAAAAACTAGTAATTGCGTGGGTATGTGATCATTTAGAACGTTAACAGAAATATGAGTTTCGTTATGAAATCCTAAGGATTTTGGAAAAATGTTGACACATTTCACAAAATAATGGATTTTTCGGTCACTAAGTAACGGAATGGCCCCATTTAACTTTTAAACCCTTTGTAAAAGGCTAAAGAACATGTTACACTAACTTAAATAACTTAAATACTTTTAATTTGCCCTATGAACAGCATTTTAAAGCAATAGCACCACTATTGGTACTACCACCACTATAGGTACATTTACCCTATTTTATTTCGTGTTCAATTTGATTTCGATATGATTATTTCAATGCATTTCAAAACCAAACCACATTGCGCTTTCAACCAATCTCCCTAGGACGATTCTGACCCGGTTAAACCCGTTGTGCATCGATTTTAACGTACATTTAATGTTGTGCACATTAATCCATTGGCTAAAATTAAAACCATTCGTTAGTATGGGACGGCGGCCGATGCCGGCTGACCAATCACACAAACACACAGACACACAGCGTCTCATCTTTTCTTTTTCTGCAACCAATTTTCTTTCCCTCGGGCAAAAGAGGCGCGCGTGCAGCAGGAAGAAAATGAAACCCGAGCGAGCACGGACAATCTTTCATCGAGCCCGGAAAACCGACGGGCTTAGGGGGCAGCGGCTATAGGTATTGGAAGGCATCCGCTTCTTCTGCGCTTCCCCACGCCCACCTTCAGGCAAAGCTGCAAAGCAACAAGATGCAGAACGCATCCCTATTTCGCCTTGCAGCGATCCATTAACGTCGCAAAATAACGCTTCCCTGGGTAACTTATGTGCTGACCTTGCGGTGTACCACCACTCCGGTTGCTGCCTTTTTTGAACGGGCGGTTTTGTTGCACAATGCTGCAATTGCAATTCGAAATTGCGTACCGAGAAGCATCATAAATAAAACGCGTATCCGCCGCTCAGCAGGGCCGTGTTGGCGGGTCTTTGGAGAGTGTTTTTTTTTGGGATGGAAAGCAGAGTTCTTTTTGTCCATTTCTAGCAGTCTCCTGGTAACATCAATATTTTGGCTTATATTTGTACGATTTAGGTTCGTGTCTTAATGAAATATTTTAAGGACAAGTCAAATCAATCTAAATTGTTAAATGTTAAATTAACAAGAAATGGTTTATGAGTTTTTTACGTGTTTTTGTGAAATTTTAGGAGATTACTTACTTTCAATACAACTTTACATCAATATAAATATATATTTTTTTACTACATGACTTTTAGCACAAAAGCCCACTTCGCCGTCCGTAAAGACAGACAGAAAAATAACATTCAAAGCACGAATCACACACTCTGTCCGATTTTGTGCACATTAATGGTTGCAGAATTGTGTCGCGGAAAAAAATAAGAAGAATAAGAAGAGAAAGAAAAAGAAAAACATTGAAAGAAATGAACATACCGAGACGGCGACGACGATGCACCGCGCCACAGCCCCACAACGGAACAAGAAACTGCGCAATGCGCTCTCCACACCAGAACTTAAAAGTCTCGTTACCGGTTTTTCCTACCATATCTGAACCAGAACGATCTGTGCTGTGCCTTCCTCCCCCGCGCCCAAACCACCCCGTTCCATTCCTTCCCCCGTTTCCAATTTTAAATCTTTTTTCGGTGACGATCGGATGGCCCCTCGCGCACACCGATATATGTGTGTTCCGGACGACCGACTGCAGCCGATAGAAAGCTTTTGCGCGATTGCATAAAACTTGCAGCAGCATCCAGAAACACACACACACACACAGTGCAGTGCAGCGGATTGCATGATCGCGGGCTGCCGAAGTCTCGCAAAACCGTTAGCTTTCCGGATCTTGCCCTCTTTTGCTCCCTCCAGCGTCCGCGCGTTCAACACCTCCCCACGATTGCATGACCGGGCGGCTGTGGATATTTATATCCGACTCTTCTTTACGCGGTCTTGCTTTTTTGTGTTTTCTGTGTGCAACCATCGAAACCCGCCAAGTTCACGAACGATTCTGTCACCGGGGCGCCTCCCACCCCTTCCACGCCACGCGGAACTGGTTTTCCCTTTGCCGAGCACCGGTGGTGGAACGATTGTAATAGGCTTACGCGGCAATGCGGCAGTAGTGAGCCAAAACTGCAAAACGCGCTGAAGCAATAGCAACAGACGACCGAAGAAAAAACCCCAGCAAAACTGGAGACAATAAAAGGTTTTGATCCTAGATCATGGAGGATCATATTGTAAGTAATGGTCAGTTAATCATTAATCGTACCACAGTGCCACCAGCACAGGGCTTGGGGTTCAGGAAAATTCCACCGGTACGGGGTACCGGATCGATCCATTCCTCCTGCTGTCGACCGGCCTTTCTCCGGCAGAATGTACGAGAGGTTTCGCCGTTCGTCATTGCAGAACGGCGGGTTTGGGCCGGGGAGACGTGGAATGATGCAGAAAATGCAGCACATTTATACCGTATTATTGATAGAACATATTTCAAGCTGACGTTGGGATTGGGATGTTGTAAAAAGGCGTACAAGCGGGGACGTGTGGGGATTGGGAGGAAACAATGTGGAAAATGTGGAATGTTTCACAGCAAACCATCAGCGGCAATGTAAAAGGAAGGACATAAAAAAGGATTAGTAAGTGGGTAAGGCAATGCGCCCTGGCTCACGCAAACCAATTAAATCTTGTTCAATTTTTTTAGCCATTTTATTGATAGTTTCCACGCTCATTCGATTAAAGAAGAAATATTTAAATAATACTCTGACATGATAAACGTAATGTGTATTGAGTTAAAATATTGATTTTATTAAATCTTCTTCCAAATGTCTTACAGTGTTAGAGTATCTCAGTCACATAATATTGAGAGGAAGCCATAACATGAATTCCATACATTTATAATGTACATTCCAGCTTTTATAAACTACAGAAATAATGGGAATTCAGTGATCAAAGTGTAGATCAAATTAAGTTCAAAACTTCAGCAGTAACCAAGGCAAATAACAGATACCTATCATTCGATACGTATCATTTGATTTCCTATTTCAGCTTAAGAGGATGATCTCCCAAAACGCTAAAATGATTCATAGCTTGTTGCATACTAATCATTGCTGTCATTCTAGTAACAATGCAAATACTCAGACAATATCTTATAATACTCCAGAAAAAGCGCCATCTGACAGGAAAGAATTGAAGCTTTGTAAAATTGGCTTATTTGACAGGATGATGAAGTTACCAACGGTCTACCAATCCGTTACAGAAGACGTTTATGTCCCATCTCAATGTGAGCCTACCATACATCTTCTGCCTCTTTGAACTGGCTAAAGATACTTTACCATGCTCTACGACATGACCAACCCACCAGAACTCGCTACACTGCGCTACAATGGTGTTTATAATCAGCTAAGTTCTAATATTATTCAATATCCTTACAAGAATGCTGAAGTTCCTACTTCCAAAATCATCAGGATCTCTTCTCATAATGTGTAACCTCGCATGTCTAATTACGCATGTCCCTACGTTAATGTTTCGTTGATCCAATAATTTAAATATGCGCAATATCTCAGCCAGTACAAAATGAAGACTTTTGATGATCTTGTAAGCCCTGTATTGCTGTGTTATCCACATAAAGTAGAAACCAAACAATAATCTATATTAAATAAAACCCGGTCATAAATAAAAGATTGTCTCAAGAAGTCGAACTTAACATCTTCAAAACATAAAAATTACACACTTTAAGCTAACCTTCACTTTGCCAAAAATTGGACTTAAGGTATTGTGCAACTAACATCAAAACCCTTGCTCCATAACATAACAAAAATCTGCATATGGTCATAACATTAGCTCGTTTGCAAAAACTGCCAACAATTGGCCTCATCATCATCATCATCATCATCATCATCTGCGTTGTAAGCATCTTCACTTGGTGTCAAAACAATCGGACGCGTGAAGGTAGTAACCTACTACTTGCTAGAAAAGCTGTAGTAACCCGAGACAACCCTGCTTTGCCGTTTCGGCAAAGCCAATTGACTTGTCGAACTCCAACGTGATGTGATGTGATGTTACCGGTGACCTTGCCTTAGTGGCCTGCATTTGAACGCTGGTGGAAATCACTTACCGATTTGAGGAGCTACCTCAGAGTGCTTCAAGACGCAAAACCCATTACCAATGTCTCAGCTTTGGAAGCAACGTGCAAAACGTACCTGTAAAGAAGATGGACAAAATTAGTACTTGAGCGGCAATAAATAAGTTTACCCGGCGTTAATTAATATTCAAATAAACAATTCACGGTTTTGAAACCACAGCCCCGAAAAGAAACGAAGCGATTTTATTAAACACAGCTCAACTATAACCTTTAGAGGTAAGGGCACTTGTACTTCTCCCAGGAATCATACGCCAAAACAATCTAAATCGGTTCACTTCTTTGAAGAGGAAAGCCCGAACCCCTTCTCGGGCAAAGATGTTCCTTCAAAGTGTTCGCCATCGATTTATGCAATATTGCAAACACAAAAACTCACTCCTCTTTGACACCGACCGTGGCGTGCAGAGCAGTGCCGTTCATCAAACAATGCCGGTATAGCGAGTTGCGGGCATTGCGTCGCTGTTTTTGCCACACAACCTCATCATCGCTCATCATTGTCAGAAAACGCGTCAGTTATTATCATTAATTACTTAATTAATTAATTTACCCTTGTCCATTTACCGCCTGTCCGTACGTAAATGCACATCCAGCTCCTCCAATGACGCGAATCAAAAGAGGATACTACAGTTATAAAAACATCATAAACACAAACAGCAACAGACACACACGGGCGCGCGCACGCGTTTGTTGTCTTTTGATGCCATTCGAGCGATGGAACTGGGCGAGATTGAATTGGGTTCTTCATTTTCCAAAAGCTGTTTGATGTTGCGTGTTTACTTTCGTTGCTCATTGACGCTCATCGGGTGGAGCGGGTGGAAGCTTGTGCGCTTCATTAAATAGTTTGTCCTGCACCAAGCAATGTATGTGTGTGTGTGTGTGTGTGTAAGGTCTTTCGGGATTGCAAGACGGGTAAAAAGAAAGAGGGAAAAAATCATCCACTTCATCCTGTGTGCCATGTGTGCCATGCTCTTCACACCCTGAGGACGACGACGAGAAGAGTGCAAACAAATCCAAACCTCCCCCACCGCCCGGGAGTGGTTCCACCGGTGGGCTAAAGGTCGTAGCATAAACATTATGCTGCTAGCAGCGGAGGGAACAGCACAATGGCCCCGAAAATGGCACAAGAAGGAAAGTACACACGCACCGTTTGGATGGCAGTTTGGAGAAGTACCCTTTTATGTAACATATTCAGAGCAGCAAACAGCGTCATCGTGCAAACATTATTGTTCGAACAGAGCAGGAGAGGATAATGAAAGGGGGGTTTGTGCGTTTTCTTATCAGATTGGAGTATCTTATGTTCGCATTGACACAATCGCAACAAAGGAGCCATCTCCTTCGTTTGAGTGGCTGTGCCTTTCTAGTCGAAAATGGAGAGGTTACGCACTGTGAAAGGACAAATCGATTATAATCAAGGTACATAATTTGGTAACCGAATTTTGGCGAGAATAAATCAAACATCATGCAGAAACAGTATCTGGGCTCTCTTGAAAAATGACTTTTTTTTTTGTTATTAGGATATGGCTCGTGCCCTCTAAATTTGTTGTGTAAAAACTGTGATGGGGCTCATAGCTAGGTCGTACGACCTCGTGACTTTTAGTTCTTCTGATGAATACTTCTTCATAACTAACTCCATAAGAAAACTTGCGTCATAAGCAACAATAGCAGATACTAGTTTACTTCAAGAAGAAAGCACTGTCACAAAAAGTTCTTGAGTTGCTATTATGTCCATATCTTGAAAACAGAATGACGAACATGTATTCTGGGAACTATGATTTTAACATCGCAGGATCAACGGGGTTACCGATCATGTTTGTTTTGTTTATTTCTATATTTTATTGAGCATACTTTTTCAATTTGAAGACTCAATGAATTTAAGGAATTCAATTCAGAAGACGAATGAGTTGTTGAAATTATGATTAACAAATGGAAGTACCAGAACCCTCCCAAAATGTGTTATTAGCATTTTTTCACGCAAATCTTCTTTTAAAACAAAAAGTTTATAATAAGAAAACAAGCTAAAAATATGTTAGTAATGCTTCAATCTATGCACAGAGATCAGTCATTGAAGCATTTCAGCAACGTTAAGCCCTTAACATCTACTTTGCAAAGATCCACTATCGATACCATGCTTTTGCTTGAGCCGCGCTAAACGATCACCTGAACCTTATGAGGCCCTAGAACCGGCGCACAAGTACACAAGCACAACACCTCACACCAGAGCTGGATGCTGTGTACCAAGCCACCATGCCGAGATAGTAATAAAAAAAAGAACTGTTAGCTGCGCACGACGAGGCGCGCTTCGACCTCGGTAATTGCTCCGAAAACATCGCACGGGATGGACGGACCGGTGGACCGGTGCGGCACATCCCAGCCCCCCAGGGCACCGGAGAACCGATCAGAAATGCAAAAGGCAAACAAACTGTTAACGGATTTCGGTACGGTGCAAGGGCAACACACTGTCCGTGCAATGTAATAGCACGCACAGAACCAAGAACCTCTCTCCCAAGGCCCTTTCTTCGAGCGGGTTCGATCGGAGTGTGACTTATGTGCGGAACCACCAGGAACGCGCAAAGAGAGCGAAAGACTGGCAGAACACGTGGGAGACTGCCTGGGCAGAAGAAGGAGAAGGGAGAAATAGTAAAGTAAAGTTAGAGTTTTTTTTCTTTTGCTGTTCTACTGCCATCACCCTTGGAACCGGAGCCCCGGAGCGGCTCCAACATCTATCTCCTTGATTCCGATTCGTCTTGGGGAGTTTGATTTATTCAGGTGACTTAATTGGGAAGACTTCTAATCGATTTTGCGCCCGTGCGCCCCGGTTCATGAAGCCGATTCCCAAATAGCACCGTGTTTTTTCTTTGTTTGTATGGTTTTCTTTTACTGCTTTTTTCCGCAACAAACGGCGGTCCAGCAGGAGAGCTTTTCCACTGTATCGAATCGAGGATTGCGTTACGAAATAAATATGCAGTACCGCACAGCGCGTACATCGAACAGAACCGAGTTCGAGGGATTGGAGAGGTTTGAAATGGAAGAGGAAGACACTCTGCACAACAGAAATACCTACACACCCGCCGCTCCTAGCTCCCATGTCCAATGCCAGCTCACACGACGGTGGTGGAATTTTTACGCACCGCAATTTGTTACCGTAAAACGCAATTGATTTCTGCGTCTCGTGCACGAGAAGATTAGCTCATTATGCCGCGGTCTCCTTCCTCGGCCAGCCCCCTGGTAGAGCACGGGCTGTACGCGCTGTTTTTGCTTTAGTTTCCTTCTTATACCGAACAACCCTAACAGCACATTTATAATACAAATAGGGGTTTCAGTTTGCCGGACAGTGCGCGCTCAATCGAACCATTTACGGTCTGCCACAATTGTGAATAATTAATTAATCATACCTCGCGAACGATCGATCGTCCGGCCGACCGAAAGTCCGACTTATATTTTTGCACTCAATCACACTCAACTACACAACTCTCTATCCCTCTAAGCCCACCGCGATGGGTGAAATCGATCAAAATCGGGAAGAAACATCACTGGTAAGAAACGAGAAAAAAAATCAGTCAAAACAAACATTACGTGAGTAGGAAATGGAAATAAAGTCCGGTGTGACCATTCGGCTAATGGTGACACAGCCGCTGCGCAATGGCGATGAAGTAATACGCCACAACACAACAATCGCGATGAGTCAACGGTGGTTTTGAGCGGAGGTCTGAGTCACTGAAAATCGGGCCTCCATTATTTGTTAAAAATGCGTTCCGGAAGGGACTTGCATTCTCAATCAATTACCCATGCGGTTCGAAAGGCGTGTCTTTCTTTCGTGGCCCAGTTATCGGGAATCCTAAACAGGGTAAAATAATGAAGACATTGGTTCATAAATTATCGTCGAACAATGTTGAGGAAGGTACAGACAGTCGTAAATTTGAAATGCTTAGCCTTATGACTATTTTGCTCATTTTGAAATTCAGGAGGATATTATTACGGTAAATGAACCAATGTGCCATAATAAACATATCATCTGGTAATTGAAATAATTTGATGGTAAATTGATGATTTGATTTGTTTTCGTGTAGTAAATATAAATCCGACTATGAGCATTGATGAGCAATTCATGTTATTAAGTCGTACAACTTGATGTCTTGATGGCCACTGGCTCTTAATATAATATTCATTATGCTGAAAAAGAGCTAACGAATGAAGCTAATTCTGGTTAAAGCAAATTACATATAGAACAGTGATTTTTATTATTTTTTAATAAGGCTCAGGCTTCCAAACGAGTCATAACTTATATGGATATGTTTCATTGCATAGTTTCAGGCGTTACTACTATTCCAAGGAACTAATTACGGAAATGAACAATAATTCTGGTTGGTCTTAAATAGAGAAGAGCCTAAAGAACCAGAATTGTGTGATGCATTCCATTCTTTAAAATAAATAACCACCTTCGTTAATCTAATCAACGTTCCTCAGTTCTTTAGAAACCATAATGTACTGAGTTGTTCGTAAACTCACGCGAATCACGTTTAGTTCGCCAAAATGAAGGAACTAGAACCGGGCACGTTCATGAAAATTAATCGAATTCCCAAGCCTAGTCTCAACCTTTTTTAACAAGAAAACATTCCTAACACATCAGTACTTGTCAACTTTTAATGTTAAGGATTGTTAAACTTGAAGTCAACGGACGATTCGAGTGATTCTCCAGAAATATCCAATATCATTTGAAGTATCTCAAGTCTGTATCAATACTACCTAAACTTCAGTTTTGAAACACAATTCAGATTCCTTCCCATGCTTTCTAAACCACACAAACCTCAAACTGGAAAATTGTTTCAAAAAGCATCAAAATGAAGCCATCAATGCAGTCACACAGTTCAGGAATTACAGCATCAACAGGGCCCGTTCGTTACTGACAGCAGCGAGGAGCCTGTAGTAGTTGTGAATCGCACTGATCGAACTCAGTCGATAATATTCCTCTCCACCTTTAATGCCTGTAATGCCTGCACCAGGCAAACGATGCAGAAGTACACTTTTCAAATCTCATTACGATGGCCATAAATCACGGGCGGAAACACAAAGGAACTGAGCACTGGTTCAATTTCATTAGTAGCTTAAGCTCGAACCGTTTTGCTACAATGCACGACGGCCAGCGGGGCTATGGACCTCATCCCGCAAACCGTTCATCAGTCGAGAGCAGCATAAAACCGATCACCATAACTGTATCGGGGGATGCATCTCTTTTGTGGTTAAAGCCTATAAAGAGAGCGAACGTGTGCGGAAGCACAGCCACTTCGTGAGTGTCGTGAAGAAGGCGAATCGCACCGAAAGTGAAACCATTCGATAGCACCACCACTACCACCACCTATATCATTGCGGAGTAATGCACGATCACCTCTAACCATTCGAAACGAGAGCATAAAATCGCTGCTCATCGTGATCGCCGGTTGGGGCGGGCATGGAATTGAGCGTTAAAATAAAACAAACACAGCACAATGTTGTACAACGGCTGGCCTGTTGGTGGCGGCACCAAAGCAAGAGAAAATAAGTCAATAATAATTTAATAGAAGAGTTATGAGATAATTACGAACGCTTCCATCACGATCGACATTACGGTGCCACGAACGCGTCACAGGCGGCATCGCTCCGTGCCGTTTCAATTGCCCGATTTTGCCCCGAAGTCCCCGTCAGAGCGAGCATCCCGCCGGCCAAGCTTAAGCCACCGCCGCCGCGATCGAGTAGTTCATCATGGGTCGGAATCGCGACGACGACTGAGGTTTCTTGTAATGATCGACGCAATTCTACCATTGCCCAGCTAGGGGGCGCCTTGGCGACAGTGAGCTGGCGAGACGGAATGGAATTTCAAATCCATCGCGATCGGTTATTAATATCAAGTCTTTTTTTTGCTATGAATGGTTCTTAAGCAGAGGAAGTACAAACATTTATCTTAAGGGTTGTAGTCCTCCATGATGGATTGGTCATAAAAACATGTTTGTCATTTTTAATTCGTTAAGAAGCGTCGCATAGTTCTATGTTCTTTGCAACAGAGGGCGCTACAATGTTATGACTTCTATCAATTTTAGATGTAATTGAAAGTATTGAACATTGAATACGAATTTTGAAAATACAATCTCAAAATATTTTCTGAAGAACTGAAGTTTTTGAAGTCCGAAGTTTTAGAACTTATTGTTGTTAATTTTGGACTTTAAAGTGATTAAAAACCATCATGAAAAATTTATCAATAAAGAGTTGCAAACTGAATTAAATAATGAAATTTGAATAAGCAAAACTAATCAAATCAATAATGCATTATTGATGCACTAATGAGAACAAAAGAAGTCTTGTCACTGACTGAGTCTTGTGTTAAAGCTCTGGTAAGCTGGAATCTTGCCTTCTTCCAATTTTGATTAAATCTACTTTTACCGGTTCCAAGGATTTATAAATCCTTTCTACTCGGGTAAATGCAATACTCTCCCAACAAAAGCAGATCAAATTTCCGCTCACCCATTATGCCGCTTCGCTGGCGACTCCGCAGCGTTTGCAGGAACATTTTACTTGGCAATTTCCTTCAATAATTCGTTGCATCCTCGTCTCTCCCTTCCGATGGCGTTGTTGTACCGTGCGCTCCCATTAATTTTCCCAATCCTCGCGCAACAAAGTGCAGCCAGAAGTCGGCGTAGTGAGAAACAAGAGCAGAGCGGTAGTAATTTATTTACTAAAAAAGTACCGTGCAACGTTGTCGTTGTGTGACTTCTTTTCCTCCCCTTTTCGCTCCCACCCAGCTATACTTCCTGTCACTCTCCGGTGCTGGTTTTGCTATTATTTTCTCGGATGGCGTCCTAGAACACAGGCCTGGTGCCTACCCACTCACACACTGCCGGAAGTCGATTTTCTTCCCGTAAAGAGCATTGGTTCGGCTTTATCTTCGTAACCGTAATTAATTCAATTTCAGAATCTATTTAGCAGCAGCGCAACCGCTCAAACTGCAGTCGAGGGCCGGCGGGCGGAAAGTGTAAATGGAAGATTAGCAGCAAGCGCCAGCGATCGAAAATGTGCTAAGCGGCAGGGCGACAATGAGACAAAGCATGGAGTGTTTGTCTTTTTTTGCCTAGTAGCACACTTTTATAAACCATTCGGGAAGAATGCAGGGGGTTAGGGACGGTAAAAAAGGAGGCACAATCCAGCCAAGATTAAGTTTACGCAAAACAAAAGCAATAATTCTGCTGCAAACGACGCAGCGGCAAAGGCAAGTGTTTGTGAAGGGTTTTAATTATGCCGTTAAACGGTGCCGCATTCTTACGGGAAAATAATTTTTCGAACACTTGGTCATTCTGTTCGCTTGTGAATCGGGTGTAGTTTGAGGCTTTCCGACGAAGTACCGACAGTTTTTTAGAAGTGTATCGGTTGAAATTGAATTTATTTTGTCGAATTTCTGTTTGATTTCAAAAACTTCTTCAATAATGATCAAACAGTGTCAACTTACTCTACACTCATACAGATATTTATTTATTATTAAGTTATCGATCTTCGGTGGTTTACATACTCAACTTCAACTAATGTCTTATTAATTACAATTCTTGGACATCAATAATAAGGAGAGATCAATAAGATAAAAATAGATTATTTAGCAGAAGTGTGGTGCATCTATTCGTACAGTTAACAATTCAAACATGAAAATTCCTATATTTCTTCTGTTTTTCAATGTATTGAGGCCTAACAATTGACATTTCGTGCGATAACATGGTAACACATCGTTATCTCTCGATGGAAGTCGCTCAATAGTTACTCGAGCAAATGTTCTTTGTAAGTTCCTAACAGTTTCAGATCGAGGCAGTGAAGTGTCAGAAAGAGCGTAATTAAAAACATAAAGATGTTCTCGAGCGTGGAAACGGAATAACTAAGGAGGAGCATAAAAAAATAAAGAGCACCAAACATCAAAAACCTAGAGAAAGCCTTGAAAGACACTCATAAGAACTACACACAGAAAAGTACGTCTTAAGGTCTTCCACGTTTATTAGAACCAGGAAGTCTGGTAAGGAGTGAACAATGTCATTGAGAAATAGATTAATTACTAGAAACCCTAAAATGCTGCCTGGATAAACATCGAAACACTAGCTAAATTAACTAAAGATGCCATCTTTACACGTAATAAACGAAAAAAAAAACGTCAAAAATCTTGCATACAATAAAAAATATTAAGTGTTTGAAGTAAAATAATCTAAATAATTGTTCCATTTAGAATAAAAAAACATAGCTATCAATCAACGGTAGTTTCAATCAACGGTAAAGGCAAATAATTGTTAATCAACACTTACTTCGTGAAAGCGTTGTAATCAACCTTATAATTGAAGAATATTGAATAAACTTGAAAAAACCCTCTTCTATTTCACTTATTTTTTTATTCATCAAATATGCTCTCCAGAAAGCACAAAATTATAAATTCTCGGTAATAATTTTCCAAGGTACAAGAACAGTTATGATGTGATTTTAATACACCGCAACTATACGTTATGCACAGAGCACAAGCAATGCGTCCGTCGCCTAAATTCTATCCACCATCAACCATTGAGAGCACAAGAACAAGCCATCGAATCAAGCGAAACGCATACGCATACATAGACTCCAAATCAAGCGGGCGCCTTCTCTCGTTCCCTTTTCTTTCGCACCGCAGCGAAGCGAAGGAAATGTGTTGACGAACGACGAGTGAAACCGAGATAAATCAATAAATGGGGGGTGCAAGATTATCGCAGCAAAGGAAAGATTCATTTGTTACCCCCCACTCTCCCTTTGAATGTAGGCACAAGTTCGAACAAGACGTTCCACCTGCACTGTCCGTTGCTTACGATATATCTTTACTATTTGCTGTGCTGTATTTGAAGGTTCTGAACCGTGTGTAAGGGGCTCGCGAGAAAGCAGAATAAAAGTTCACTTGTTCCGGACAGGGATTGGAACAAGCGTGGCGCGCGTGTGGGTCACAAGCCAAGATCTCTGGCCGGTATCTCTGGCATTCGGAGAGCACTTGAAAAAAAAGAGCTATCGATTCAACCCCTGGACACCCTTGCTCCGTCCAATCGCTTGCAACTGATCGAACCGATCAAACTTCACATCACACGCTGCGATGATACCCGATCGAATAGATGATACCACCACCACCACCACCACCACCGCGGGAACACGGTGCGCAGCCTTATTGAGTGATTAAGTATTATTTAATTGATGTTTGACGCTTGGGCACTGTCAGGGGGTTGCTCACGGGACGGCATTCTTCTTTGGATTTGGCGAGGGGGAGAGGATGAGGTGGGATATGCTTAACCCTGCGCGTGAGCCACATTACCCCCTTGGTGTAATGTGATTCATCACAGTCGTTTGGATATCTAGGGCCATTAACAACAACAAAAATGAAACGAAGAAATCCTTCTCCACCATCGCGCACTCTCACACGTCCAGGGGCGTATCATTCACACTTGCGCTTGATCCGATCAAAGTCAAGTATCATGCTCATCTATTTTGTTTGATTTAGAACTGATGTTGATTTATGTTGCTTGATCCCCTTACCGTTGCCGCAATAATGTATGTGCGCACTCAATGGGGGCAAAAGATGTGTGAGCAGCGCGGGGACATTGATCCCCAGAATGTAAGGCACTCTTGTGTATGGCCTTTCAGACATTGCAAAGCTTCATGTTCACATTTGTAGTTAAACTAAAAAAAACATCGAAATGAAACGAAATAAGAATGAAACAAGTCTAAAAAAAGTATCACCGTTCTTTAACCTCGATGACTTCCTAATACGCATCCACAGCACCCATGTAGGGGTTCAGACCAGCTTCTCGTTCGAAACTTTCGCCTCCCAAAAAAACTACCTTTCGCCTACGGTTCGTACACACTGGGATCTGGCTCCGTAAAAGGTAACCTTCTTCCCAACTGTGCATCGATCGATCGAAAGGTGTCAATAATGTTAAATGTCCAAAAACTAGATCGTGCTGTGCTCGTTCCATCAAATGCAAAGGTGTCGAACGGTTAGAATGAGAATGCTACAGCCAGATTGTGTGTGTTTTCAATTTTGAAATAATTTAATAAAAAAGAAATTTATTATCCACTTCTTTCTCATTGATGTTTAAGTTAAGCTTTCAATTATAAATTTTAATCGACAAATCTGCACTTCGATTCAAGACCAGGTAATGATAAACAGTTTCAGTGAAAAAATATAAACAGACATGTTTGAAGATCTACCTTTGATTTTTTATCAGTTTCTCTGCAGTTTTCGTCACAGAATTAATGGAGTGGAGCTTTTGCATCATGTTTATCTGGAAAAAATCGATTAGACGCTGGGAGATGTTGGACCGGTTGGGTCCGAAATTCCCCCAAAATTCACCTAAAATGATTGCATTGAGTTTTAGCGAGATGCGAAGTCAGTGGACGCGATATGCGAATGCAACGATGTAGCGACTTTTCCCTTGGTTTTCATTTTCAGCATCAGTTGGAGCTTCTTGTCCCTCAGGGCCGTCGACCATTCGGAACTGGGCTTTCTGTCGATGCTCTGATTGTTGTCTTATAGTATCAAGATGTTGGAGATGCCGTAACAGGCTTAAACGACGACCACAAACTGCCGCACGGCAATCGCGCTCGCTTCTAAATAAAGTTGGTTCACTGTTTTAGCCATCACGTTTAGAGTTCGGATTATAGAGGTTTTAAATTTTGATGTTTTATCCATGGGATACTATTATTAAAAGTGCAATTTACGCTTCGCTAGTTTGGATGAAAATAAACCAATGAAGAATCGACAAATTCTGTCCAAATTTTTAATGCAAACGTTAAATTTTACACCAATTTGAAATGTATTTTGTTGTTCTATTTTTTTAATTAACACCATTTCCTCTTTTTATGAAAAAGTAATATGTGTCTATTGTTGTTGTATACGTGACGCTAGCGATCGTTAGAACGGAAGTGTGATACCAAACAGTTTAGGCGTCATATATACTTTGAAGCGTCATATATACGTCATATATATTTTTGAAGAGTCACAGATATAAACAAATAAAACAATTTAAACTAATACCTTATAATTTTTGTCATTCCGAAAATTCAACAATTCCAGATTTACTCTGATCATTTTTTGAGAAGTTTTGGCAGTCTATTAAGTTACCTTGACTTGTCTTCAAAAATCGTACTGTATGTATTGATATAATAATTTACTGGGTCCAATTTCATGCTTATTTCATTTTGCTTTTTATACGCTTATTTTACAAATTTTCAAACCACAGCCACAGGTACACCAATTCCAGGTTCTACACCTTTGCCATCAGCGTTTAATGTGCCTGCGATGCCGATGGTACACATTCCACCGTGGAGCAAAAGTGCGAAAGCCAACGTAATTAATTACGAGCACCGAGAATAGGATTTCAATCGACTTTTGACCGTACGCTATACACCCAAACTTCAACCAGCATCATCATCATCATCATTCTCATCTGCTTGCTTGGGAAGCGCCCGAAAAGGGGCTTTGGAAGCAGAAAGGTCGATGCACAAACCGTCTCAGCCCGTTGCGAGAGCGTAAGTCAAGGAACTCATTAAAGTAGAATTCAAAATTTATTACCCTCGGCGCGTCGGTTAGTTGCCACCCTGCCCGTTCGATTTGCAACATCCCCCCGGGGGTGGGTGTCACACCGGTGCTGCTGCACTCCACACACACACTTTGGCAGTCTCTGTACTTGCAACAATGTGGTTGTGCTCTGGTACGGACACCTTTCTTAAGAACCCCGCTCCGTCACTGGATGAAGAAGGGCTGTGCGAGTGTAAATTGCTTGTTCTCACCACAATTGCTTCTGCAGACAGGAAGGCAGGGTAGTTTCTTGCCCCCAACAACACCGTCGGTAAGTATTGTGCACTGCGCGCTGCGTTTGTGTGTGAAATGCTTCTTGCCGAAGATCGCGGTCTCCCCATAATCATCCTGTCCCCCCCCACCCGATTGGACCGTTTACACCAGAGCGCGGTGTAGTACAGTTTATAGCACGCCCAAGCAGCCGTTGCAAGTCAATCTCTTTCTTGTACGCCTGTTGCCTTTCCAGCTCCGCCAATAATCCACGTCCGCAACAATGAAGATTGCGGTTAATCCTTCCCGCGGTGTGAGATGCTGCTGGAGGCTGAAGCTCGCTCTGATGCTCGCCCTTTTATGAAAACACATTGCCCACCTGTGTGTGTGTGTGTCTGTGCGTACTGCTACTCTTCCTTCGCCGAAAACTCCGTTATCCCGTCACTTCTAAAGTTCTTGCAGCACCATCACCACACCAGCAGTGTAAGCGTGCTCATTTCCGTGCGCAGTTGCGCATTTCAATAATTTATTGTACCCGCACACCACCAACAACGTCATCATCATCGTCGCCGTTTGTCGTCGTCATCGGGGTCCGCCCGTCACATCTACTCCCGGTGCGCAGTAATTCTTCCAATGAAAATTTATGGCAATAAATCAAAAATTAAAATCTTCCTCATGCGCACACACAGCATCGTTGGAGCGCGGGGAGCAACAGCAGCAACAAAAAAAGGGCAAAGTGAACAAAACCCTGCGAGAAGATCTAAAAATAAAATGCCCTTCCAAGGCGCGAGAGAGCCATCGCTTCCCATCCAACCAACCAACCAATGCGTCTTAGTTCTATTGAAAAGCATTGATTTGATTTTTATGCACCTCCATCATGCAAAAGGGGGCGATGGTGTTGTGGAGGTACACTTTTTCTTCCTCCTTCGATTTTATTGAGCCATGGTAGGGCCGTGCTTCAGGGTGCTCTGCCATGGTTATATTGGGCGCAATGTGCGCGAGGAATGAAGACGCCTTAAATGAAGTTGTTTGTTGCATTACCATAGTCATCGCGATCAACACACACACACACACACACACGTAGAGGAGAACAGGAGAAAGATTGCGGTGTAATCGCTAGATCTAGAATCACCACGCGAGACATCTTTTTGCCTTGGCAACACCACACCCCACCTGTGTGTATAGGATACGGCAGATATACACATCCGTCAGGTACAATAAGGTCGACTGATTGTGCCGGACCGCGGGGTTTGCAGTTGCTTTCGATAAGTTCAGCAATGCGCTGCGATCTTGACCGTTATACGTGCGATGTGGAATGTACGCCGGTGTGTCCTGAGGGCTTAAAGGCTCGCACATGAGGAGCGCGAGCTTCGTGTCGTGTTGCTGAGGAATTCTGTGGGACGACTACACCCGTTGGAGATTTCTTTGATCCACATCGACATTTTTATTCTCTTCCCCGGTGAGCCATGGTATTCAATCTGTAGGAATATATGATTAAATGATTCAAACATTCGATTTTATAAAACTATCGGTAACTAGATACTACAGTTTCTTATCGTCTTGGAACACTGTTTGAATTTTAGTAGCCAAAAAGTCGAACTCATGAGTCAAACTGTCAAATGTTAATAGAGTACAATTGCGATGAGTTCCATCACTTGTTTGTATGGAGTAGCTTAGATTTGCGATATTACCCAGCAAGGATTTTTGTTCATTGTAAACAAAGGATTTTACACATGCAAAACAAAGTAGGTTGTATGAGGACATAACGTGCAACGTGTGCCAAAAGCATTACCATACGAGTGCCAAAAGCATTGAACATACGAATCTTATCTAAACATATGTATCCATTAATTAGCCTGTACGTCAAAACATAACTTCCAATGCGTACTTTAATAAAATTAAGTTTATGTTCATTATTCACATTGCCAGTATTGGAACTCAGTAGATCCTTACTAAATGATTCAGAACTTCTTTGGAACAGGAACAGGAATATAGGCCGTGCCAATTTACAACTCTATAACGTGTAAAGTTGGCATGATTCAGAACTTGCAGAACGTTAATCACTTGCTACAGGTTAATGAAAAAATAATTGAATAGAAAACTGTTTCCGGTATTTAAAGTAACGGACGCATCCTCCAATACAGAGTATCCTGTCATCCCTAAGAAACAGAATTTATTTCTTTCTCTTGAAATTGAACAGAATTCAAAAAGTTTTACGTTCTAATTATTTTGGCATCATCAGATGCGGATAGTTACGATCCAACTGAATGGTTTAGCTCTATTTTAAGTTAATCAATTAAAATCTACCTTAACATCCCTAATTTTGAAGATGCTGTGTGAATTACAACGAAAATGTCTGGATCACAACAAAACTTTCATTCAGCTAACTGTCCCATTCAAGTTTCATAAAAAACATGCATCCAAATTATGCCCACTGAATGTTCAGCCAGCCAAACAAAATAACCTATCAGTAAGATGATCCTTTAAAAACAAGTCCCAACGATGCTCATATGCCTACTGACATCAATATTTCATGTTCTGAGCTGTCAAATGTACACTATCAACTATGCTTCACAAATCGGATACGATACCTAGCTTCTGATGAGTTTTTGATAACATTTCCGGCCTTTTCAAACCTGACAGCTTTGATTGTGTATGACCTCACAGCTCTGCTGTGCGAGCATCGCAACGATGCTGCCAATAGGATGTACAGAGAGATGTGGCAAGGATTGGCAGGGTTCGTTATCGATTAGTGCCGGATGATAGTTCACAACCATCATCCCACTGACTGGTTGTCGTTGTTGTGTTGGTCAGGAACTATTGTTGGCGGCTTATCAAGATAACGCTCCACCATTCATTCACTCGCTGGAAGGGATATTCTTGCACCCCATTGTGTCGATTGCACTCCACAGCTAGAACACCAGCGCACGCTCCCCTATTGGCTTAGAGTGGGTTTTGTTGGAAATTGGTGAATAACGCACACTGAAAGCGCACACTGAGCACCCTACTCTGATGTTAAACGCAGCCATGATAGCACGCACATCTACGACACTTCCCCAAACCATGGCCACGATGGAATGATGAGAACAATAAACGTTCGATATCCGATTGGATTGGGGAAGGGCTGCTTCAATAGGACACCGAATATCAAACGCCATGCACCGAGTGGTAATCGCTCGCCAAACGGACCGTGCACGTGTCAATGTACCGCGGCGCGATGTTCTAACACAAACGAAACGAAAACTGGAATGCGATCGGGGCAGATGAAGCTGTAAGATGATGAAGCCGTTCGATGCACCGCCACCGCCGCCGTCGATGCTGCCGCATCAGCTATCAGAGTGCGGTCATCAAATCCGCGGTCGTGCCAAAGAATGAAACGCGTGGAGCTGTACGGGGAGAATAGTTCAAACCGCCAACAACAACAAAAAAACAACCCCTTCGGGAGAACCGTTTGGCCCAAGGTGGAACATGAGCCGAGTACGATTGGTGAGAAGATAGGGACAGGGGGGAGGCAGACATGCCGGCATGCCGATGCAAGCCAAACAACCACCCGAGAGCGCACCGCGTGGCAGGAATGCTTGGCGGAAAAATCACTAACGGCCGGGCGCGATGATACTGTTGAGGAGTCCGATCTCCTCCGATTGCTGCTGGCTCGATGATGTAATCGGATCACGATGGGAGCACCACGACGATCGACCCCCGCGTTCCAAAGCGCAACGACCCCCACTGGAACGCCCGTCATCGGTTAACTTTCTAATGGGGGGAACAAACGAGCGTCGAACGGGAAGAGTTGGGTAGCGATAGGTTTGATGCTCAAGTATTTGAGTTTCCCTTTCGTTCTGGGCTTTCGTCGATGTTTTGGGAGGAAGGGACAAAGTGGCGAACAGGATTTCAGGAAATAGAGTTGCACATCAATTTCTTCGTAATTCTCTTTGGCATTGCTGTTGATTTCTTAAACCACAAATACACTATTGTCTTTGCCTATTTGGAACTGTAAAATTAAGAATTTGAAAAGCCAAAAGGCGCACAATATTCATAACATATGGTCAGAATCAAAAGTTGCGTTTGAAAAGTAAAGTAAATTAGCTAAGGATAAGGTCATCAACTTTCATCGGCTGAATTTCTATACAACTCTCCGAAAGCATTGGATTTTTTTAATGCACATTTAACGCAAATGGAAAATAATATAAAGGAGCTTCAGACATTCATCCAAGAATTTACAATGAATACAGATGGATGTCTGATTTTTTCACTGAACATAGTCATTCTTACATTTGCAATGCATTAACTCTTTAGATGTAAGTTATTACCAGGCTTCTAAAAAGATTTGTAGCCTAATATTTATTATCATTTTTTGAAAAAACTTATTGTTTCTAAAAATTAACTCACATCGTGTTGATAAAACGCTCCAATATATGTTGAGTCATGTTCTTCTATTTGGCGTAAACGTCCTACGCAGACATGCCGGCCTATTACAGGCTTTCGAGACTGAATTCATTGCCTCGTAGCCGGATAGTCAATCCTTGCTACGGGGGGACGGTCCAGTCAGAGCTAGAACCCATGACGGGCATGTTAATGAGTCGTTAGAGTTGACGACTGTACCACGGGACCGCCCCAATTTTGAGTCATATTGCCACTTATACCCATTTATGCGATAGATATCAGTACAAGTTACAAATATTTGAGGTAATAGATCAAGAAGACATGGACTTATGATGCCCTCATGTTCAAGTGACCTTATAAACTCTGGGTCCATAAGATTTTGTCCATTTAAATGCTTTCTTCACGTAATGCAGGTCATTTGTTAGCTACTTCTCTTGCAAGGGTTGCCCCACTGCATCACTACCACAGTGGCTACACACAGCAAAGGAAAGTTGAACAAAAGGACAGCCCTGAACACGTGCTCCCCAACGAAACTGAAATCAACAACGCAATACAGTTGCAGTACCCGAAAAAAAACACCCTTTCTACACACTATGACACTCAACAGCAAACCAGGATCGCAACGGGAATCGTTACACCTTCACACCAAAACCATCACGCCTTCGGCCGAATCCAGCCCATTTCCAACACCTTCCAAGAGTAACGCAAAACCATTAGCTACTTACCAGCATGATAAATGGCGTAACGAAGCGTCTTTGATACACACACACACAAACTGACATCTCCTGTTTGACCAGAAAGCTCAAACGGGGGTGAAGGCGCACGCTTGTAAAAACCGGGTAAATGCGCGCACCATTGCTCAATAAAATTAATGATCATCAATCGTACGCGCGGGGCGCGCTGTGCTTGTTGTTCGCACAATAAGAACGGGCGCGCGCGCGCCCGATAGTGAGAGCACCGCACTGCAGCTTCCAAAATCCATCAGCGAATAAGACGGGACTTCTTTTCACCATGGGCGAACAACGCGCACGCACTCACAGGGCGCGGCGCTCTTGTTGCACCGGTAGGGGAAGGCCAGCCGCTTGCCGCGACACCTTCGAGCGGCGACCCGCAAAGAAGCACACCGTTGCATAACAAACGAATTTATTCATGCATCTTGACGTGTCGGCGCGGCACGATGGCTTCATTTAATGGGTTTCCGTGGTGCTCGGCGTCTTTGCCCTATCGTGCCCATTCCGTGGCTTTAAGTTTTCTAAGATTTTTTTATATTTTTAGATTTCTACTGCCAACGGCAGACGTTCCGTTTTTGGATGAGCGTCTAGGGTCTTAACAATACTATAACGCCCGAAAAGGAGTCATTCCCGCAAGGCATACTACACAGTGCAGTGATGATGGTACGAGCAAACGAGGCTACTCGTCATTCTACATGAAGCACACAAATAACACAAAAAAGAAACAATAACCCTAACATCCTCCGCAGTAACCGAACCCAAACGTTAGTTTGACGAATGTCCACCGTCTCATACGAGAGACGACACCTCGACGGCTTGGGCCGTCATAATTATTGCTGCCAGCCAACGGGGTCACACATTTGCGCAACAACCTCCTCCAAGGGGATTGCCTCATGTTCTACTTCCCAGAAGCCGGACGAGCATAAAGCCATGCAATCGGATCCTTGCGCTCAAACCCTCAGACCCTCGGAAAGATTTAGGGAGATACATATTCGCGACACGTCGACCACGTTCACACTGTGCCTCGCCGTCTAACTTCCAACTGTGGAAAACGGGCTTTTGCTAATTGCAATAAACCCCTACCATCCCTTCTCCCCATTCACAGCAGGAAGTGTTGCGAACACCATGGGTCATACCAACGTGTGGATTTGTATCCTGAAGTTCTAATGTCATCACCCGTTCCCTGGCGGTGGAAAGCTTCCTGGTGGATATCGCACCTTGAAGCGGCTGTGTGGGATGAGATGATCCGTAGGGCATCCGTAACGGGCATATCTCGTGGGTGCAGTAGTCAGCAGCCTTCTATCGCAACTCCCTTTCTTTTTACCAACCGCGACTGCAAAACGTCACACCATCACCACACTATTGTGCGGCCAAAAGCTAATGAGGGTTAACTAGTCGTTATTCAAACCACCCTTACGGTAGGCGGGGGAGCTTGTGGAAGAGGTTAAAAATTAACATCGCACTAAAAGCAAACATACACGAGACACGACCGTGAGTAGTAGTAAAATGCTGTAAAATGTAACCGTTTTGTTGTGCGCTCGCGATCGCTCAATAAAACTGCACCGATCCTTCCTGGCACATCATCATTCATCAGCCGCCCTTTTTTCGCGGCGGCCCGTTGGTGAGTCGGCAGCTAATGTTTTCCCTGTGTGTGTGTAGGAGGAGCTGAGATGTTTTTTTTTTTCTGCGGCAGATGAGGATATGTGACACACTTCGGGGGATTCTTTTATAGAGGGCAAATGTTACTGAAAGGGATTCCGTCAAGCGTTTACAAAAAATACGATCGTTGTAAGGAGGGATGCAAAAAAGTAAGGTTTTTGCTGTTGTTCAACTGTATTTTTTAATTAGTATATCATTTTACGGTAGATGGCGCTTTTCATTGTAGTTGTTTATATTTAAAGAGGTTTTAAACCTCTTATGGTCTTTTTTGCCTCTGAGGGCAATGTTATGTGATGTTATTTCTCGCATAAATTAGTAATAAATTGGCGATGGTTTTGAAAAAGGTCAAAGGTCAAAGTTTTCAATATTCAAAATCAATGAGTACTAACTAAAGTTCTAACTAAATCAATTACTAAGTAGTTCTAACTAAATCATGTTTATCAATTTCAAATTCTCCATAAAATCCAATCAGCAATTAAATAGCAAGAAGTTTTGCAGTTAATTATGTTTCAAGAATGCAATTGGATACTCAAAAATGCTCCTTTGCGGTACTACACATAAGCGCCCTCTGCTGTATATGTACCACCTACGCTATTCATCCAGCTCACCACGGCCCATGAACCCCTTATTAAAAGAATTCACCAGTAATTGGTTTTCTATTTTTCACTCACAAACGTTCCAACAGCGTCTACTGCTTTCGAAAGTAAAAGGATGGAACAACAGGAACAGAGCAGCAGCAGCAGCAACAACAATAAGGTCCTAATTATCTCTGGAAGCGAAGCGTTCTTCCGTAAAATTTCATTGCACGACTTTTTTTTTTTTTGTTGTTGCCTTGTTCGTTGCTTCCCGCCATTGTCATCAAATACGGTTCTCGTTAGAAAGAGTGTTCCCGTAAAAGGAGTTGTGCGCGCACACCAAAAACGGATATCATAAACACTACACGACACCCATCCCATCCCATCCACCGAGCGGCTGAGAAAAACTGGGAACCATAAATGTCCACCCCGTCCGCTTGGTTTCGTTGGGGCTTACTTCTCGTTGGATCTTATCTTTAACTGTGTCGCCGCTAGGCGTAATGTCAAACGACAAGAAAAAAATGGAACAACAGAAAGGAATCATATTTTGTTGCTCTGAAAATGGGTTGCCCTGAACACACACACAGCAAAAAGGCTAGCACAAAGTTCAAAGTGCACTCTTAAAAGTGCGCACTGTGAGAGTCTGTTTTGTTGGTAGGCAAAAGTTCTGGGCCCAAAAAAGGGAGAAAGCAATTTGCTTGCTTTGTTGTGCAGCTTGCACATAGGTGCAAGCGGAGGTAAACTTTATGAGTCTGACACAGTTGGATTAATTTTCGCTTTGTCCCAGTTTTGCCCAGGAAAAACACCGTGAATAACAACGAAAGTCTGTGTTTTCTTCTCCCTCCGGCGGTGTGTCACGTTTTCTTTGATAATTTTCCAACGGTTGGACATTTAATTTGTGTCTCTTTGCGTGCAGATTTAAGTGAAAACTAAAGAATGTTATGAAAGAAATTCATTTTTCATTTAAAAAGAACTGCTGATGTTGACTAAGGCGCTGCTTCTATTGAAGCTGAAAATAGAACACAAATCCTATACTGGCATCGTAGCAATAATACAAAGAAACTGCGTGTCCAGCCAATACGATGCTCACCCAGCTTGGTCCGTGATCAGGTACGTGTCAGTCAACATATAATGCTCGTTACCATCATCAATTTTAAATCATTTAAATCCATCATCATCCCGTAAGTTTTACCATATTTATACCCTCCTCCTCCTTCCGCGCCAACCTGAGCAGAGTCCGGTGCTCGCACACGTTCGCCTATTCTGAACACGATGTAAAGCGCAGCCGTAGAACACAAGAAGGCAAAAAAGAGGCACACGGGCAACCATCCCAATAGTCATCGTTTTTGATGAGAAACTTATTAAATATTGCCCCGATCGATCCACACCGAAACTGGTCCATGCGCGGGGTGGTGTCCATCAATCCCATTGAGCAGCAGCCGACCGAGTTGGTGGCAATTCCGGGCCTGGATGGACGGCGGTACGGCAAACTAGAACGGTAGGGCAGCATCTTTGAACTTCGCGGATCGGAGCGGATGATGAAATATTATGATTAATGATGGATTATTTTCGCGCGCGCTCGCGTACGCTCTCATACGCGCGATTTAATATGAAGCGATTTCACCGCAACGAAGGCAACGGGTAGGTGCTTGTTGGTTGGTTGGTGCTAGAACTGGGAGGAAAAGTTCCTGCTAGGAGTCTTTGACCAAAACGAGGTGGTTGAACTGTAATAGCTTATAGAGTTTGGGCGTTAAAATGTACGGTCGTTTGAGCAGAAACAGTGCACGAAAACAAATAAGGATTAACGCAAAATATGTGTTTAAGAAGGAGTGTTAACCTTCTGTTAATAGGTCCTGTAAGGCAAAAAATTAAATTAATAAGGCTTTTTAGCGTACACAGGGCGTATCAGTCATGAGCGTCTATGTGAAAAGAAAAAAAAACTCCTTATATGATTTTTTTCGAAATCGCTACCTTTTATGGCATCTTGCTATAAAACTACAATGGATAAATGATCAAGCGATGTACCTAAAGAGTGCTACTTTACGCCTAAAAGTATGCAACATGAAAGACAATGTAGCTTATCAGCATTGATTTGCTTGATTTTTAAATAGAGTTATTTTTCGAGAAATGAAACAAATTTTACAAGATTATTGGACACTTAAGGAATATATTCTATACTGTCAAACATATTTAATTAATAAAATTTGACACTCATACTTCTCAGTTTTAAATAAAACCTAACATTAGCAAATGATCCAATTGGTTTCTCTTTGTATTTGATTGAGATTAAGCTCATAATGAAAGATCGCTTGCATAAACACTGGTTGCAGTTAAATACAGCATAAACCGTTTTCAATTGAGTAAACACAATTGTAATTGCATGCTACTGAGAAAAAGGAGCCATTTCAATTCCCCCACGGGCAGTGCTGCTCATTTCTAATCATCATGTACCGAGCGATCATGCATGAGTGGCAATATCAAATAGCCATTCATCTTAAACCCAATCACTAATGAGCGCGTTTTGTTCGCAATTAAATCACACCATCACCGGCAATCGCATAATGATGGACATTACTCTCAAACCGTCAGCTAAGATCGGGCAATTTTTGACCCAAAAACCGGCCCCCATCGCTCAAACCACCAGTAAGCCACACTTGGTCGGCTTAATTTATGTTTGTCTGTCTGTCGATGTCTTAGTGTGTGTGTTTGTGTCAAGGACGCAATGCATCCATCGATAGCGAAATGAAGCTAATCCATTCTTAGTCTCCTTTCCCATACAAACGAGTGCACGGTTGAGCGAGCCGTTGTGTTTTCGATCTGGCCTATTCGCAGCGCCTCGACACCCACCCACTCACTCAGCGACGCTCCGAAGATGCATTTCTAATGAACAATTTATTGTTACGACCCGACCCCCAATATTTCACAATTCTCGAGCAGTCCCCCCCCCCCCCCACCGGAGGGCATCCTCATCTCGGGACACTCAGCACGGGGCTTCTTGTGGCTCCTCGCAATCAGTGCTGCGAAATGATGGCGCCTTGTGCTGCCCGCCACGTGCGTCTACCACGCGGAGAGCAAGTTTAGGGCGATTGTGAATAATGGAACGAAGTGAAAAAGTGAATGGTCGCGAGCGCGCGTGCAGCCGTTTGGGATATGATGTCGTTTTGGTGGCTGTTGCTGCTTGCCTGCCTGCCACCTACTAATTTGTTATTGTGAGTGTGCGAGTGTCCGTTGCTCCTTCGCCAAATGCCTCCACTGGGCAACAATTACGCAGCAGCCCCACAAGATCGCTTCACAATTACCGTTCATCATTGTTTATTTAATATGTTTTTAGTAACAGCTTGGGCTTGCCCATTTGGAAGGTAATATTCGTCGCCTTCGACTGATAAAGTGGCGGTTAAGTTTTATTTGGTAGAAAATGTGTCATCGTGACCCATATTGGGGTTTTGATTTTTAATGAGACAGTCAAACACTTTAAAAGCATAAAACATTACCATATCAAGAATTTAGTTTAAATTGCAAATATTATAAAGTAAGAAGTAAGATCTAGGAGGCTTTAAATGGAACCTAATTTGTATCTCAATACTGAATTAAAAAACAGTTGAAAAATATATTAATATGCGTGGAATATTTGCAATTTACGTCATTTATTCAATTTAAGTTTTAGTTTATTTATTGTATTTTTTTATGATTTCAGTTTGAGTTTCATTCAAATTCCGTTTGCTGTTTAGTTATACGGTAGCTGTAGCTTTGTCATGTTTTTTATTCAATTAATTCAAATTTAAGTTGAATTTTGGCAAAGCTTTCATAAAGTTATTTATTTATGACTTTTTTTTTATTCAACTGATTATCATAAGTGATTGTTTTAAACATGTAATTTCTACGTATGACATACTGACATACTGAAAAAAGATTAGATAATGTTTCATCGTTTCTTTACCGTTAACGAGTTCATAATTGTTTAATTCGGTCTCATTACAGTGATTACCAAAATTCATCAACTTTAATGTTTAGAAGCCAGAATACAATGTTAAAGGGATCGATGTAAATATTTCCATGAAAAGACAACCAAGTATCAATCAAAACACATTAAAATTACAAAGATACTGCTTAACATTGTCATTTAATCCTAGTTAAGAAGTAGGCAAGTGTCGTTTCGCTGAAAATTTTACTTCTTTTTAATTAGATTAAACACATTTAAGCTCATTCCACCGGCTTCCAGCTGTCCAGACTGCTGTGTGGCTTAACTACATTGTAAACTATGTGGCATTCCCCGGTTTAATTGATGCACCGGCGACTCTTTTTCCCACACCTAATTTCCTGCTAAGCGCTTCTTCAAAATGGATGTAGCAAGCCTTCTTTTTTTCTTCTAAGCATTAATCGATTTAACCAAGCCATTCGCCTTCACGGTCACGCGGTTGTCGTCTTTGCGGAACCCACACCGCAACCACAGAACCCGAAAGTGCATCGGGTTAAATCGAGTGGAATAAACGTCAGTCACCGCAATGCAAATCACTCGCATAAAAGCTTTCACTGTAGCCGAGGCGTACACAGCGTATCCTTCACACACAAAATCTCCCGACGGTAGAGAACTGACACGGTGGCAGCAGCAGCAGCAGCAGCAATAATTAAGACAGCTTAATTAAAACGGCAAAAATGTCGTTGACAATCATCGCCAATAAAATGGAGAGCGAAATGATGTGAAAAAAAGTGCATCGTTATTCCTGTTTCCCAATCGGCCGATCGATAGAAGCCCTACCATTTGCGGAATGTGGCCATCACACACAATGTTGGCCGCGCCGCCGATCGAGATGCGGGAAGGAATCAATTAAGCGCAGAGTGCGCCGTGTATGACGTGCGGTTGTCAAAATTGACCAAAGTCACCAGAGCCGGTGGCGCCCATTAGCTCTCCGGGTCTCGCAGTCAGTGTCAAGGCCTTTTAGCCTGCCTTTTCTGTCTCACGACATCTTGTCATGTGTCGATCGGCTGCTATAAATCATACCCGACCATCCAGGTCATCCACTCCGGCAGGCCACGCATTACTAAGTCGCCGAGTCCCTGTTTTGCGGCTCTCGGGCTAAAGCCTGAAGCCACCACTTTATGCCAAACGAAACCGAGGAATCTCTGTGCGCGCGCGTGCCCTCGTTAAAGGATCGGCCCACTGGAGAGCTCGACGGCTCAGTTTTGGTGCACGCTCCAGCCTTTTTTTTTGCACGAACGTACGTCAGGGCTAAGTAGAAACTCTTGTTATTCGATATCACCCAGGCGGCTGCGGCTTCTCTCCATCAAGGTACGTTGCTTTTTTTTGCATCGTTTTTGTTTCGGAACAGTTCCGGTTCCAAGGGATCAAACAGGGCGCGCACACTAGTCGGCGGCGCACATGGATCAGCTTCTGTGCTGGGAAGCTGCTGTGATGCTTCCCTTTGATCAATCCGATATCAGATCGGTGGGTTTAGGTTTCCTTCCCAGCCCAAAGGTACAGCAAAGGAAATTTATCATCACTCTTCTTCTCCCTGCTTACCACACCAGCCCCCTACACCAATTGGAGTGAATCTTTGCACGGTTATCGAACCGGCCTATAGGTCGATGTTGTTGCATGATTTAATCAGTAGCAAAAAAACACGTAAGAAATCCTTTCTCACCGAGCCATTCTGGTGAAAGAAGTAAACCAACGCCAAGAAGCTACTGGAAAAGAATGTACCACAAAACTGAATCTGCTCCATCACCGCACGCGGACAGATTCATCTCGCACCGGGCGGATGGTTGCGAGAAACGAAGTACACGCGCACGGGCATACCTCTCATGCTTATGTCCGCGTACGCACAATTAACATTTCGCAGCGTGCAACGTTTTTGCGTAATCTGCTACTGGCTGCTTCCCTACGCCTCTGTTACCATCCTCTCCTCTCTTGGCGGGATCGGTCATTAATCCAAAGTCTTATGAATTCCGTTCCTCGCTTATCGGCCACACCACCGAGCGCACCCGGTATGCCCGGATCTAAGGGAAGCGATCTTTCTTTATCGCTCATTAACGGGGGCCCCGTTGGAATGCTGATTGGTGTCGTCCGCGGTTACCCCGGTGAGGATGAGGAGTTGGTGGGCCCACCACTTAACAGACATGGTTTTGATTTAAACACCGAGTAGCAAGGTGTGTTGTAAACAAATTCTTTTTGAGTACTCTTTGAAGTTGAAATCTGATTTTATGATAAGAAGTAAAGCATTACTTTTAACGGCTCACAGATTAGCTTCATACATAAATCGGTAAACTTAACGTTTTCAGATTGGCAAAATGGTTTTTTTAAATAGTTTGTAATTGAGGCGATTTACGATTAACATCCACATTTTTAAGTGGAAAATTAACCCCCAAATTAGTTTTATGGACCCCAAGTTGTTAAGGCATGAGAAAATCCGGTTCGAAGGACCAAAAGTGATTTTTGTCTTAGAGACAAAACTAAGACAACTTAGAGGCTTTAATTTTACCTTTTTTTTAATATGCTTCATTTTAAAGGTTTTGTGCAGTATATATTCTGAATGTCACCTTTTTGCTTACAACCATCTGACTTCACGAACACGCTCATGACAGTCGTTGAAGGAATGCATCTTATTTATTTATGTAATTTACAAGATCTTCCCCCACGCAACACCATTCCATCAATCTCAAAATGGCATATTTTGAAGTACCTGCACTCGTGGCTAGACACACATGAACATCCTCTCATGTCAGCATGCCATTGCCATCATTGTCTTCCTTCCAAACCCCGTCCCAAACCAATCGACGCACACACTCACCGAGACCGTTAACAAGTTTTCATTTATTGTTCCCGATGCAAATAACTTCGCGTCGAACGGTTTGCAAAGAGGACAGACACAGAGCGAGCTATAGCGAGAACATTGGCAAACCCACGCGAAATGCACGCCTTACCACCCTCGGAACAATACCACGGTCAATCGTCGTACTGTCACCGATAGAAATGGGTCATCAATTATGTAAGGACCACGACCACGTCCGTCAGGGACCAGCCTTGCCGTACCTGATTGTTGATGCACGATGGCCTCCTGTGTACATTCCTACGTACAGTATTCTCCCTTTCCGGCACATACTTGCCGGAACAAACAGACATCTCGTACGCATTATGACGGGCCCACTAGAAGCCGTCGTCTGCCGGACTGCCGCTACCGAACGATCGACACAATCAAAATTGCATTCCCCATTATCTTCCAAGCGATGCTAACATGCACATCCTCTCCCACACCAACCAGGTGCAACAGTAGCGCAACATGTCGTTGAATTGACGGTCCAAAAAGAGGGGGCGAAAGAATCCTCACGTCACGGTCAAGAACATTTCCTGTAAAACCTCCCATTAACCTTTTCCCCTTTCCGCACGTCGCCTTACAACAACAGATCAGGACGGGGGATGGAATTTGCTTGACCCAGAATCTGGCTGGCGAACACCGCTTGGGATGATCGTTCTCGCTATGGATTGCCTGCCGCTGGAGGACCTACACCGTAGCTACACCCCGTTTATCGTCCATTATTATCGCATCGCGTACAGCCGTACAGTAGAGTGTATCGAATCAAAACACTAGCTGCCACCGGAACCACCCAGCCACAAACACAAAACCCAGCAACCAGCGCGCGGAAGTGGCAAGTGAGCAGTGGTAAAAGGTAAACATTTGCGATGCCAACTTGGATGCAGGTATGCACGGGCAGATCGATCTAACTGAAGAGGTCGGCTTACCGTGAGAAGTGAGAACTTCGCTGAGTGGAAAGTACAGTGAGGGCCGTAAAATGATGGTTGATAACAAAATAAAAGTATCAACAGTATCATTTAATGCACTACTAAACTACTGCACTAGCTACTCTAGTTCATAGAGTTCCACTAGAGGGCATTGTTATGTTAAGATATGTTTTGAATCTTGCAGGATGATGTCAGAATACAGCATTTTCTATGAGCTTTAATAATTTTAGTATTTTGTTTGTTTTCCAAACATAATCAAGCAGTTCCATGAGTTCATATTGGATCATTAGTCACATAAAAAATGACTGGATAATGTCAATTAACAATGGAACAGATCCAAAAACAAAGGGACAAGTGATGAATTCAATTCTTTTTAGTGAATCAGTAGGAAGGATTGGGACCGTTACAAAAATTCTTCTTGAATAATAAAGGAATCCTAGTGTCTAAGCCGTGTTTCGGGCCTATAGTCGGGCAGATTGTTCATCTTCTTTGCCCATCAACCCCAACTCAACAACCCACACTGTAAAAGCATCATAGAAAAAGGCAATCCAAAACTGGCAATACTTAAGAATGACCCGATAGCCAGGATAGAAAGCCACCCTCCCCCTCTCGATGCCTACCATCTGGGCTAAAGACAAGATTCGTGACGACTCTCGTGAATCGTGAGGTTAATAAGTTACAGGCGTAGCATCTCAAACCTCCCTTCCTGCCATTCCGAAGCTCTGCACACCATCTGGCTAGAGTGAACGCGCGCTCGGGCGCGAGATGGAATCATAAACAATGCATATTTTCTGGGAGCAAACTGGGAATAGCAAAACTTAAGAAAAAAGAAACAACTTTTGATCGAGGAGCACTGCCTAACGGGGAAGCGCAGTAGCCCCCAGTAGGAACTCCAACCTAGCCGGACGCAGCCAGAGAAAGAAGTAGGAGAAAAAACAAACTAGTAATTCGATGAAGCCCGCGCATCTCGAGGTGAGGTGCGCTCGTGGTGCACGCCTGCACGAGTGTGTGTACATTTATGGTCATTCGAATTTGGCTTTGAATTTTTTCCACCTTAATTTGGCATGAAATTACTTTCCTGCGCTATGATTGTCGGACTCCCGCTTACCCCGACTGACGGCGCTGCAGCAGCTTTCTGCAGCGTTCGACCTTCATCATCCTGGAGATGGCGTGTTGGAGCTGGCCCCACTGTTGGAGTTTGGGTGAAATTGTTTCGACTTTCCACTCGCGATGTGGTCCGGGAGAATCGTCCCGGACCCGGACTGTCCGACTGCAGCTTGGTAAAGTGAAATGCGCACTTTTTGAAGAAGCACCTACTGGACAATGGTGGGGAAGGACAGTGAGAGGCGATCTCGATCTGCTGTTTGGCACGCAATGCTCTACTCCCGTGACCGCAATGTAGGGATTGAGTTGCGATGCATATCGCCGACCGCACGAATGTGAATGCGGCACAGACTCGTGAGATGCGGTGTGATTGCTGAAGGTACAATTGCGGGCCTACGGACTGTGCGCTTCGCCACAGCGGCGGTCGGTGTATCATCATTAAAAGTTTTGGCTGGAACAAATGTGGACAATCCGGGCGATGGACATCCGGACAAAAGGTCAAAGTCAGCTCTGCCCGATTTGTTTATACAAGAAGCGTTCGATTTGCTCTTCACAAATGGGAAATTACGTGAAATAAGGAATTGGTGTTGAGTTCTCAATGTTTTATAAGGTATAAGTAATCAGGAATAAGGTCCAACAACATTTGCACCATTTTAAAATTGAATGTTTTTAATCTATTTAAAACAACAATAAAGAACTTAATCAATGGCTTTTATAATTTTCAGAGATATATCATCATCATTAGCGTACAACATTATTTGAACCTGCGCAATTGATTACACAAATTATGTTTTGGCAGAAAGGAATGAATATTAGACAGGTTTGTTTCCTAAATGTTCAATTGATTATTTACCAGGATGTCCACGACCAAAGTTTTGCTGAGAATTCTTAGGGGTCATCCATTTTTGACGTAACGAAAACGCCTTTACGTCGTTGATTGGTTGGATTACATTCAACAGTGATGATTGACAGGTCAAGTTTCTAAAATTCTAAAAGAATCTTAATAATTATGCTAAAAGTTCTGCAAAATATTCTATGATGCAGAAATTTTCTTATCCAATGCTGAATAGTCCACCAGGAAATACATACTTCTAAATAAGGAAATAAGACTCGCAACCCCTCTAATTCAATCAATAAAAATCTTGGAGCCCTCTAAAGAAGTTATCAGAATCAATCAATCAACCAATCAGTGTCAAGGCTATTAAAATGCTCAAACTGCTTTTCAAATCGTTCCAAAACTGTTACAGTGTAAATAGACTTTGAGGATAACACAATGTGTACAACCATCAAACTTACGAAACATTCGAGCGCAAAGTAATAAAAGGTTATAATGTTTGTAACTTTGTGCTTGCCGGTCATCCAGGTCCTAAACCATCGTGAACATCGAAGTTAAATGTCTGCATCAATCCTATCTACTACATACCACTCCAATCATGTAACGTTTTCCGCACAAATTGGCTCACAAACAACATCCTGGAGTAAATGCATTTCCACCCTCCATTTTAATCGATCGTAAACCGATGGACCCAGTTTATGATTCGAATGTTTACCTTTACAGATTCCTCCTTCAGGTTGGGCCATCGAAGTGACAGTAAAATTTATCGATCGTTTTAAAACAACAAACCATTGCGATGACGATCGTACCTTCCCCGCTACGGCCCACGAAACAGGAAGCCTCAATCAGTGGCACTCCTTCTTACCTGCAAATAAATAAATAATCATGATTTGTAATCACATGGCGTAATGCTTGAATTAGCAGCAAATGGAAAAATGCAAAGGTGAAGGAAATGCGTCGTGAGACAAACGCAAAACACTTGTGCGGTTCGGAACGAAACCTTGGACGATAACACACAGTGTTCGCTGCTGTGAAAGTGAAAGAAGCTGTTGTAACGCGGTTTTCCCCGCACATTCGACGATTGTTAACCGATTTGCAAACAAAACGCTTGTGCGCCTTGTTAAACGACTAAATGCTGCCAGGTGCGCGGCCAAATATAGCGTGGGCTAGTTGGGGGAGAGGAGCAAGGCCCAACACCTCGCGCTGCAATTAGCGATAAATTTATTTGGATTTTCACGCCCATAATTCAAAATTTACGACATAATAACAGTGCTTAAAGGTGGGCGAACACAACAACGACTTGTGTTTTGCTGTGTGTGTGTTTACGTCTCTTTTTCTCTAATTCAGCCCTCGTGCTGGTGGTAAGCAACCCCGTGCCTTGACCTTTCTCCTTCCAGAGCGATTCCGGAGTGTTGGAGCGAGGCTAACATCACCCGCGGACCGTCATCCAAAGAACTCACTACTTTTAGGACCACATTGACAATCGCTGGTCCCTTCACCTTCCAGCTTCGTTCGCCACTTTTCCGCAGGCTTTTCCAAGCGCGTAACGTAACGGCGACTGGCGACGCCGGCGCTAAATGGAACGCTCAACCGAAGGGGACATGTGTCTCCCATAAATTGTCCTCCGCAGGGGCACGACCAAGCCACCGCCACAATTTCTCAATTCCCCAATCACTACATAAATCGCGACCTGCCAATTGGACACAGTTTACGAGTTTCGTTATTTTTTTTTTCTTCTTTATTCTCTCACTCCCTCTCGCGGTCTCTATCAACCGTGTGCCCTTGTTCTAAACAATTCTATCGCTCTCGATCGTCCTGTGCCACCAACACGATCAAGAGCGCACACCGGAGCGCAACATTGTCGCATGTCCCGGGAGGATTAATTTTAAACACAAACCAGCCAGAATGTGCAAAAGGTGTGCTGCGTGGAGCTTTCAATGCGAATATAAAACGACTGTCCAGGGACTTTTTTTTTTGGCGAGCTTCAGCCACGACCGCTGGTGTTCTATGCCCACCTAGGGGATGTGTGCTCAGCGAACCGGGCCATACGTGCGGCGTTTTGCCTTTTCTAGCCTAGCTTTGGGTTTCTAGCGATGCTCGATGGGGTCAATAGCAAACACAATCCGAGAGCTCACGCAGCGTATGATAAATCCCGCACCGTTTCACTCCCGCCGCGGGAAAGAACAAATAATAGCGGAGAGATGGTTCTGCGAGCGAACGGTTTTTTCCGATTCCGAAGTATCAGCAAATCTTTTCCCCTCGGCTTGGCGTGTGGCCAACTGTGTTGGCGCGCGCGCTTATGGAATTGGTTTCGATTTGATTGCTTGGCTTTTGGGCTGGAGTGTGGAAACCATGGATAGAGAAAGAGCGCTGCTTTATTCAAACTTTATGGCGAAATAACAGGCACAAACCCTGGGTGCGATGAATTGTGTGCTTTTAATAGAGCTTGCATAGGGAGGATGGTATACATTTAATGTCTAGATGATAGTTGACAACGACTGAGCAAATTTGGGTTGTTTATTTCATGTCTACTTGCTCTTATGCGTATACGACTTCTATCGATTTTATCTCAGAACATCGGACACTATAGGATCTTCTATTGAAAGTCGGTAATTTTACAATTAGAACTCAAATCACTTGTTTACTTAACAGGGTTTACCAAGTCACTTTGCGATGTGAGCTGCACAATTCATCTCAGATTTGACTGAGTAGGTTCAACTGCTAATATCTCAACGAATAATCCATTTTTCGGCTAGAATGCTACAGCGGAGCAAAGATAAACTTCTATGCTTTGTTAAACAACATACTTGTATCACAAATCAGCACTAAAAGCCCAAAAATTTATTTTTGAAAAAAATGAAAACATCGCGGACGGCTCCAGCTAACATCCCCTGTGAAAAGACTTCATATAATGGATTAAAATGAACGCGGCGGAATAGAAAATTATTTCGGGCCAAATGAAGTAGCACGTCAGAATAGAAATACGTCTCAAGTGAGATGAATTGTGCAGCTCACATCGCAAAGTGACTTGGTAAACCCTGTAATACTAAGGCCTTTGCGAAGAACTCATTAACACCAGTTTCAATGTTTTGAATGAAGAGCAAATTTTTGGGGTTTTCGTTTAATTTCTAATGCATTTGAAAACAGAAACGAACTCCACATAACCAGGTCTCAATTTTATTTAACCTCCAGGGCTAGAAATACCAAGCAATAGCTCTACTTTGCAATAAATAGAATAACCTCAGCACCTTGCTACTAAAAAAAGTCGAACCATATCTGATAGAATACAAAAATTATTTGTAGACAACAATGCTCTTTAATTGCCTTTACTTATTGTATCAAAATTATTGTTATTTACAAAACCAATACGTATGCAAACATATCAAGAAGATTAAAGAAGTAAAAGAGGTTTTTAAAAACAACGCGAATATTAATTCCATCACGATACCACACGTCGCTATCATCAAACGCCAACAATGATAAACATGTTCTATTGAATAATTTCCACCCAGCATGCTGATCAGCATTCGAAAAATTACCATTGTATTGTGAGTTTCGCATAAAACCATTGTACGGTGTGTACCTACATTGCTTCCTCAACATACAAACTAACGAAAAGCTCTGATTAAAATGGAATTTTTGATCATGAACCCCGAACGCACTGATGCCCCGGTGCTATCGCTTCACCGTTCCCATATTATTATCAACATATCGTTGCAACGCACATATCATTACGCGACGACGGCCCCGCTGTCTGGTTTGTTGCTGAAGAGCACACGAGCTAAAATGCTACCTTGACCGCCGGCACTACCCGGCACGCACTGATGACATCATTTAGGCGGCACACATTAGCCTCACCTGACACCCGGGGGCGACTGATAACAGTACGATGATGGATCGAACGCCAGTAGCAATGCACGCATCCGGGAAGGAAAAGGGGCTGGTCCGCGCAAAACAACATGCCAATGGGCTGATGCTGCTGATCGGTATGAAGCGGAGGGAAAGGGACTTGCAGGAAATTACAGAAATTGTCTCACTTCCCTCGAGGGGGGACGACACACCGGCACACACACAGACACGGTGTGTCAATGAGCCAGCGAGGTGCCAAAACTGTCATCATGATCGATTGAAACGATCTATTAGGTGGGGAGAGAGATAGACAGAGAGAAATGGTACCGATGGACCAGGAGCAAGGATCAAAGGTCTGCGGGTAATTTACGCGAGCTCCAGTTACGTTTTATGACAGAAATTGGAATGATGAAGGTTAACAAAGAGTATTAGTAATCGAATATGATGTGTGCTGTGGAAGTAGTGGGAAATTGTAACGTTAAAATAACGACAGTCATTAGCCAGCTCAGCGGCGTGGCACAGCGCATAAACAATGAAGCCGTTTTAAATTAGCTTCAAACCTGTCGTAAGTGTTGTTTAAATTGAAATTGATAATTCTTTTTACAAAATTTTACACTTCAAATAGAGATGTTTTTACATACACATACAAACAATTGAATTGAATGAATAATAACAGTTGCTAGCTCACAAATTAAAACGAACATTATAATTATTGATTATTGCTAAATTGATACAACAGTAGAGAATTACAATTTAAAATAATAATAGTAGTTCAAAAAGAATGATTTGTGAGCCTGTCGCTGCCATTCCACGTTTAGTGTTCTAATCAATGCTACCAAAACGCTTTAGGGGTAGCTCTTTAAACAAGTTATTTTTGAAACATGGCATTATATTTATTGCTGATTAAAATATATCTCTCATAAGGAAATGTCCTAGCCGCAAGGATTGTTTTGTGAATTCTCAAGTGTATCTAATCGCAGTGCTTGCTAAACTGTATTGGGTGTTTTGATAAGTTCGAATGTTTTTGTTTTACATGAATACGTTAAGTTACGATTTGACTTGAAGATCTCTTGTCATGCAAGTGTCACACATTTTATTTGGGGGTTTTAAAAAAAATACACTGTCAGTTACTATGACAAACTAATGTTTGCATTATTACGCATGAGAAAAATCAACATTTGTGTGTGGATTCAACAGAGGTCCAATTGTCCCCAAAGCCACAAAATGATATAGTTGATAACGATTATAAAAGAGTATTTCGTCGTTTTGGATGAAAAAGCTGGTGTTGACAATTGAACTTAGGTGTCATCCATGAATAACGCAAGCCAAAAAATGATTATTTTTAATCCCTTCGCACTCTAGTGTGTCAAAATGCAAGGCAAGAAGAGGCTATTGTCTGTTGATAATGTAACATTTTGGCCTAACACTTCCTTGTCAAATAAATAAAAACATAGAAATCGGAATAAGTTTCAGGTAAATCTGATTCAGTTTCTTGAATATGAATGAATCTTTGAAATGATTCAATGAATCTGATTATCGGTTGAAATATTCATGTATCTCGAAAGATTCATGTATAAGAAAAGATTCACATATTTTGAAATATTCAGCCTCCTTGGAGATTCATGAGTTTTTTGAGATTCGATTAATCGCTCATCGCTGAAGATTCGTATGAATGAATCTCAACGAAAGATATGTTTAATATGTTTATTGATTAATCCATCGGGATCTTGAAGATCCTACATGAATGTACTTAAATAAGTGCTTATAGACTATGTAAGGTACATAAATCGATAGGGGACAGGTGCACAAGAATAGAAAATGTATTTTGAAAATAAAATTATTACGTAAGTTGTGTCCTGAGTCTATCTCTAAAAACATTCTGTGGTATGTTGAAATCAAATAAATCAAAGTTACTTATGAAAGTTCGACACATAGCTGACATAGGATCAGACTGGCCAAAACGAGTTCTATAACGAGGGACGGATATGAATTGACGTGTACGTAGATTCCTAGATGGCGCGTTAAATTCCATCGTAGCCAATAGAGTAGGAGCATCAAAGATTCATGAACTACTCGGAAACAAGGAGAAGATAAGTTTGAATTGATTCTTCTCATGAAAAAACTATCTTTTTATAGATTCCTTCATTTTATGCATTTATGCACGCAATTTGAACTTGGCATCGTAATCTACTATAGAGTTTTTGGAGCATCTTATGCTTTTACTTCTCACCCTTTCAACTGTCACCACAACAAAGTATCTTTCCTCTCTACTGTAAGCGTTACGTAGTTAATGGATAAACCCTATTGATGTAAACTACGAATAGCGATATCTGTGCGAACTTATTTGTACTCCTAAATATCAAAATCAAAGGCGAGAAACTGGTATAGAACAAAATATTGTTTTAATATATGGATCGATATTTTACGCAATAATTTTATTTAAAAAAAACTTTGATTCAGTTTTAACTGTGAGGTTTCATAGACCTTTAAACCGCACAGTTACTGTTTACCCGTACAAAATCATAGCTTTAAAGCTTTGTTGGCTTTAATTTCTACCGTGCTTTTTGTCGCTCTCGCCAGTACCGTTGTACCTACCCTCGGGCATCGTTCACCAACTGCCCAGCACTACTATTAATAATTTCAATTAAAAACGGATCTCATATAAATCATTTCTCGCGCTGTCCTGGCCCTGCCTGCCGCGGCGCAAATCTCATAGAAAAACACGCCTGATGAGCTGATGCCGCTTTAAATGCGGCGCAGAAGACGTAACCGGCATTGGTAGGGAAAGGGAATCCGCTGCAACTGTGCTTGAGGACAGAGAACCATCTTTCTACGGTAAGAAACGGCCTTCCTTAAATGCGTTCTTGCGTTCACCGTTCTGCTTTACCATTGCTCGCTCTCTCCCACGGGTTCGGGTGCAGCAGTGCGCACTGCACTGCTTCTCATTTTCTCCTTATCTATCTGTCTTTTTGTCTTGAAATTACGATTCTGCAAATGATGAAGAAGACCCATAGGTAAAGCGACAACCACGACAGAGGAGCAGGAGGAAAGAAAGAAAAAAAACGCTCACTTCGTTAAGCCGATGGAAATGGAAACCCCTCGAAGGAATAGAGCAGACGGAAAGGGCTGACGGCGGCCGGTGCTGCACACTTTAATGCCCTTAACTGGAAAAGCTAGCAGCTAGTCCAACAAACGGCCGGTGGCTGGCGGGCAGGAAAACCGAAATATTCTCACCAACAGCAAACGGTTGCCCATTAAAATCTGCAACACGCGCTTCCTTTCTAAGAACGAACGTAATCTTGAGTCGATGATTTCTCTCCCGGTGATACCAAACACGGATTCGCTGGCCAGCGCGCGGCTGGACATTTCGTGCGATTTGTGTTCGCAAATAAAGCAAAAGCAGCCAAGAACGAAGCGCAATTAAAATGTAATAAAAGTGCATTTTTACACACATTGCCCTTCCGCGCTCTGCTTGCTTGCCGTCTCTTCCGTCTTCACGCTGATCGCAGAAACGGGTGAAGCGACGGGTGCTCAGCTCCCTGGGAAAACTTGATTATGTGTCGAAATGGTCCTGCGCGCCCTTTAATTTTTATTGCGCTCGATTGCGATCACACACGTTTATCACCATCGCAACCGAACTCCAACCTCCTTCCAGCGGCAGTAAATGCCCGCAAATTGATTCTTAATGCAATAGAGCGGGGCGTGATAAAATGGTTCTACACATTGTTTCGCAGTTCGCGCTCCATCTATCCAGCTTCGTTTTGCTCGGTACGGCTTTTTGCGATCATTCAATTACTACTGTCATGTTTTAGTAAAAAACGCACAATTATGCGTCTCTCCTTCGTACTGTCTCGCTCGCCGAAGCAGCGGGATTACAGCACGGATTTATCAGTTTATGATACTGTCATTCGATTTATTGAATTCTTGTTTAATTAGCGAAATTAAATTGTGCGGCCGCAGCAGGGAGGCAAGAATGTTATATTTACACCCACAATCCTACAAATTAATTGAGGATGTTTATCGACGCATTTCTGACGATTCCCATGAACGATACAAACGATATTTTGTTGTGTAGCATTGATAGGGACAGGATATTTTCCCATAAAATTGATGCGAATCATAAACAGTTCTTAGAGTTTGTTAACAATGTTATCAATATGTTCAATATACCTTCCACGTAAGAAAATACAGAAGCGATTAATTGCATGTTGTAAGCATTTAGATATTCAAGACACATCTTAGGTTTGCATTGTATATCCAAACGTTAAAGAGAATAGACTAGACTAATCCTTGTTATCAGAAGAATACATCTGATATTTAGCCGAATATTTTGAAAAATTAATCTTAAAAGTCTGACGATTTCTAGGCGTTTCTAGCACTTTTTGCCAGAAGTGGGTTAAGAAACAAACAATAATTAGATAATACCATACTTCATCATAATTGTTTATAATGCTTTGATAACCCTTAACTAAACCTTAAAATCTAAAAAATCGTATTTCAACGACATGTTTACAACACAAAATTTTTCAAATCAGATTTTACAGAGACCTTAATTGTTTCACTTCATAAGGATCTTCAAAAACAAACAAAAATTATATTATTCATTGCAAACCAACCTTTACTGTCCAAGAAATCATTTAAATATTTTCATGATAAAATTGCTCGCATCAATCAGTGATATTAAAAATTGAGAGAAAATTGGTTTTATATTTTTCTGTAAAAAACTCAACTATATTACGAGACAACAGAAATCCAATATCCGGAAATGGAGACCGTCTTATTTATGTCGTCAATGTGTTCAGCGTTACATAAAACAAAACTCTTTAAATTCCTGCTAAAATAGCAAACGTGTACCACTTTCCGGCAAATGCAACAAACCGCATAACCTTTTTTCCACCAAGCAGCTCACGAAAAAAGCATTACACTTTCTACACCTCCCCTAGAGTTGCTCTCTACACTCCAGCCTAACTGGACAACTATCTACCAAATGCTCTAAACGGTCTCGTCTCTATTCCTGTTCCACACGCCCGCGCCAAAAGCTGCAGGGTGACTACGACGACGGCCGTCGACCATCATAGTGTCAAAATCCACAAAAATTCTCATAAATTCCCGCCAACTGCATGAACGTTAAATTTTTGCCAACCCCTAGGTACAGCTAGCTGATGCTGGTTTTGACTTCCTACCCTACCGCGGAGGAAATCGGGACAACGCAACTACCCAAACCGCCTAACCGTCAAACATACCAATGTGTGTTTCCAACCACGCCGACGGTGGCAGCGAGAGATATAACTTTGGGCCCCAGGGAATGGAATTTTTATATCGCTCATTAACCTTAATGAAGAACAAGTATAGCGGGAGCTGTAGGGGCTAGTAGTAGTACGCGCTACGGCCTAACAGAACGTTCAGCGCTGGCGCAGATTCATTCAGTTCGGGTTTATTTGTTCCTGCAATTGTGGAGGTGGAGGACAATCAAGCAGGGAGGGCGACCGTCGTCAAGACTTGCAGGTTGTTGTTTATTGGTGAAAATGTGATGTGAAAAGTGCAACTGTGTCCTCCCGGAAGGTGCACCGACAACAGTGCTGCAGATGGTGTCTTCACTTGTCTGCACGGAACAACCGGAGGACGACAGTACGGCTTCCTTCCCCGGCAGTGCTACCAAGGCGTAGGGAAGGAAACCAGATGACACGATAGTTACGGAGGTCGTTCCTTCTTAGCCCTTATGCCATTGCAGCCATTGAAGGTGTTGCTGGTTTCAGCAAACGTGACGTCTTATGCTCTAGCCAACGTCCAGAGCTCCCGGTGTTGGAACAAAATACAGACGGACGGGAGGAAATAAATGGCCGAAGAAAAATTGGACACTACACACCATTTCGTTCTTCAGCGTCGCTCTCCCCCGACCAGGCGATGACAGCGTAAAACATTGCCCGAAAGGTGACCAACAACAACCGGTACACACTAACGTGCTCCCGCGTGCCATAGTAGTGTCCACCAGCGTGCGCGCGCGCATATTTATTTCACCTTTAAAACGTTTTACTACTGCTCCCACACCAGCAGCAACGAAACGAAAACGTCTAGGAAAGAACATTCGTAATGTGGCACCCCAAAGCTCCAGTCCTTTCCTTCCCTTCGTGCAAACGATGGCTTACTTTTAAAGCGATCGTTTTAACAGGTCTACGGTTATTGTTATTATCTTAACTGCGCTCTTGCGTTCTTGCCCAGCGAAAGAGGCAGCATTTGCAACAAGAAGAAACGAAAACAAACGGAAACTACACTCCAACGCGTCACAATCCTTAATGGAGTTTCCGAATCGTTCGATACACTTAACACCTCGTTTACAGACCTTGCCGCTTGCTGGAATGGTTTTCGCAGCACAGCAAACGGATGGATCGCTTTTCGCAATCGGTCCCATTACAGTGGTAGATGGAAGTGAAATAAAAGTGTTTTACTACAATTGATGAAATTAGTATAACTCACTAAAGAGTCCATTTCTTCGAATAAACCCACTTTATGGCAAGTCTATTAATTGCTATAAATAGTTGCCATAATTTTTGGGGATATTTTTCCTTAAAGAATTTGAAAATTATATAATGGATCTTGATTATCTTAATAGCTTAAAGTGTTTGGCATTGTATGAGCTGACTTATGTAAAAGAAACTTAACCTAATTTGAATTTTAAACCCACACAGGTACCTATCGTTTCAGGCTCACAGCATCTGATGCTAAGACAGTACTATTTTTTCCGATAGAGGGTGCTACAGTAGCATCACATTACTAAGTAACGTTCTTAGCACTATAACCACCAGTCGATTAAAAAATATATTGCCTATATTCGTTGCTTCTTTAAAAATATAATAATGTGCTTCAATTTGTTGAAACATATTTCACTATTATTGGGTATAATGCTCTGATATTAATACCATCAACAAATTTTAATATTAAAAGCATAAAAAGGACCATTTAAAACAACTTTGTTGATGCTTGTTCATTTTTTTTTAATTCGGTCATAAAACACTCGCAAAAGTCAAGCATACCACTAGCAACAACACTTGTTTTCAACCAATGCTAACATCAACTCACTCACAAAAATCCTTTTAGTCAAACGATTTGCAGAGAAATTGGAATCACCAATTGAAAGCACATTCATTCATTTGTGCCACTGCAAATGAGCTGAACGTTAGCAAAAGAAGTGCATCAGCACCGTGTTTCACATTGCCGCATGACCGCACCGTAGCCGAGTGCCAATATGCACCAAACTGCAGCAGCAGAAACAACAGAAGCACCAGTAGTAAACGACAACTAACGACATCTGCTGCTTCGAAATGCAATTGCATCCAATAGACAAGGGGTAAAATAAAAATAATACATTTCCTGCCAATAAAACACTGCCACTGTTCGAATACGTGCGCACGGGGCAAGTGAATACGACACACACGTGTACACTACCGGTATGGGATGCACCGACGACGAGCACCCACCGCTTGTACTACAGTATCGGACAGAAAGATAGGGCATTGGGTTTTTAACGCACCGTGCACCCGTTGGGCCAAGTTTATGTGTGGTTTGTATGTGTTTGTGTGTGTGTGTGTGTATGTGTGTGTGTATGTGTGTGTATGTGTGTGTGTATGTGTGTGTGCATGTGTGTGTGTGTGTGTGGATGTATGTTTGAATGTGTAGTGATGTGTGTGTTTGTTTCACAAGTAGGTCGTTTCGGATAGATTTGTAAGTAGCTTTTTTGTGTTTTGGGTTAGGTTTTTGGTGTGATAAGCAGGACCACCGCCCTCGCGATCAGTGTGTTTTCGATATATTAACAATGTTACGGTCTTCTTTCGCCGTGGTCCTCAGAAGACGTCCGGTTGACTTGCGCGTTTCGGTTGTCCAAGCGCGTTTCAGTTGTCTAAGCACGTTTCGGTTGTCCGAAGCTCGTTTGCCACAAAAGTGCGCGATCGTTCCATTACGAACTCGATCCTTTTGCGCTTAATGCCAGCAGCAGCCATTCGCTTTTACATATGGCGCTGATAATCGGTACAACGTTTACCTCGACCCATTGTTACTAACATTGCTTGCTTGGACCGTCAAGAACGCGCTGGTTAAAAACTTGGACACGGCTGATCCCGTGCTCTGCCTGCGTTCTACTTCTATACGCGATGAATTACATTGTTGTCGAGCAGCGAAAACATCGCATGGATAAAACTATCAACGAGTACGCGAGTAAGCGTCTTCCCTTCAAAATCGAGAACAGAATACTGCCGCGCTCATGAAACAAAACGCCCATTGAAAAGAACAACTGCGCGCCAGCTCAATGCACGCACAAAGTTTACCATTCGCACACAACGTGCAACGCAGAGATGCACGAAGGCCTTTCAATGGCGTGCACTGGAGAAACACCTGTGAGAGAATGCCGAGTTCATTGCTATTGTGCGTGTGTCCATTTCGCACCGGTGTCGCATTCACATTCATGAAACAGCACACCTGCGTTTTCGTCCGAGGAACAAGGGCTGCTGTCGATGCAAACTTTAGTTTTTATCCAAGTGTAAACGCACAATGTTTCACATGATAACACACATAATAAGAATAAGTTCAACGCAATATGACATCATGGCAAGCTATGTTTTTCAGACACAAACCCGCGCACTTGCAAATACACATTAAAAAGCACATTCACTTTCTACTACTACACACACACACACACACACAAACACACAAACAGACACACACACACACACTCACACACACACATACACACACAAATACACACATACACACACACAAACACGAGTAACGTGGCAAAACAAGTGCACGGTGCATTGAAAAAAAAGGGTCCTATCTTAATGTCCGTTACTGTACGATGAAACGATGCTCTACACACACCAGAACGATGGTGTTGCATTTTGCCGTGTCATTTACGGTCCACATCCACTCTCTCCAATACAGTGGCCACCTCCGCCTGCTACATATACGCTTACCCATGCATATATGCTCCCTTCGATAGGTGGGAGTTTAACGAAAAAGAATTGAAATTGCTTCCATTCTCGCCAGTATCACTCAAATCAATTTACGGCCAATTTTCCGAAGTGAAACTCTTGCAATGGTGCAACGGTTGCAGTGTGGCAGTATGACCCCACATCATATGGCAGCGGTTGGAGAAGCTGGAAATAAAAGTCCAATGTACTATTCTCCTAAGGCTAAACGAGACAATGCTTATTAAACCGTCCGTTCTAGGGTGACACTTGTCGGAATCAAACATTCACAAACGATCGCTTCGGAAGTGAAAAGATAGTAGAAAGCAGGTCAATATAGTACAAATAATTCTTCAAATTTCTAGAAGCATAAAGAGCTTCACTTGGCATACATTAAATTGAAGACAACCAAACTTCTCTTCATACTCCTCAAAGAAGCTTAGATTCTACAGGACTTGAATATGATAGTTGGTAGGAAAATCACAGGACCATTCAGATTTAAAAAAGGGCCAAAACTTGCTACAAAAGTCGTTCTGTCAAATGTGCAACAGCTGTATTTACCATAACCTTCCTAGCTCCTTCATACTAGCCCACAACTTCTGCTAAACTTCTTCTAAAATCCCGACGAGAATTTGGAATATGCACACGCGGTACACCGGCGTTGAAATTTAACGGTAAAGTGTACTTTTGCAAACAGTAAAAGGTGTGAATTTCCTTAAACCATTCCACACCACAGCACCAAAAACACCAAAAACAAAAACATGCTGCCGAGCGAGCATACCAAACTTCTGTGCCAACAAATGCAAATGCCTTCCTGCACTTCCTGCTAAGCGATAAACAACGAAAAACAACGAAACACACACACACACACGAATGGATACAGTTCCAAAAGCATCGTTTAAGATGCAATTTGCTTCTGCGAATTGCCAGCCACTCCTCGCTACTCGGCCTTAAAGCGGGAGCACCTTTTGCTTGTGGAAAATACGATTATTAATGGCTGCTGTAGGATGCTGTGTTTCACCCGTTGCTGTTGGCAGCGATGTCACAAAGCGGTTTTGCTTGTGCTGTGCTGCACACACGTGTACTGGGTGGATTTTTGGCATCCCCGGAAAGGCTTGAAGCATTTGGTTAAGCATTGCTCCTACACATGTGCAGCTGTACCAGCGGTTGTATGCATTTTTCATGTTAAGTGGGTACCTCTCCCCACGGCTCAAGACAAAAGCAGATTTCAAGGGAAATTTCGAGCTGTGTGGCGATGCATTTTCACCGTAGAAATTTTACAAACTAATTTCACGAACAAGCGCGTTTGGGTGTGCCTGTTCTTCTGGAAACAAAGACAAATGAGCGGTGGTTTCGGCAACAGGCGCGCTCTTTGTTTCCTCGTGGCGTGGTATTTTGAGGGAGAATTTGTAGAATGATGTGTGCGGCATTGATTTAAAATTAAAGACAGAATTTTATTATCTATGCATACCATATTTTCATGCTGAGTACATTAAGGTATTTTAGGCAACGAACTAAACCCTACGCATAAAATGAGGTTATATCAGGCGATACGCGAGTACCTTGACATTCAAAATTAAAATACTAAAACAAGTTCCAATCTTGACGGCGTGATTATTTATCACTAGATATCTGGTTGTGATATGCGAATTGCCGAAAACCTAAGAGAGTTGTGAATACCTGTTGTGTCCTTTGCGCCATTCAATTTGCTACTGGTTATTCAAAAGTCTTGAGATCATTTGAATCACTTCATTATAGTTCATTTTGCTATCCTAATTTATTCCTTTAAGGTCATTTCCAGCTGACTTGCATTCATTTATTTTTCCGAACTGACTTTTTCATTTCCCTTTGTTTTTAATTTATTAAATTTTTAGCGAAAATTTTTGGTTGAATAAATTTAAAGTTCAACATAAATAGTCCAAACACTGCCGATCATTTGTTTCAATTGTTTCATAACCACTATTTCTGAGGATGAAACTATTTCGTTATGGAAACATTTAGCTCCAAGCTTATGTTTATTAAAACCCATGGACCTAGACTAGACTTATGGATGATTAGACTTAGCTATATTACGTAGACCTTGTCAACCTTGTCAAGAGACAATTCGAGATGAAACCAATTGCTATGAAAATACAATATTTTTAGTAGTAAAACCAGATTTCCTTTAAGTATATCCACGTCTGATTTAAATATGAAAAACAGCGGCAAATATTTTATAATGATCGCATTAGCTCAAGGAAAGGATCAATCAATAATTCTAGAAAAAAATCCAACAATACACAGGTATGACATTTAGTATTTGTCCAAATAAAATCGAGAGACGTTCAATTAGGAAATCAAATAAACTACTCCAATACAGAGTTTTCTTTGTCACTTTCGAATACGCACATAATTATTCACCACATTCAAGATGTTTTTCAAAAGGCTGTCAAATGGAATTTCAGTTTTAACACATGATTTTCAACACATAACAAAGAGCTGTCAAATTGAATTCAAAAAATGATTATGGAGGAAATAAAATATCAAATTTATGTGGATTAACTTGTTGCACGCGATGAATAACAATGGTTACATTCGAAAGTGACTTGGAAAACCCTGGAAGTTTAATGTTCCATACTTTTTTTTTTAATTTATTTGTGTATTTTTTTTTCAATATGATGGTTTAAACCTAATTTTAAAAGGTAGGTTAAAAATAATTAAACCTTATTTGCTCAAGTACAGAGGATATAGCATCAAACAGTTAGTTGATTGTTTATAATCAGCGATATTTGTAGTTTTGGAACAACATACTTCATTAAAATAGCTGATTTACTTTAAATTACTACCAAACAATCTATTTTAAAGCTTATCGATAAAATGATTCTCAAACTTCATTATTCTGCATCGTACGATTGTACATTTATTAATAAACATTCATAACCCGATAAGCTTCCTTCCAATTCAAACAAAGATGAACAGCCCCAGGAGCCCTGAAACCGTTTCTCAGCACCAGCGCACAGAACCGCATCAAGTGAACCGAATAAACATACTTGCCACACTTCCACTGCCCTACTGCAAGTAAGCCCCATTCAAGATGTTCATCACACAAAAGTACTTGCCATACCGTGCGGTAATCTTTCAAACCAACTAAACTTACACTACACATATCGATGGCAGGGGGAGCAGCCATCGTGCCCGGCTGAACTTCTTTACCATGTCAACCGCTCGCCGCGCCATCACACACCCCACGCCACACGCAAAAGGAGAAGTTTTGCAAAGTTCCTAACACGGAACCAAGCGCACCAAGTGTGCCTCCGACTGTTATTTTTCGCGAATATAGATCTTCTGCACGCCCGCCGTAGAGTCTTCCGCTGTGAAGTGGAAGTGTGATCCGAATGTACTTTTCGGGCAGCGCAAAAATCCCCCTGGGTTACACGTTCCAGGGCGGTCGCCCTTGGGAACAAAACTTAGCGTCGCTTGACAAGCAGACTCTCTGTCTTTGCATAGGTCCGATACGATCTGGCACTAACTTGCTCCTCTTGCGGCGGACTCACTGTGAACTGTGGTGGTAGTCTAACACACTTCAAAATTCAATTCCCTCGCCAAGTAACATTTTACTGATCGTACGTGACGGACAAGGGTAGGAAACTTTCGGTGCTTCTGCACATAACTCTTGCCCTCTCCGCACACAGGCCTCATCCATCACGCAAAAGGGTCGAATATCGCATCAAAAGTGAGAAGAGCAAAAAAAAACAATAAAACCCCACAGAGCAGAGCATTTGTTTGAGCGAGTGCAAAACTTTCTGCACGCCATGGTAGGACGCCACCGAAAACGTCATTGTTTACATTTCCATCTTCTTCACAAATCCCGAGACACCACAAATGCTCAATTTTTTTTGATTCCCGGAAGCATCCCCAAGTCAGATGTTTCGACGGGCTTTTATGGTAACCCTAGTGCCATGTTGCGAATGTTGCGGTTTGTACAAACAGCATCAGCAAAAGAAGAAGAAAAATACTGGAAAAAAGACACTTCAACTATTCGCGGGCGTGCGGAAAGAGTAGTTTGAAGTGTTCCCTCAGAAAACTGTACGAAACAATAAAGGATTCTATCCGGCGTCGTATCCGGGCAGGATGGGTACGCGGCGCCCGAGGGATCAGCCCCGAGAAACCGCTTCACTGATCAATTTACTTTCCCGTTAGTAGTAAGTTTTGATTTATCAACTTGCCGAGCGCCACGGAACGTCGTGACCGGGGAACTGATCCGTACCTTCCGTGCTTTACTGAAGGGGTGGTAGAAATAAGAGCAAACACACAATCCAACCAGCTCGCTTTTTTTGTGTATTTTTAGCCCGGGGTTTTTGCAACTTTCGTGCATGCCACCGCATGCAACCCCGAACCGAAGTCAAACAAACACATCTACTTTTTGGTCCTCACTCTCACTCTGTCTTAACCTTGCGCAGCACCCGTTGGGCATGCTGGCAATCTGAGGTCACCGCTTAGTGCCTGGTGAAAGAAAAAAAAAACAACAAAACACAATATATCCCATTTCCAAGGAGGTTTTGGCGTATGTCGTGCACAACCCACAGCACTGGGGTTCAACTTTTCTCACCTTCTCTGCTCGTTTTATTGGACAACAACTGATTTAGTTTGGTTTAGCTAAACCACCGTGTGTGTGTGTGTTTATCCACCGTACCGCTATGTGTACTGGAATTCAATCAAATTCATCATACTGGAGCAAGACTGGTTGAACAAGGACGCTATTGGAAAAGTCCGAAATTAGGAAAACTTTTTAATTGAAAACAGTTTTCCCTGAAGGGTGGTCGGTAAAGCTTGGTAAAACGAAAATGGAAAGGATTGCGCTATGCTGCAAGGCAAACTAAGAGCACACAACAGTATCAACAGTATCCCTTTTTTCCGATAACTGGTCAGTTACGAGCTTGTTACACAAGCTGCCTAAGTGGAAATGCCTCGTTGGGATTAGGTAATGTTATCCTCGGTATGCATCACAGTGCTGCTAAATTACTTGCATGAATTCCGAAAATAGGGTGCGAAATATAAGCTTTTTTAGAGTTGTTGTTGCAATCACGGGATCAATACCAGGTGAGGTTTAATTAAGTTGATACTAGGAACGATTGAACCCATTAGATTAAGCGATATAGCTATTCATTGTTGAGCTACTCAAGCTACTCAAAGGTGCATTTGTGTAGATGTTAGGGATTTACAACTACGATGTCTTCAGATATTGAATAGGGCATGTCTTTAGGTATTTTTGCAGTAGCTCAATCTGGAGTTATACTTAGATATAATATCTTACATTCTTTTTCTGAAAATGACAAAAGGAATGATTTTACCAACCTTTGTTTTATCATATGGATTTCCAGTACAGAACTGATGAACTCGCAGATCATGTGAAGAATATTTATAAAATAACTTCAAAATTCCTAAAATCTTTTCCCTGATTTTTCAATACATCGAATTCTAAAACTCAAACTAGCAGGAAATAGAAATGTGAGGTTTTAGATCCCCGGTTCCATCCCATACAAATTGCTGTCAAGTCACCGTGCACGATGAGACATCAGCATTGCTTAGCAATAACTTTTACTTCTCATGTCCAGGCCAACGGTGCTGGTACACGATTGCAAGATGTATGCAATGACCGGTCAATGTAAGCATCAGAAGGTCTTCTCGAATTTTCAAAAAGCAAATAATGGGATGTTCAACTTGATTGTTACAGTTTGTATGTTCCAAGAACTTCAGATTAGTTTTGCTGCTTTTTTGGATAAGAAATAGCTACCAAAATTTAAAAAAAGCACATTACAGCCCAAACAATAAACTCATCTGCCAATACCCTTACAAGCGGTCCCGTGGTACAGTTGTCAACTTGTACGACTCAATTACATGCCCGTCATGGGTTCAAACCTAGAATGGACCGTCTCTCCGTAGCAAGGATTGACTATCCGGCTGTGTGGTAATGAATTAAAAATCAAAAGCCTGTATAGACCGGCATGTCCGCGTAGGACGTTACGCCAAATAGAATAAGAAGAAGTACTCTTACGAATTCTTTAAATGTATAATACAGTTGTTAACAAAAATGATTTTTTTCGATCAGTATCCATTTCTTGAAATTTAAAAAAAAATAACATGAAATATTGTTCAGATGTTTTTTTTTAAATATTATTTACTTCTCTTTGTCGAGAGCTTTCATAGAAGAGTTATAGTTAATATAGTTTGAGTTGGAGTTCATTAGAAAACATGACTCAATTATAATCAAAACTCATTATGATACTTTTTACGTTTGCAACTTGAACTGTTGACAAATCCAAGAGACGAATAAAGTAGCGAAACTCAAAATGTCTATAACTCAAAAACACTTCTACTTCATCGTGAACTTCCGTGTATCGATCGAGAAACAGTACTACAGCACAACAACAGATAATTCCTTCTACATTTTGGTACACCTGTGATTACTTCGCGAGAAGTATTTTTAACGAGATTCCTCTACTTCCAAAACAGTAAAAACAAAGAATAAACAAAATCCCTCCTATTAATCATTCAACACAAAATTATTACTATTTGTTAAAACAAAACAACAAACTACTTGTCGCCAATTGGCGAACACCACTCCGTACATCTTCCACAGAAGATACCCCGAGTTCAAGCCTTTTCTTTTGCAGCTTTTGCACAGCAACTACTACAGAGCATGCAGGGCGCGCGGGCACTGTGCGCGTAAATACGTAAATACGATGTGCAGGAAAATTGAAAAATATAAATCTCTTTATGTTTATTTTTCATAACGAGATGCTGATTAAACTAGCAACCGCCGGGACCGGGCCCCGCCACGCGCTAGGAAACAATGAAAGGGATAAAACACGGTATTGGAGTGAGGAAGGAACAAGAAGCAGGAGGACACTATTCGCCTGCGCCAAGACCACCGCAACAACACTGTCGGCAGAAACCGGCCGCACAAAAGGATCGTCTTTAGCGCAAAAGGCAAATCATGCTCCAAAAAGGACGACCGGGGCGGGAAGGTTTTGGTAGGTAAGGGGGCGCGCCATTTGGATGTACCACAAATGGCACGTTTTGTAGCCGCACAGCGCACCATTGTTGCACCGTGCTTCTGGATGAAAGATTTTATGATTTAATATCTGCCGGAGGAGAAGCTTCTCCTTTGTCAAGCGTCGGCGTTTCTTTTGCTGCAATGTAGAAATAGCGAGTGAGAGCGCGCGCGCGGCAGGAAATGAATGAAAATGGCAAAGCATCATTTGATGGTGCTGAAATTCATTCTTTTCCTCGTGTCACGATAAAACGATATCGTTTCGTGTAAGTATACATTCTTTCGTCCGGAGTTGCGAAACGACTTCCTATTTAACTCTTCAATTCCTTCCCTTTCGTGTTGTGATCTTATTCTGCATTCCCAATGAATGGGTTTCCGCCTGGCAAAGGTCAACACACACACTCAAAAAAGTGCACTACATTCCTAGCATTACCCGAGCGGTGTATGCAGCGTCGCCCGTAGGAATGCGTCAATGGGGAATATCTGCTTCCCTGCGCCTGAGGGAGAAATGTCAGTTTCACTTTCATGCCCCCACACTGCCAACTGAAGCGTGGGTAGTGTTAGTGATCGTGATTGTTTTTAGGATTTTTTTTTTTTGCTCGTATCATTATGGCTTTTCTTCACAAGGTACATAACAACCTTAACACGAAGCACCAACCACCAATGTCGATCAGGACACATCAACGGATTGATTAGTTAATTCGTCTCGTCCGTTGCTTTCTCCACGGGCACGGTGGACTTCTAGCTAAACTCAGCTGACACTGAAAATGCCAACCGAACTGGGAAACCAGAAAAGGGAAACCGATCTTACCCCATGCCTCCCATTGAAGGTTGCTACTAATTTTCGCCACAATCAAACACCAAAACCCCAAGCCCTGCAAGCTCCGCACAGCCGAACAGATAGAACATGACGCTACTTTTCGAGCGTGTTGTGCGCGGTGGAAGGTTCCTACCAATGTTCCTGCCCGGCTGTCCGTCCTTTCCCGTAGAGGCTCTAAATTTGTTCGACGTTATCGACAGCTTGGCGTGGTACGAGATTGACAGGCGACGACACTAACACGAATCGGAGTGCACGAACACAAAGAGAGGGAGAGAGAGAGGCTGCCCAACACAAGACCGCACCCAGGCGACAAGACGTCCTAAAACCGAGGCGAGGAATTGCAGTCGAGTTGACAAACAACCGTGCGTCTCCTTGCCGTCTTCCTATCAAACCCCCTCTTTCGTTCAGCGGCAGGCTCCAGTTGGGATGGAAAAATGCTGGAAAACAAATTAAACTACCACCAATCATTTCGTGCCACTCAAGCCCCAGCTGCCATTGACCTTTTTGGTGAAGTTGGAGAAACAAATTTAGCGCGCCGCTCTTTGCTTCACAGGATGGACATTTTTTGCTGGAACAAGATTGAAAAAAGCACCTTGGCGGCTCTTTTACGCTGAAATGAAAAATTTCCATTCAAAATAGGTGATAAATTAAGCGGTGAAGTGTGGTTTAGTCCGCAACGTAAATTAATTCCAATGCGGAACTTCCATAACCTTTATTGCTATGTTAGCGATAAGAGTCAAAAAGAGCAGAGCTGGAGAGCTTTTTTCAATAATTAGGTCAGATTCGAATAAATTAAGTGGTTTACATTGTACACAGAATATTGAAAAATTAGTTTCGTATCCTGGTCACGGCACCGAAGCTTAGGATATGTAGCGAAAAAAATGAGTGAAAATATTGTTTTGCTTGTTTTCAAATACGAAGGATTAATGAAATCATGACCATCAAAATATAATAATGGCAATGGGGGAATATTAAAATAAACTTTGGAACTTTTGAAGCTATAAACTTGTAGCTTTAATGAGGCCAAGATTAGTAAATCCGTTTCATATCCTGGTCAAGGCATCAATATTGAGATATTATCTGCAATTCTATATTAAAGTCAAATAGTTTGATTGGCGATTCGAATAATCAGCTATTTCAATATCAAAATAAACTGTCGAACTTTTGAAACTACAAAATACAAATTTGTATTTGTTTAATAAGGATAACATTGGTACATCCGTTCCATATCCTGGTCACGGCACCAATATTAAGATATTCTCTCCAAATCTATATTACAGTCAAATTTTTTGATTTTCGATTAGGATAATCTCGCATGTCAAGGTATTGTTAAAGCATTAAAGAATTTGTGTAATGTTTTGAACATTAACCATTGCTGCTATCGAAAGTCCCCAGATCGCTAAAATGAATTAAATAATACATATAAGCAAAAACAACATAATAATCTCTTTCTATACCGCTCATTTTGGCTATTCTAGCCACACGGCAATCACGGAACATCTCTCCTGATAAATCTAAAATCTTTAGACCTTTAGAAAGATTGAAAAAATGATCATTTAATTAATTAACAACATAAAATAATCCTAAATTAAGAAACACGTCACAAAGCAAAGATCATCACACGTCTTAGAAAAGCTGACATCACCAACGGCTAGCAAAATCTCCTTCACAGAAGCACTGCTTACAATAAGCTAAACTGACGTTTGAAATCCGGCAACACACGGGGCTTCCTCGGGGCTAAAGCGAACAAAAATCCCATTCCCAACACAACCCGACAACAACAAGAACGACAGATGTCGACCCTTCCGTTTGGCAAAAGAGAGGTGAAAGAAAGCAGCGTTCCTTTCCTTTTTGCTTTCCACAGATTAATTCCCAATATTTGTACATCACCCAAGACAAATCCGACGGAGCAGCAGTGGCCTCTTCCTGCTTTACGCTTCCAGCTAGTTTTAGTGTCACACAAGAGTGTGCACTAATTGTCCCACATTTGGAAAACAGGAGATACTGACTGAAGGAAGAAGGATTTTCTGTTACAAATCCGACATCATTCAACACCATCCAGTCTGCACCAACCATAAGATGCGCTCTCGAACTGCACAATCACACTGACGTTGACTTAAGTAATGGATGAAGTCAATGCACTGGTGCCTTTCTTGTGCGACACTTTCCAGCCACACCTTCGCAAAGATCTTGCCTTTTTCTCTGCTAGCTCATAAGCTTGCTACGAGGATGTGAGGTATTTCTAGTAAAATGGCAAAAATAAATTTCACCACCATTTGAAGCTGTACCTACAAGCAACCCCTGCGAACAAAGAGACGATAGACCACCATTTTAAACACCTTCCCGCGTCTTGTGGGTTATTGCAGACATCCCAGCCGTACCACGAGGAAGCACTCCAACCGTGAGCAACCGAAACCGCCACCACACGAAGGCTGCTGTAGCTAGGAGCAAAGGAAAAGCGTCTTTCCATCAGGCGCCTGAACCATTTTTCAAAACCGGGCGCCCGCTCGCGCTCCACAACGGCTCATATTTATCAAATGTCAAAAACTTTAATTGCTCGTTTCTTTCCCGACGCTCGTAGTCTCCGTACGAGCACGGGCGACGAATGTGTGGCACACGATTTGACATTTTGCATCCGAGCGCTCGCCCAGCCCTCGGATTGGGGGCTACAAAACCCGTTCAAAAAACGACGTCAAACCCTCTTTGCCACATGGAGCAGGAGGCACACGCGCCTGCCACAGATGTAGGACGACATGCTGATTTTGCGTGATCTTGCCCACTAAATCTGGACGACCTTCTCTGCCTCTCGGCTCCCTCCGCTGTGTATCGTGTGACATTCCCACCAAAGCCCGCAGAAAGCTTTCGTTGCGTTTGTGTTTTCTCCACCGGAGAAAATATCATTTCCCATTTAAGCCCCCTTCACTCGCACGATGCTGATGGTGTATGGCTGTTTATCAGGCGACTCTATTTCCAAGTCGCTGCCGACCGCGATAATGAAGTCATTTGTTTGCGGTGTGCATCTTTGGACCCGCGAGGAGTACGCTAGCAGCTCCAATATTCCGCGTGTTTGAAGGTATTGAGTTTTGCAACGTTATCGCAGCTGCAATCGACCTTCCCGATTTTGTGACCTTGTGAGGACGCCAACCTCACCCATTCTCCTTCCCCTTGTCGAATGCGTCATATGCACTCAATCTAAACAAGCGTTCAGACACGCAAAAGGGGCCGGGTGACATTACAGTAACACCTCGTTTAAATTAATTGCCCAAGTGCGAGCGGGGCGCGCGCTCGTAACAACCGCGTTATCTTATCGCAACCCACCGTCAGCAGCGGGGCAGCAGCGCAGTGTAAAGAAAGCTTGCAAACAAATTCTCCAACCGGACACAACACAAACTGGAGGGTGGGTGCTACATCATTCGTTTCCTGTAAAGTTCTTCACACCCAAACCCAAAAAATCCCCGTTTTTATATGCTGCAAACTCACTTACCTTGTTCTGTTGGATGTATTTCGGTTCCTGGTTCCTGCTTCGTCTCCTTTTCATCCTCAACCACAACCGCATCACCGCGCTGCTCCTGTTCCTCTGCGGCAGGCGCAGCAGGTGTAGCAACACTTTCCACTACGACATCACCGTCCCCATCATCACTGGGTGGGTCCACCAACGTCTTCACTTCAGCACTCACATCACCATTTTCCAACGGTTCCAGCAGCACCTTCACATCACCTTCCTCCACCTCCATCTCCTCCTCACTCACAGCGCGCTCAATGCCAACAATGATTCGCTCATGAATCTGTTGTATCTGCTCCGAACTGTCCTCGACGTCGAGCGGTTCGACTTGCGCTTTGACCAGCTCCTCAAAGTCACTCTCAACGGTATCGCCTACGACGATGTCTACGTCACCACAGAACGCGTCAATATTGCTGACGCTATTGTCCGCGTCCACTGCCTCCAGCTCCCCGCTGGCGGTCGTTTCGTTTGCACTCTTCGCTGGCACACTTCCTGCATCACTGCTGGGTTCGTCCACAGTCTCCATCTGCATCTGCTCCATCTCACCGGATGTTCCAGCCGATGCTTGCTGCTCCATCGGGCCGTCGATCGCTTCCGGAACTTGGTGCGATGTCTCTACACCACCGTTAACGTGCGGTGTGACACTACCGTCCACGCAGGTGCTGGTCGGCTCAATCTCGCCCCCACTCACTGAGATCAGCACGGGATCAGCGGGCACCTTCTTATCAGCGACTGTGTTGTTGTTTACCTTTTCATCCGACTCTGTGTGCTGTTCGCCCTCGGCCGGCTGGACCACTCTGGATTCCACTTGTTGCAGCTTCTTCATGCCGTTGTCCGATCGCCGCTCGATCGTACCGCTGTCCACCTCGAGCGAATCATCCGAATCGACTGCATCTTGATCCTCTTCCTCCTCTTCTTCTCCTTCATCCATCATCGATACCTGATCACCGTTCACGGAATCTTCCGGCTCTCCAGCTGCTGCCATCTGATTCTGGTCGTTGCCGATATTTTCGCCGGCACTCATCATCGCCTCGATACGATGCCCTGTGATGACTATTTTCGTCGACGGTACGCTCGAATGTGGCAGCATCGGCGGCGGCGGTTCGTCATCGATCGGCGGCTTCTTCCTCTCCCGCTGCTGGTTGTTGTTCGTGTCGTTGATAACCGTTTCCTCCGCCGTGTTGATAATAACTATCGGGCTGCAAAACAGGAAAAAAAAAGAAACGAAAGACCGAAATGTTTATCAGTGGCCGATATTTTTGGCGATACAGAACAAACACAAGCTGGCAATGCCAGCAGCATCAGCCAGCTGGGGTTGTTTTTATTGCACGAGCAAAGATAGTGTTGGTACGATAAAACTAATTCCAGGTATTGATCACGGTGGTGCGCCTGCAGGGTAGGCAATGTGTGGTGCACAGCACGAGAGCCACGCGGATTGCCCTGATGGAACGAAGGTATGCAATCTGTTCTACACCGTAGCTTTTGGACTGTTCGACGCAGTAAAGAAAAGCTCACGAAAGCTTTCACAGCGCCACACTGTGTGTTGCGCTTTGGACATATTTACACGGGCGGGATAAATCGAACTTGATTGCTCGTTTCTTCAATGTTTGCAATCCGATTGACTTGAAGATTGGAATATGTGAGTAAACTACAGCCATCTTCCTATCAAAATTTTCTATGAAATCTTCAAATTGAATAAAATTGGATTTTAGCATTAATAATTGCGATAGCCCTATTCCAGGTCACCACGCTACCCTAGGTAGCTGCTGAGTAGCTTTAGAGGCTTATAACTTTTCAACTTATTCAACTTTCAACTTATCAAATTTCGATGCAATATTCTAATAAAAAATAAATCAACTTAGTAGTTTTAATAACCATGCATAGATTGGTTCAATTTGATTTTTATGTTATAGCTTTTCATATTTGACAGTTTTTTTTTATTTATTTTTTAAATAAATGACCAAACATGAAACCATTTTTTCTCTACCTTACAAAATTTTACATCAACACAGCTTATTACCATAAAATAAGAATTCAGAAACCTAATTAGAGTACTAATAGGAACTGTACATTGCAAGTCCAATTTGAAAACTTCAAATTTGTTCCAAAAGTTACTAAAAAGATAAAAGCGCCGCTTACGTGAGTCACGGGAAAGTGTCAAACAAACACAATCCAAACAAATCGAAACTTCAGGGACAATTGCCAATGCGATTCGAATGTTAGAAAAAAATACCGATTTTGTTTCCGTTAGAGTAGAGTAGTTTTGTTTGACACTTTTCAGTTTGATTCACATATTTGGCCCTAAAACTAGGTTTCACTTGAATAAAATCCGTTACAGCTCACCTATTCACCAAATGGAAGCTCCATTATGTTTTAAGTTACCCTTAAAAGACCTGTGGCAATTTTTTGTTGGACTTATATCAGGCAGTTTTAATTGCCTTAAGGACAATTTTTCTGTGAAAATTTTTATAGTAATGAAAAAAAGTTTTTTTTTTATATTATAGTAATTTCTAATATATTTTAATTTAATTTCGAAAAATATTCATTAAACTTGGCAAAGTGCTATAAAACAAAAACGATGACGAGTTGAATCGATCTATGGACAGTTCTAGAAACTAAATTAATTGAATTACTTTTCACTAGAATATTGCTTCGATTTTGGGTTACGCACACAAAAGTTATAAGCCTCCAATGTCGCCGGTTAGCCCCAGGAAGCCACCCCAGTTGCCTGAACCAAAATATGATCTATTTTCGTTTGCCCGTGACAGGACGAAAAATAATATTAAATTATTAAAACCTACCCATTGTGCTGATGCTCGAGGGAGGAGAACTCCTCCTCCACCTCGCCAATCGGGGGTAGAAGGTTGGACGTCCACGGGAAGTTAAAGTACGCCTCGGACGGCCCACCGGACACAATCTCCGGCGGACCAAGCTTCTCCCCATCCTCATCACTGTAGCCGTCGCCGCTCAGGAACTGTTCCGGCGTGGTTGCCTCGCGCGACAACGAGCTGCTCGTCCGATCGTCCTCATCCTCCGACCGACCGTACCGGCGCTCCTCCTCCTCCTCGTCGCTCGAGCTGCTCTCGATGTACGTGTGGTCCTCGCTCGACAAAATCTTGATGCACTTCCGCACGACCGCCTCCGACGGTGGCAGCTCGAACCGACCACCACCACCACTGCCTCCACTAACCAGCTCATCACCCTCCACCAACGCTTGGGACAGCTGCTCGCCACCGCCGTCGAACCGTACGGGCGATGCTGGCGGCGCTGCAATCGCTTCCATCTCTTCCTCGAGCGCTTTCAGCGGCACCGACACTTTCGGATGGAAATCGATCAACCGCGGCAGATCTGTTGCTGCCGGTGGCTGCTTCGCCACCGCTTCGACCGGTGGCGGCGCTTTCTCCTCGGCTGGCGCTTCCTCACCCCGCTCGGTCAGAGCGCACTCGTGTATCACTTCCGTTGCCTCCTGCAGCCAGCTCTGGACCGTGTTGAACTCGGACCCAAGCGGTGCGTTTACAGCGGGTGAAGGCTCCACCGACGCTTGCTGCTGCTGCTGTGCACCACCCGAACCATTCTGAGCGGGTTTGGCCGGCTTCAGGCGTGGTGGTGGCACGACGATCGGAATCGGGACAGGTATCGGTGCCCGCTTCTTCGGCTCCACTACCGCACCCTGTCTTGGTAGTGGACGTGGCGGCACCACCACTGCAGCAACCGTTTGTGCTTTTAGCTCGACATTTTCATACACCCCACTGCTCGGCTCGGTCGTTGCTGGTGGGCTAGCCGGTTCATTGCCGCTCTGCTGCCTCGGACGACCTGCCACGGCGCCCCGGGTCAGTACCATATTCTCGTACGGCTGCACCGTCTGTATCGTAACGTTCTCGTACGGCCCGTACGGTACGGTGACGTTCTCGTAGTTGCGATTTTCGTCCACCTTCATGATGGTGACATTTTCGTACTCGCCGCCGGCAGCCGCTGGGACGGCGGGCTTCTCTGCCAGCACTTCCAGCTGGACCACGTTCGAGCCATTCGCTGCCGGCGGTGGCTTGAAGGTAAACAGGTTGGTCGTTTCGAACTTGCTGCTCTCTAGGTTGAACTCTTGCTCGAGCAGCGTGAAAGGCTTGAGCGCTTTGGCTAGCTCCGCACTCTGCCCGATGCCGGCCGGGCCACCGTGCGACGGGATCGTGTAGTCCTCGGACGACAGGCTCGAGCAGATCGAGAACTTGTCCACCACGGTCGAGATGGTGCTGGCCGTATCGTCCGACTCCGAGATGAGGTCGCTGATGTCGTCGGCCGCGAAGAGATTGCTGTAGCTCTCCGCGTCTGGCGGCGGTGGTTCCGACGAGGCTGGGCCACTTATTGCCTGCGCTGTGCCAGGGCCCTGTTTGCTTGGCGGACCTGCCGATGCGTCAGCCGCACTGGATGCGTTCTGCTGCTCTACCGTCGCCTGTTTGCGCTTGTTTAGCTTTCGCGGTGGAACCGGTGGCGGAGGCGGTGGTGCACCTTTACGCTCTGGAATCTCACCACCACCGCCGCCGGCTCCTCCACCTACACCGCCATTCTCGCTCGAGCTAACACCACCGCCCATCGCTCCCATCGCGTCCCCACCGTAAAAGTTCTGTACCTTGCCCTCGCCGTTCCGCACCAGCAGCTTGATGGCAACGTTGCTGTCCTTCAGACACTTCACACACTCGATGCGCGTCATCCGACAAACGCTAACGCCGTCTATCTCCAGTATCTCGTCGCCCTCGCGCAGATGGCCCCAGCTCGCCTGTACCCGGGACGCGGGACTGTTTTCCGCACACGACTGTATGAACAGCCGCTGTATCTTCTCGTTGCTCTTGGTGCCGCCCTGAAACTTTAGCCCGAAGCCGAGCCGCTCGCCCGGCAACCGGTACACCAGCACCACTTCCGGTGCGCTCTGCTGCCGGCCATGCTGCCCATGGTTGATGGACAGCACCGTCACAAACTGTGAATCGTCCAGCGGCTCGTCCTGCTGCTGCTGTGCCATCGGTTGCTGCTCCGTGCTGCCGTTCGCCACCTTCGCCAGCCCGTTCAGGTTGCTCAGCTCGACGGCCCGGTCGGCGCTGGTGCCGCTGCTGGCGACAATCACGACCGGATCGATCGGTGGCGGCACGATCGGCGACAGCAGCTGATCGTCCACCGACACGACGGTTACGTACTTTTCCATCCTTCACTCTCGATTTTACTGCTGCCGGTCCCTCCGTTACGCTTCACCTGCCAACCGGGGCAATGAAGGCTTTACAAGACCGAATAAATAGCGATTGTGTGATCCTCGGCTACGCACGAACGCGATACACGCGGCACGAGACAGACAGTGGCGCTTCGGAAGTTCAACCCGTTACTCGCAGCAGCAACACTACTCCGGTAGTGCAAAAGTACTGCTGCATTCGTCTGGGAAGCATAATCCGTGGTGGATTGCTAGCTGGCAGCCTTCCAACCGTTCGCTCCAATTCACTGCCGTTGCGTGTTCTTCTGGAGGATGATCTGAGGATTAGAGAAGAGAATTGAAAGGAATTACTTCAAGTGATGATTGACTGGGGTTGGGTTTAAAACGGTAGTTGTGCTTCAGTTGTTATTATTATCCTTGGTGAGCTATTGTAATGAACTTTGAAGAACATCTGTATTTTATTCAGAAATTAACAGTGCTCCACTTATAAGATCCTAGAGACTAAAGATTACAACTCCCAAAATTACTACAGTGGTTTTCAATTACGAGTATGTTCACCCCAAAGTAAAGATGTATTTAATGGAGATCATTTGTTCAAAATCATCTTCATTGTAGAATGAATTTCGTCCAGATAGGCCCAATCATATAAGAGAAGATGCATTAGATGCCTTTAAGCCGAAATCCTTTCTTTATCATAGTTTGCTTGGTTCTCTGGATTTGAAAGATATGATATATGCATTTGAAAGACTTGTGATAACCTCGTTTAAGATATACACAATAATTAAATCCAATATATAGTAAGTATGGTTTCTACGTATTCAGGTATATCTCGACCTAAGAGTAAGAATTCAACTTCATTATTTTATCCCAGAAATGCGGGCATCTAACAGAATTCCTTCTAAATCTAAGTTCTCTAAATCTAAATCAAAATCTAAGTGTAAAACACATCATAATATATTCGTTACTGAAGGTTTTGTCAAGGAACTTAACAGGAATTCAACAGAACCAATCAAAATTCTTGACATCGAAAATAATTTTGATGACATTCAGCGGCTCCAGTAGCTTTATAACGCCTCAAAAATTACACTGAACATCCTACCTACAATCGTACTTTGACCTTCACACCGGGCGAAAGTAAACCAAATCAACCCAGTTACACACCGAGACACACCAACGAAAGTGAAATTTCCCCCAACGAAGATTTCGACCCAAGCTTGCAAATGATCTTCCCCCATATACTCATCACCCGTGTGGGGTAGTGGGTGATTGGGTTTATCATAATTATTGACTTCCATTTTCAACGGCTTCCTTCCACCATGATCGACATATCGATTCTAGCGCAAATAGCCATGGACGATATCTCTCGGTGGAGATACTGAGAAGGAGAAGAGTATCAGATGTTCCTCTTTCCCATCTTCTTCTGCTGGTCTTCTCCTCCCACCATCCACCATTGCGGAGTGCAATTTAGCAGCAACTCGCTCGAACAATTCAACCTATTACCGCTCATAAAGCCAGCTATCTGAGGCATCTTCCTTGGGACCGCGTGCCCCCCACTTCACTCCTATTGCGGTGGTTTCTTCTCTCTATTCCGCGACCGTGTGCTGTTGGCGGGGTTGCCTACTAGGTACTAGATAGGCCCGCGCAGCTAGCAATTTTGTTCATTTTCTTCAAGCGATACAAATTAGCGGCAGCGCAGAGAGATAGTGCCAATGATGCGCTCACTACAGCCCAGGCCTGGCAAGCGAAAGGAAAGTGGTATGCCGCATGGACCCCTTCCACCCTCCAGGCGAGCCGTATTGTTTGTTTGTTGTGTTCGCCGTTCGTTAAAATCGAAATTAAATGAATGGCCCCCGTGCGTTTGTGAGACCGTAAAAGATGGGTAAGACGGCGAGGGGGCTATCCGCGATACACACGATACACGGTGCCAATGAATGTTGATAGTATGGCACGGTGTACTAACATGTGCTTGTTGGTAGTACTTCAATGCTAGTGATGTGCTATAAATTGGGGGAAATACTTGGCCGTATCTTGACCTTTCGGTATTTATCCTGTTTTTTTTTTGTAATAATCGAAGAGAAAGTGGAGATTCTAAGTTTTTTTTTACATTTTGCACTTTAAAGCATCACAAATAACATCCGTTTGTGTTTATCTTCATTTCCTTCATATCAAAACAGCTTTTTAACAAGTGGACGAATTCTATCAGAATCGATTGTTATAGAAAGTTCTGGCTGATGGTTAAATTACAGGGGTTTTCAGGTGTTTTCATAGTCTTGAGAAACTTTTGTGACACTTTCTTACGGAAATTAAACTTTATGTGACAGGAATAGGTCTCAATTACACCATTTTTGGACAAATCTAAAGAAAATTTACAATGAGCCTGCCCTAAAAAGGTGCCCTAATATCCAATTCTAATATTTGTTCACTTGCGGTAAGAAAGAGTCAAGAAAGTGAACCACAAATATGACCACCCTTGCAACATCCTGTAATAACATGTAACATCAATTCGCTCTTCGTCCACTCATGCCTGTGCTGTTGATATATTCTTGCTCAAAAATGCTTTCAGAATTGATCTGATACTTACACAAATGCAAATAAATGGATGCGTCTTCTTCGTTCGTTCATGTCTAACCATATTCTCGAGCGAGTTGGCAGCAAGCCCCATTTATTTACAATGGGGATAAACATATACTAGACCAATGGTTATATCAATCACTAAAAGCGATGCATCTTTGACTGATCGGTGGTACCAGTTTGTAGAAGTAGGCGACTTCGATCCCTGAATGACTTGAACCCATGACGGATATACTGTTAGGTCCTAAGGCTCCACGACTGCGGGCTGTAAGACCGGTATAATAGTAGACAGTTTTTAAATGAAAATAAGAATGGAATATATTAGGAGAAACGGAATCATTTGAAATTCCTGAAAGCCCAAGTTGAAGTTGGTTTGCCTTTGAATATGGAAGCCAATGAATCATAACTGTTTCCTAATACATTTCAATTACCAGTCTCTGTCACTATTCAAAAGCTAAGTTGAACTCAATGACATCTCGTTATGTCAAAAGAAAGAAAATAAAAATATTCGAACGAGATTTAGCCGCTTGAGCTCAAGAGAATTAGCAAGCAGCTGAAGTTTTAAACTTACGATTTGAAAATTTAAAAAATGATGTCTTGTCTATTCCATGAAAAGACGTTTTTGTGCAAAATATATTGTAATTGTTAGTAAAGTTCTACCAGAGCATAAGACTCATAATTCAATGAATTCAACAATTAGACATTGTAATGCTCAATTCTATCCACTCAATATCTGTATTACATCAAACCAACACACCTGACTAATGATTCAAAGAGAACCATTGAAGAATCGTTTAGTGCCATTCAAAAATGTCCTCCCAGTCTCCACGTCAAACCATACCACACGCGAACGCAGCAACCTTATATGGCCTAACGGCCTGACGGTTTATTCAATGCTCCGTTTCATATCAAGCCAACATCTTGCCGGCGCACATCTCGTTCACGATTACAATCGCACGATTCGTTGCCATTGCGAACGTAAACCGAACGCTTCAAATTACCTTTCTAATGACAACTTTACAGCCCACCGACTGTGCGCGATGATCACCGTTTCTCGGCTCAATCGCGCATCACACACACCCGGGGGTGAATTATTTTCACTTTTACTTCAACATGGTCGAATGGCTGGTACTTCAGGCTGACTGGTGAAGGGTGGTGAAGCAAATCAAGAAGAGGAAAATGGAGGGGGGGGATGGAATATGCTTGCCCCTCCGATTAGATCATATCCGTTCGGAAAACGCTTCCGAAACGTCCGCGGAAAGGCGATGTACGTGTGTGCACCGGCGGACGAAACAAAACAAGTATCGCTCATTATCTGTGCTGGCGCATCTATGCACTGTCGACACACACACACGGTGTGGGTTGGCGTAGATAATTGTTGCAGCATAAATTACACGACTTTGAAGAAAGAAAGAAAAACAACACAGAAAAGAACGAAAGAGACAAAAGAGTAATAATGTTAAGCGGGATGTTCCTTTTTTCGGGTGGGATGCCCTCCTACTAATTCTCTCTCGTGCTGCTACGCCTCATGGTGCGAAACAGTTTAATGAAAGGCCGATATTTTGGCCAGGGGAGGGTGGCACAAATTGGGTGGCGGATGCGAAAATTGCACACTTATGAAAAATAAAAGCCAACCCATTCACACAGGTGCTAAAGACATTGTGCATCAAAGCCATTAGGAAGAGGAGGCGTCGAAGGTAGTTTGGCCCCTCAAGTCGTTTAGTGCAGATGTGTGAGATAATCTTTACGAAGCGTACTTCCGATTGGTTTGGTGTTTCGTATGCTTTTTTTTCATCCCGCTCTAGTACGCAACACAACCGCACTGGTCTAATTCGTCTATACACGGTTTTAACTAAAGGAAGGCGAACGAAAAGTGAAAAATGGGTACATGTTTTGGAAGCTGTGCTGCACTACTCCTCTTCGCGGTTATGAAATACGCTTTACCCCACACACAGCGCGTGTCTAGCTCAGGTGGACCGTGAAGTGTGGGTTGAGTGTAGTGGCTCGGTTGGTGGCTTCGGGTTTCCGCCTTTACGTTTAAACCAAATTTTACCAAAAGCACTCTCCATTTGAATGGTAAAAGTTACACATTAACTTTCCATGCTGTCCATGCCCTAACGTACTACAGGTCATGTGGGACAGTGAGAAAAGTGAATACACGTGGACGAGTAATTATGCAAAATGAAGGCGTTATGCATCGGCAGTTTTGTCCACGGAAAAAAATGTGAAACAAAAATAATTAAAATTTTATTTAGGCAATAAAATAGGTGAGAAATGTGTTAAATAAACATAAGGAAGGAGATAAGGAAGTGTAATTACAAGAAATAATACATCATCATAGTTTGAATGCAATCTAAAACGTGCACTTCAAATTGACTCTCAACTTGACTTAAAAACAAACCACAATAACACAAGTGAAACTAGCCAATAAACATCAAATCCAACCAGTATGTCACCGGGTGGCTCTAGCTCTGGGGCATTATTTTGCATATGTGCATATTTTACCCCAGCTGTCCACAAACACAAACAAAAACGAAATCATCGAAAATCATCTCTACAATGAAACGGCAAAAACGAAGTAGAAAAAACCTGTTACCGGTCAACTTGCTGCCCGTTATTTGGTTTTTGACCTCCGAGAGCCTCCGATCTGCTGTATTGTCTGTGTGCGCCTCACACCGGTGCTTCATCTTCCCCAATTTTGCTGTTAAATTATGCGGCGGGCTCGAACGCTCGGCGCAAAATATAAACAAATTCACGAGTGGAAAGAGAAAGGATGAGGAATGACTTCTTTTTTTTGTGTCCACTATGCCAAAAACTAATCTCAACCTTCTGCAACCGACGAGGGTTTTTGTTGCTTTCCTTGTAAGCGAAAGTTGTTGGGGATATGCATCTATTTTTGGTTTCAATTTCTAACCCATGTTTGCACAGGACATCCATTAGCTAGCATTGTCGTGATCATTCCAGTAGGAGGAAAAGTGTGATGATGTATTAACCAAGGAGGAAAAAAAAGTTTTTGCTAATGTCTATTAGCTATTCTGGCATTAGGCAGTCAATAGTGAATTTAAATGGAATAGAGTAAAGTCATTCCGTTTCTCCTATGATGGTCTACTATCCTTACGGATTCAATCATATGAAGAATGCATGGATTAATGAGCGTCCAAAATTTTCTGGATTTTTATGGTTTAAATGATTTTGTGAGGCTTTTGCCTATAGTTAGCTCTACTATAGTCATTTTACTCGAAGGAGGATGTTTACTTTACTTTCCTAAGGAAACAAAATGAATATGATTTTTATATATCATCGTCAGACATATTGGAGAGATTTTCTTCTTGCAAATCAGTGTTTCGCATTTAAACATATTTTAAATTAATAGTTTTTAAATGTTATGGAAATTTTAAAGTTTACGACACTAAAACATCAGACAATAATCAAAATGTAACTGAAATTTTAATAGTAAGTGCAGCTATTAATAGTAAGTGCTAGCTAACAATAATAATCTTCTTGTCTTTATAAACAAATTGCACAAACATGTTGGAGAAGAGCTAAAAGTCATGGGACTGTAACGTAATTCTGGATTAGCAGTGATTAGTGACTTGATAAGCTAACAAGTTAAGCTTTAGGCCTTAAGCGCCTAGAATGTTCAATCTTTGTGATGAGGTATCATTATGCTATTGTAATTGAGGTCACATACCAAATAAGAAGAAGAAGAAGAAGAACAAGAAGAAATAGAAGAAGAAGAAGAAGAAGAAGAATAATAATAAGAAGAAGAAGAAGAAGAAGAAGAAGAAGAAGAAGAAGAAGAAGAAGAAGAAGCAATTGATTACATCTTTAAAACGAACGCAAATTAAAATGTTAAATATTAAATAGAGCACAGTTTAATGGAGTTTAAGTATTAAAGACACTTAAGTATTAAAGACTATACCGAGATAAAAATAAAGGCATAACTACAATTGGATTCATTGAGCAGATAATCAGCGATATCAGGAGATATTAGAGAAGTTAAGATACTATAAAAAAATATGAACAATTTTTAGACGATAGTATATTCTACTGGACAAAATTAAAATCAAGAATTCTCTTAGAAAGAGATCAAAACTTTAATAAAAATCTACAAGTGTATATGGCACTAAAACAGTAATATGGCTACTTTAACATCAATAAAAGTAAATACCATTCAGTTGGATAAAACATAACTAACCCAGCAGTAGGTCGACGATTCGGTTCATCGAATTCAGAGCTTATTTTCAAACAGTTAATGAACAAGTAAACTTTCGAATTCCCTTATTGTGAATTCATTATCATTTTGAACCCAGTTTTGTAAAATAACTTGTCTTCCAAAGTCAGCTATTATGATATTTTGAAATGTAAAAGTGTTTCCATTACGGTGACACTCAATCAAATCTTGCATAGGACATTACAGGACTTCTGGGCAACAGCATGCTCCAACGTAACGATCTCTTCAATTTCAAAACCGTTTCCTTTCATTGCGTTATCATAACCAGGTTAATCCATCCCATCGCTTTGTACATTTCCTCCACAAAGCCCATCTTAAGCTGTTTCAACCGATCCGCACTCATCAATCCATCATTTTTTTCTAGCCATAACAGCCAGCATCAACATTTTGCGAAAGATCCGCCCCCTGGTGTGCAATTTTAATCTTCAAGCGACGGTTTTGCCAAAAGTTCACCGGGTCAATGTTACCAAAGCAAACGGGTAAAAGCAGCCGCACGAAAGATGCAACCAAACCGAGCGCCGAGCTGATGCAATCGAGCTAGTCGAAGAGTCGTCAATCTCCCAAAACACCAGACCGATTATCGCCAGCCAGTTGTAGTAGCAGCAGTATGTACACACATCTTCGCGCGCAGCACCGCAAGAGGATGTGTGTTGTACCGTCCAATCCCTCAGCAAAACGAGAGACTAAAACAGACTTTTCATAACAACGACACAAAACCACCTATGGATTAAATCGGCCGCAGAGCGCGCCCCACGGTGCCTAGGCCATTTTCAACGAGAGCAAAACCATGCTGTTGTAATCAGCAGTAGTAGGCCCGCTCAGGTGGCGGTGGCGGCTTTGGTGCCTATCTGGGGTGGCGGTTTTAATTGGGCGGTAGGAGAGTAACAACAGAAAAGCAGATCCAATTCGACAGGGGTGGATTTATACAGGTGGCACCACACACAGCACGATACGGTCCGGTGCATCCTGCAATGGAAAGTGCGAAGCGAAGCTTGGGCTTTTTTGGGGCCACACAAACAAAAATGGAAAACCAAAAAAAAAAAAACATCGATGTGTGTTATGCAATACGCAGAGAGAGAGAGGGAGGAAATTGCGTGGGAAAACACAACCAACGTATGAGTGATGTAGTGATGTATGACTTTTTGTTTTTCCTCTCCAAAGCGAAGTTATCAGTTGATAGCGCTCTTGTTAATTAATATCCAAACCCTGTTACACCAACAGGTATTATGGTATCAATTAAGCGGAATGAAAAGTGTAACGAAACATGAGTAAACATAAATAAATTTAAAGCTCGCTCATCATCCTGGGCGAGTAGAAAAGCCTAACATAAAACACCACGAAAGCAACCATTCTTTCCACGATCATCGATCATTCTCGGTCCGTGATCATATTGTTTGTGTGCCCCCAGGGCTTATGTGGTTTGATGCGCTTTGTTGCCTGTTTTTTTTTACCGTCCTCTTCTTCTTTAAACACACATATAACAACGCTCAACCCGCACCTTTTCTTCACGCTCACGATGATGATACAAGGGGCGCATAATGTGCTATATAATTGAAAAACTGTCTAGGCTTTGGTAAATACTGATGCCTTCCTTACGGCCGCACGCTGACATTGGACGCTCGCAGTTTCTCTTCTCGCCGCAGCGCTTTTAAGCGCAGCGACAGAAAAAAGCATCACCTTTGACGTGAAGTCGGCGACGAGAGGATGCAAGATGGTCCCTTTTGGCCACCAAAACGGCACTGCAGCGATGGCGGTGCTGGTGGTAAGGCCGTGAAATTTAATCAAATTATTCACTGAAATTAAATTCTTAATTCAAGGAAACCGGAACACACGCTGAAATGTCTGTGTATTGAGGATTTTCAGTTACACATTGCCACTTCCTTCCTGTAGATGAAACCACAATCCACACCACGGCGGCGGCGGTGTAACCATTTGGCAGCAGCTTTTGCTCTCACGATTGATGTCACTTGTTCGTCAAAACGTTTTATCATGTTATTGATCCGAAAGGAAATCGCTTACACGAGAGAGAGAGGAAACCCAAAAGAAAAAGGGCAACATGCAGCCCCCATGTCACTGACTCGATTCAAACAACGATTTTGACATTTTTGCTGTGGCGTTTTGTTCGCCGCAAAGGTCAATCTCCGGATTTATTGAATACTGCTATGGCGTGTGTGTGTGTGTATGAGTGATAAATTTTACGATCTTTCGGCAAGCGTGCAAAATTGCTGCAATTCACAGCATACACACACATGGGAGAAGATTTTGCCGCAGGAGAGGGGTTGGATTTTTTTTTATTGAGGACAGGAAAATGGCAGCAAAGAGGTCAAACATCCACTTCCGATCTGATCGGACGGGGTGTGTTGAATTTTAAAAAGGAAAGCTGTAAAAAAAGGAAACAGTCCGAAGCAACACTAACAACTACAAGCTACGCAGATGCCACTACATTGAAGGCGCCCATAATGAGCTTTAGTTTGATGTGTGTCCCCCTCTCTCCCTTCTCTCACCGTCACAATTCGCAACATTGGATCATATTTTGATGCTAATGTTATTCACGAATGCTGAAAGTGCGCGCTGGTGTAAAAGCGCTTCCTATAACGGTTTTGCATAGAGGAGATCATAAAGCTTGGTATTCATTTGACTTTCTCTGCGTGGACGGATGGTAAATAAGGTTATTTTTTTGAGAAATAAAAACCTTTGATAAACCCACAAAAGAGTGACATCCTATCCAATTTTTTCAAATTCAATCCAAGCGGGAAAGGTCTAAGGAACTGTTAAAATGACATAGCAAGATTGCTTAGAATTATGGTTTTAGAACAGTTATTGTACTAAATAGTTTTAGCATCTTTTAGATCCTCTTCAATCTAGTTGGAAATTCTGGCTGAGTGTCTGTAATAAAAGAGAAGTTGACAATCAGTTACATTGATATTTTTCCTTGATAGAGCCTTTTCAATAGGGTCCCGACATTCCGCAAGAGGGAGCTCTTGTCGCAGAATAATGTCTAGTGCACTATTGTAACGACTTTATTAGATTGTTTATTTTATCGGTAAAGGCACGGTACGTAAAAACGACTTAACAAAGTTGTCGACTTCGTGCATTTAATAGCTGGTTGAGTAGTTTAAATATACGTCAAAAATATGATTTTTTTTCTTCCAACCACTCCATGGATCTCTTACAGGGTTTCGAATCATATAAGGGAATAGTTCAACCACTTAGGGGAATGTTGCAAATCGGTAGGGGAATGTTGCAATCAAGCTGTGGATGTTTGCAATCACTTAGGGGAGTTTTGCAATCGATTAGGGGAATGTTGCAAGCGTACTGTGGAGCTGTCATCAGACTGTGGGTGCCGGTGTAAAAAGCTTCGACTTGATACCGATGATGTTTTTTTAAAAACATCATTTGAAGTTGTTTTCGTGTGGGATTCAGCTGTACACATGATAAACTAAAGAAATCCTGCTGCGGAGCCATAATTAAACACGATAAGTTAGTAAGATTGACGAAAATATTTTGAGGTATTTACAGCGGCACCTACCGTCTGATGACAGCTCCCCAGTACGCTTGCAACATTCCCCTAATCGATTGCAAAACTCCCCTAAGTGATTGCAAACATCCACAGCTTGCATGCAATATTCTCCTACCGATTTGCAACATTCCCTTAAGTGATTGAACTATTCCCTTATATGATTCGAAACCCTGTAAGATTGACGAAAATATTTTAAGGTATTTACAGCGGCACCCACAGTCTGATGACAGCTCCATAGTACGCTTGCAACATTCCCCTAATCGATTGCACAACTCCCCTAAGTGATTGCAAACATTCACAGCTTGCATGCAATATTCCCCTACCTCATTTGCAACATTCCCCTAAGTTATTGAACTATTCCCTTATATGATTCGAAACCCTGTATATATTGAACCTACTTCACTGTTAAGTTAAATGGCCTTGATTTCCTGCCAACAAGGACTGTAACGTTCACACGAACAGACACGAATATCTTTTGATTGACACGAATTAATATCATTTTATGTATTACGTCATCATGCATCCGGCTCGAAGGACCAAATGTTGAATAGTAAGAAAGAGTAATTATTGTACTTCATAATATGAATATTGATGCTACATAACACTTTTAAAGACAAATATCATCTACATATTGTACAATAAGCCAGTATAACATTAAGCGTTCATTATTCCCATCTACGTGTTTGCTTGTTGTTTTTTCTCTAGTATTCAACAAATGACAGATCAAACAGTCCACATCTTTCCAGCTCCTGTAATTCCCTTTCTGATCTTAACACGCTGTGACAATATTGAACCATCTTCAGAACATCGCTCTCCTTCGTCCAACGATTTCGCCCACCCATTAGTAAGACAACATAATCTTCCTAGCTCGACTTAGTTGCACCGCTTCCCCATCACTCCTACCGTACGCCCTACATTCGCTCCTGCACCATCCATCCCGCATCTTACCAGAAGCCCTCGTGTGCAAACACGCATAATTGCATATCGGGAGCGGTAAATATTAATTTACAATGAGCGAATGAGTGTTAATGCAGACATGGAGCACCACCATGCATTTTACGCATCTGTACCTCGACGCCCATTTTTTTTGCCTCGTTCGCTTTCCGCATCGAGAAACAGAAGCCTGATCGGGCCCCGTGCACCGTGTGTCTATGTGTCTGGTATGCGCGTCGCCAACTATTCGTGTGGCATAATGCGCCTTATTCCGGTGTGAGGATGCTATTTGCGTGCGTGCCGATGCGCCACCATCTTTATAAGCGCCAAGTCATCGTGAAGCCACACACCGACCGGCTATGATGATGATGCCGGCGCGCGCTGTCAATGGTGATGTGGCCAACCGCACGCCACGAGATGCGAGGAGAAAATATGTAAATGGAGAACCGTTTTCGTTTTGTTTCGTTGGGTCCGTGTTTCATGAAGCAGCCCAAAGATGGATGCAGTTCAGCGGCTGGATTGCACTATCGCACACATTGGCGTGATGGAAATACGAAGCCGTTGATATTAACCGGATTTGGTTTTAGCTTGGGCTGTGATTTGATCAGAGTTTGTTTCAGTACAAGACATTTCAGATGTTTCGGAGTTGCTTCACAACCTTCAAATTTTAATGAATTTATTCTAATGAACAACTAATTTTAGTATCCAATTCTACTATTTTTTCCAGATTTTCAAGAAGATCCTGATATGATATAACTACACTTTTCTTCGTCACATAAATGCATGCAAAACTCGCAATGGAGTAACTCAGCAAATAAGTTATCATCGATTGAAAACAATGTGAATGATCTAAAACGTGAGGCCTATGAGAATTGGACAAGAAAATATTGAATAACATTATAACCTATTTATACTCCTATCATTAGAAGTGCTAGAACACATACAGGTTGCGAAGGGGAATTACGAGAGTTGAGGTTATTTGATGCGAATTCTTGATTTCTAAATTCTTAGTTATCACAGTAACATCACCAAGTAACAGGTTATCATATGATTTAACAAAAAAGACAAACATGATAACATATTTAAAGATTTGAAGGCCCGCACCGAGAGTTATTGGAGCGCAAAATACTTATGATGAACTCACGATCTTAGACACTATTAGTAATGATTGGATTATTGAGATCAGCACTGAAAGAATCAGAACACTTGAATATATTCCCATTGAACATATGACATTTATACCTGAAATCTGTCAACGTTCTTGTTAATATCTGCTTTCAGGTTCACCGGAATGACTTGAATATATTTTTTTGAAATGGTTTTGGAATTAAGGTATGCAGTATTTAGCATTCAATGATTGTTACTTAAATAAAGTACAATCAAGGCAAGTTTTGTACCAATTTCCAATACTAAAAGGTAATACATGATGTCTTTAAAAACTTATCTTGAGCTGCTCCCAAAGCCAAGATTGAACCTAATCAAACTATAGTACATCAAACTGCTCACCATCCTTCCAGCAGACATACCAACTTCAGCCGCTTCCATGCGGGCCAACCAGTGATGGACGTGAAAGTTTCGCTTGGAATTTAACATTAGCAAGCAAGAGGCCAAGCACCAACAACAAAAAAGTATAATCGCCTGCCAGTAGTGCTTGGATCACATCCACCACCAGCATTCACAGCATCCGGACGCCACCGGTTCATGCCATCAAACTATTTAAATTATGAAATTAAAATGTAACTCACACTAACCAATTGAGATAACAAAACCGGAGCAATAGGAAGATAGAGAGTGAGATCGGTAAGGCATTTTTTCGCCCCGCTGTTGTAAATATTGCGAATCATAAAAAAAACAAACCCACGAACCTAGCTCACACTTTACCCGCCGGCCGGACGGAAGGTTAAAAGCTTCGTTTATGTTGCATTTTTTTTTTCGTTTGCCTGTTCACCTTCACCATCGACAGCCAGACAAACAGACAGAGCGCATTGCTTTCTTCTTATTATCCACCTTCCCACGGGTGCATTGCTTCCCTCGTGCGGCTGCTCGTGGAAGAGAGTGAAAAGAAACTCTATCTAAACTATGGCAGGTATGGAATGGGTGGTATTGAGGCATGAAAAACGAACACACAGGCGAAACTTTGCACTTTTCCACTTTTCAGGTTCAACTCCGGGAGCTTCGGGGCAGGCGCAAAAATCTATAGACGCAAATCCGGCCAGCTCCAAAAGCCCTCAGCCATTAACACAAAATAGGAAGGCATCTCGTGCGCTCTCCCTTCAGAAGCGTCGAAACAGAAACTGAATGCGCGGGATGAAACTTTCTCAGCACCCATGATCACGACGACGACGACGTCGAGAGTGACGACGACCACGCAATGGCGGGTCAGGTGGGTGGGTGACGCGGGACCAAAATACACCAAGGAATGTGGAAATCTCGAAAAACGAGGCACAAGATTATCATTTTTTTGGCCACAGCAACACGAAAGACCAATTCAGCCTGTGGTTAGGAAGATATCAACGTACACAACCTTCCCGAGGCGTTTGAAGCCACTCAATATTCGCTCATCTCGATCGTCCAAAAACAATCCCCAATCTTCAGGGGAGCAGAGCAGCGTTGGGAATTTCATAGCCGCAATGGAAAAACAGCACAACAAACACTCCACACCAATACCGTATGCTGCTTCACGGTCGGTCGGGATATTACCTCTTGCCGCATAGAACGCGCGCAAACGTTTGTTCACGTGCAGGCGGCAACCGCACCGGCACCGGTCTCTCTCGTGAGATAATCGTTCGCTGGATATTAGGGCCTGGTAAACCGTTACCATGTAGCGTGTGATTCGATAAGTTTCCGACGCGGATTTTTGATGGACGACTGCCAAACACGCATCATTACGCGGGACCGGATTCTTCGGGCTCCCGTCCAGCTCCGGCCGTTGGGCACCTGTTTAAAGTGGATCTCAAGATCTCCAATAAAATGCCACTTGATGTGAGAGATGATGATCCGCCGGTACCGCTCTGCTCGCTTGCGATGCACGATATACCGTTAACAGATGTGCACCGATCGAATCGATACGGAGAATATTCTTCGCGCTTGGAGTGTTGTTGGAAGCGATGATCTCCTGCGCTGAGATATAGTGGCAATGTGGCACGCAAACTGGCGCTGACTTTTATCTTACGCGAGAAGATCTTGCAAAAATTAATTCGCAATCAAAGCAAAATGGTTCTCATAGCCCAATGGTAGTAGGAAGAGGGAGGTAGATAAATTCCATTGACACACTTTAGATAATGGAATGAATTGAAGATGAAGTGAGTGGCTTTCACGTAAGAGATTGATGTGTAGGAAGGTTTGTTGCGATAAGAATAATCTTATTTGGTTGATTCTATTTCTGAATCAGTTGCAGAACTATTAATATCTTTCGTGGAATACTTAGTATCTCAACAAAAAAAAACTAAAAATCTGTTACCAAGATACTTTTTGTCACCAAGGTCACTGTTGTAAATCAAATCTTCAATGAAAGCTATAAGGCGGAATCAACTGTAATCTAGGTATAGTATCTGAGAACCCAGGAAGCTGGAATCCTTTGCCGAACCGTAAATAACCTCGCAAATAGACGAATAAGAAAAAATCTTTAACAAAGCTTGAGAATATTATGCTTATTTGTATTGCTAAAACATGTTGGAAGCTTAAAACATTGGATTGTATTCACAATGATTATATAGAAACATCAACGAGATGATAGGTTCATGTCTTTGCTATGTCCAAAGCTTGTGCTGTCAGGTATCGACTGAGTTGCCGAAGTACTTATGAAAACTATACAAGAGTTCAGGAAGTAATGGCCTCCAAGCCCATATTTAACGTATCCCTGCATAGAGATATGAGAGGTGCAGTATTGAGTATACCTCGGACATTCTCAAAACCTCGCAAAGTCCTATCACAAGAACGAACTTTCAAACTGAGATGGCTTCATGACATTCTATTTCAATTTTCTGTAATTCTTATGAACATCATTCTGTATACATCCTCATTAAAATAACCAAAAACAGTCTGTTTCATTTACAAAGTAGACCACCCAGAGCAGAACGTAACACAGAACGCGCCCCCAAAAACGTACACTCCCACCAAACCACAGAATTACCTTGACATACAGAGCCCATATGATTACTGCCCGTACGATCGATCATACACGCGTTTACCGCTAATATTACCCCTAGAATAGAATATGTTTTGTGGCGCCTCGTAGAAAATGGCACCGACCGGGATCGACAGTTAAGTCTTACCTTACCCCCTGCCAGAAGATCAGTTTTCTGTCACCTCGTCAAGGTGACTCCGGCGAGAGGGAAGCAGAGTTTGGCGTGTGCTCGACGAACCACCCATTAGGCTGGCAGTGGGTTCTGTTTCGAGCCTTACCTTTTGACTCTGCTCTATTTTGCACATTGGTTGATCGAAGTATGATCCAAAGGAGTCAAGGCTAACCGTTCGTAAGATACTTGGGGAGTAAACAAGAGCGACAATACCGCTAGCAGTGTGCTATTTGCAACACTTTTTCAACAACGACCCTACACTATTGTTGGGTCACGGTTCGTGCGGCACCATAAATGGTGTGTGTTTTTTTGGTTTGGCTAGTAGGCCACGGATGTTGCGATGACAACCATCTGGCGTTCGGTACCAGCTCACTAGCAAATCGTAGTGTAACGGTTGAAAAAATGTATGATAATGCTACCTATCATTAGTGTGTTAGTGATCTATGTTTAACACATTGTTTTTTTCTTCTTTATTTACTCAATTTATTCAGTACAATTCATAAAACAAAAAAAACCTTCTATGTACGATTTATTCAAACAACTAACAAAACCCATAGAACTTCAATCCAAACCCAACAAATTTTAATTTCTAGAACACTTTTTAATTTTTGATAGTTAAACCTGAACTTGATCAATAAACTCAATCAATGTAGTCCCAATTCTTGTTGAGGAGACTGAAGATTTGGTTTCGCCAATTCTTTGAAGATCTAGTTTCACCAATTCCTTCCACAATTCTTTGTTTGTGGCAAGTTGCAATATCTGGTCTGGTCTAAGATATTGATATTTTAAATAATATCTCAGTCAATACTTGAGCATTTAAGATCTCTTCAAATCAGATAAACCTGAACCAAAATTAACGAAACTAAATCAGCCAATTTTAAAGGAACTATTGAACATTCACAAGCAAATCAAACAACCCTACTGAGCAGCATCAATTACAACTTCTCCACTATCGAATCCATTCGATCCCTCGATACACTCGATCACCGCGAGATCTCGTTTGCCATACCACCTATAACTGCACAGTTCAAATCTTCGAATGTGCCCTTCACCTGCCAAAGATCGTCGTAAGCGAGTGGTTGGCAACTTTAGAAGCTGCACCGTTCCCTGCAAGCGTGATTGATCGTGCGCTTTGCGCATGATATCTAATTGCCTGATCGCACCGGCAAAACGACGTATGCACACACACAGCAGATATATGAAACGCACATCAAAACCCGAGCAAAGCCCCCGATAACGCGCCACAGATCGATTGCGTTTGTCGCTAGAGTGTCCGAGCGATAATTATCGCGATCAAAAAGGGGCAACCGATTTCTATTGCCCGGCGCCTTCGCTCCTTCCTCCGGGGACGTGTGCTGCATATGCAACTGGTTGCATTAAATTAGCCATCAACAATGGCATGTATCGTGCCCACAGAATGGAATCGGTGAAAGACATCATCAAACCATACACATGTGCATGCCCCTGCTATACTTTTCACTTTTCCTTTGCCTTTTCCACGCTTCGGGCGCAATGCGGAAAGAAAGCACTAATCAACTGCGAAAGAATGATTGCGCGCCGCTAGTCTCCGCGTACAGTCGACTTGTCGCTTGTCGGAATTTGTCGCTGCATTTTGTGGGAGACCCGCGCGTGCGTCCAGAGCGTCCGATATGCATTTCCGGACGGTGTAGTTTGGTGCCCCTTTCATGTGTGTGCTGTGTGCCCTTTTATATTCGTGGCATGAGCCGGGAAACCGGATCTCCCCGCGATGAAAAGTGAACGTCTCGCTTTGAAGCAAAGGGGGACAACAAAAAAGTGTATAATATCGCGAAAAAAAACCAAGAGCTAAACTAATTTCCATTTCTTCTCGCTGGCATCCACAGCGTTCGACGCTAAAGAGTGAAACTAAATTCAAGATCTTGCTTGCTTGGTTTGCTGTACTACCCGAGCGACCTCCAACAATGCTTCGACGGTGTACATACACATTGGGTGTAATCATGTTTTACAGAGTCTTTGTTTTGTGGTTGTTTGCCTCCCGCATTTCCTCCGGGTGCAAATGTTTAGATGCCTGTTTTGCTTATTTTTGATGTAGTTTTTTTTTTTCTTCTCCAGCCTTTCTGTTGGGCCAAACGACAACAAAACACGAACGCAACATAACGCCCTCCCACCGTCCTCATCCATCCAACGAAGAGAAAAGAGACTTTAATTAAAAGCTATGTTTTAATGATTTTATACACCACCGCACCGCATCATTAGCCCACCACTAACGCTGACCTACGGTGCTGACCTTGATACGCCAGCCCTGCGACAACGCACTGCACCCTCTCTCTCAACCACCATGTGAATCCACGCTTTCCAGTACAGTCAAATGGTGCAGTCTTCCCAGGCAGGAGAGAAATATGATGCAAACCGTATGCACTTGATCAAGCGATGGGCACCGAACGGGTAGGCCCGATCGGCCACTGATCGATGTTTCCTCCTACCTGTCCGCCAATCGGTCGGGGAGCGAAGCGGCACGCACAACACCACACATGCCGGATTAATTGCTCGAGGGGAAATTAAATGAACGCTGTCGTCATAATTCATTTGTGTTGTACGCGAATGTAAAATACCCCCACCGCGGACGCCCACTTTTGTGGCTGTGGCTCTCTGGCGTACGAACCCAAGATGCTGAACGTTGCTTCTGCTGTCCGCGCACAAGAGCACGAAGAAAGTGAAGAAGAAAGTGCAGCGTCGTGCAGAGTAAATGGCGATGTGCGCCCGTGAAATTAGCATCATTATTGCAAGTGTGTGTGTGTACTGGGGGGAAAACGGAACGGGGAAAGAAGGAAGAGAATTTTATTACGATCGAATATTGATGGGCAGTCGCGGAAGATGGAAATGGTTTTTTTTTTGACGGCAAGGAGTGTAATGTCTGACATAAGGGAGCATAAAATGGGAAAGGAATGCGTAAATTGCAATGCGAATGGTTAAGAATATGCTAAAGAATGTTCGAAATTGGCCTTAATCAACTTCTGTACTGAGATGCATATTCTGTACTGATCGAGATGTTTCACCGATAGAAATTACAGCTTTGAGTGAAAGCTAAAGCGTTTAAAACGAGTTTAAAGTAACATTTTTTATGTATCTAAACGCTAAAACACTTAAAACAAATAAAATACGGCTCGTCAACTGTCTTATTGTAAGCTTTTCTGAACCTTTTTCATGATTTAAAGCTAGAAAAAGATCAGCTTGTGTCGGTGAAAACATTCATCAACGGAGCTATATTTTCCAATGAATGAAGGTTGAAAACTTATAGTTTTAACTATCGTTTTGTGAAATATGCATAAATCGAGTTGAACTGAATCGACAAACCCCGTTGACAGTTGGATTTTGGCAATATTGTACCAACCATCATGTTTCTCAATAATATTTTGTTTTATGATTTTCTTATCGGACAGCGTATTAATATTTGTTGACTTAAATGACATAAAGCAACGATTTAAACAGGCTTTCCTCTTTATTTGTAACAAATTTTTCACAGCTTACCAAATTGATGCATGCGTCAACAATTTGTTAGTTTCCAGTTTCCCTTTATTTCGACTAGAATCAGAATCGATCGTTAATATTTTTCGAACAGTATGAAATCAAAGGTATTTTTAATAAAACAAAGAACATTTTTACAGCGGTTTCCGAGTCAATTTCCAATGTTAACAACATTTTTCATTGATTGCGAGATGTATTTCAACAGCTTTTTAAAGTGTTGTATTTGCATCACAACAATGTCTCAGTTCTTCCACATGATTTTCAACACGTTTCAAGCTCTATCGAATTTGACAGTTATTTTTGGTGTGTTGAAAATCATGTATAAAAACTGCAATTTTATTGTTATGCTAATACACCATTTGACATCTTTTGAAAAACATCTTGGATTTTGAAAATCCTCTATTTTTACGTATAACTAGGCGATCTTATATACTAGCTTAGTTTTATTACTACTGCTTGCGTAGTATATGATGTTTTTCAACATGTTTTTACTTATATCATTGCTTGAATCCACATTATAAGTAAATTCTATGTGTAATTTACTATCATTGACATAGTTTTCACTACGTTTTCCTTTATTTTTTTTTGGTTTGATGTGTTCATTACACGTTGGGGTCATGTGCAATTTGTCCTTGACTGTATGTGTAAATAAGTTCCACATGTTTTTAATTTTGTTACAATAAATTATTAAATCAAATTAAATTTTAGCCGGTCTCGTAGTACAGTCGTCAACTCGTACAACTTAACAACATGCCCGTCATGGGTTCAATCCCCAAATAGACCGCGCCGCCATACGTAGGACTGACTATCCTGCTATGGGGGGAATCAATTAGTCACTGAAAGCCAAAGCCCACAAGTGGGTACAGGCAGGCCTTGACCGACATCGGTTGTTGAGCCAAAGAAGAAGAAGAAGAAATTATTAAATTTATGCTCCAGACCTCAGATAATTTCACATTATAATTCCAAATTTTGATTTAAGTTCTTCAGTCACTAATTATCCATTAACCCGTAGTTTGTAATAGCTTCGTTGAGATTTTCAGTTTAGTATACAGCATTAAGTCTCTTGCATTTATAGTAAATGTAGAAACGACTTTAAAATATAATAAAAAATCACATAGACAGAAACATTATTGATATGTTTTGAATCAATTTTAAATTATAAAGTTTTATTATACAATTTTACAAAAGACAAAACAGGCCAGTACATCAAAAACAGTACTCATTTCACCGCAGCCACCACTCACCCAAAGACATTACGTCACAACACAAAAAGGGAAGCACTCGAGCCGAATCAACCAACGGGTAACCCGATTAGATTAGTAACCGCACAAAGGAATCAATAAACCCTGCCGACGTTGCATCATAACCGTTTTAGCAAACGGCAAGCCACAGCACAGCACATAGCCTCCGTGTTTTGGTTCATTCATCTTCGGCAGCAAACGCTTTAAAAGATGCTGCTTCTTCCATTCCATCGATCCCAAAGCTCCACTTTGCGACGGCACCTCTTCTTTCTGTAACCACCATCTCACCGATGCGGCAACTCCTGCGGCTGGGTAATAATAATCAATTTCGTTCGCTGCATTTTCATCTGCTCCCCATCTGCAAACAAATTCGTTTCGTGCATGCAAACAATGCAGCACTGCAGTGTAAACACACACACACCAGGCACCGTAGGAAGTGGAAGGCGACAACAAAACTTGGCCGGTTGTGACATACGTACGGGCCAAAAATGCACCGTTACCAGCAAAAGCCCCAGCAAAACCACATTTTATGGCCCGCTCCGTCAATCGATTGGCAGCTCTGGCACAACAATAAACACAGGCGGTATACATCGATCGGTCTGGGCGTTTTTTGTTTGCCGATCAGCGCCAGAAGCAACAAGCGCGCGACTGATGCTGTGTGAGAGTGTCGATCGACTTTCTCAGGCTTTTTTCCTGCACTTTGTGGTGTTATTTGTTTTCTTTTTTTCCCAAAAGGTACAGATAAAGCATTTTGCATTTTGTTACAGTTTTAATAATGAACTAGTTGCTGTAAAGTGAATTAATTCAAGGTAAAAATTTTACAAAAGAAACTCTACTTTAATATCTGCGTCACAGACTGTCTATACTAAACTTTGTTTTCTACACCTAAATCTTCACCACCATCAGAAAACATCTCATTTAACGTTCGTCTACCCTTTTTGCCACTTTTACAACGCAGCTTTTGTTTTGAAACAATAAAAAAATATATTAAGCTACCTTAACGGCCCCCTCAAAGAAGAAGAACAACAAGCCCATGCTTCTTCTTAATTTGCGCCCGACACGCAAGTGGAACGCAAAATTCGTTTAATGACAGAACGTTCCTTTCATTTTGGGCTGGGAAAAGAATTGGGCCCCCTGTTTTCCCTCACTTGGTGTTCTCTCTCTCTGTCTCTCTCGTTTTAGGGTTGTTGGTGGCTTGGTGGCTCAGAAAAGAGGCAAATTGCCTCCGGGCGAATGGTAAAGGTAAGCAAAGGTAAAAGGCTGCCACAAACCATCAGGGCCACCGCCATCGCTTGTGAAAATCGTTGATATGCACCGTATTCTCCCTGCGTCTGTGTGTGTGTTGGTGTGCATTTACAAGATGCAGCAACATCAAGAACGGATGAAATGAGGTTCTCTGGTCTTGGTTGCGTATCACGCGATGATGCTGGCAGGGTTGCAACTACATGAGCGCGTTGCAAGATTCTGACCATGGCTGCAATTTTGACAAACTGTCGCCAGTTAATAAGCGGTTGACAGACACACACACAAACACAAACAGAGACGATATTAAGGGCTTTATGGCAAAAGCGTTATCATTGGCAAATTGTATACTTTGTGTAGAGGTATCGTGGTTGCTGTTATAAAGTAGTTCAAGGGGAAAGAGTAGCTTTTTTATTTAAGAACATTTCTTCAGAACGTTAAGTAGAGCTCCCCCGAACAATCGATACAGCAATAACAACAAGTAAGCTTCTTTTTAATCGTTAGTTGTAAAATCAACAAAACCAAAACCAAGAAAGCTTGCAGCATACTTCTTGTAAATGTTAATTATTGGAAACGCTGTTGCAGAGCATTTTTCGCTTTTGCAGCACAGCTTAGGCCGTAGGATAACTATAGACGTGTAGAGTAGTGTGCAAAAATTCACACTTTTGTGTGAATCGGTTTGGCAATACTTCATGGAACAAGCAGCAAGCATTACGTAACCAGTTTGCCAATCAGTCGGCACAATGCTTTGTCCTAAAAGGTATTAAAATCTCTTCCACTATAGCTTGTGACTTTCATAGGTACCTCAAAAATGCCAATAGAAGGCTATTGGAAAAAATCGCGATAAAAGTCTTGATAATTCAGTAACTCAGATTGTTGAATTTCTTTATTTCATTATTTCTATTTCTTCCAAATTAGTGGTGAGAGCTCGGAATTGGTACTACGCTTAATCCAAAATTGGAACTAGGGAATTAGTATTCCGATTCCGATTCTGGAGCCGATTTCGGAACCAATTTCGGAACCAAATCCGATTCCAGAATCGGCTCCGAAGTTAGCATCGGCTCCAGAATTAGAATTGTCACGAAAATCGCAATCAGCTCCGGAATCTGAATCACACTAGGGTTCGGAATTAGAGTCAGTTCTATAATTAAAATCACAGGTTTTAGAAACTGAATCAGTCCCCATGAGAACGGATCGTTTACAAGTAATTTTGGGTTCATGACGGCTATGGATACAATCATAGGTGCATAAGACCCAAGCGCCTGTTATCATGGAGATACCGAATTCAATCAAAATTTGATTCCGAAGCCGATTCTGATTGCGAAACCGACTTCAATTCTGGAGCCGATTCCAGAGCAGTTTCGGGAAACTGATTCCAGACCTTCTATTCGTAATCAATTCCACAAAAAAAAATTGCAGCTAGTTGGAATCGATTCCGACCAAAACTTCATTATTCCCATCGCTATATCAGATAATTATTTTTAAACGTATGGCTAACTTTTCCTGGACTTACTTTTCTCCTCTTAGCAGTTGAGTTCATCATACTCTGTTGTTTACAGAGTAATGACATGTATCTACTAAAAGAAAACTTCGATGATATAAAAAACCATCATAAAACAAAAAAACACTTACAACTTCAAAAAATACATGAACAATGATCTTCAATTGCAGCAAAACCTTAAATTCTATTCTTATTCTCCACACATAAAGTAATCCACTTTTTACATCCAATTATTGTAGGATGCTCAAACTCAGTGCGCCAAACCAAAACGGAGCTCTGTGCCAATTTACGAAACCCCTAAAAGCCTCCAGAGCTGATTACTCTCTACCCAATCTCTCGGTATAAGAAAACCAGATCAATGAATGAGGGGAGACCACCACCACACGATGTCGTACACTCTACACTGGTAGGTAGAAGTGAAGCCCAACGAATTCCGACCACTTCCCGGGTTGAGGAAGCAAACCAGCAGCACCAGCAACATATATATCGGCCCCACCAGCATATCACGTTCCAGGGGAGGGCAGCATCAACCGACAAAATCATACCTTTGTAACAGTGATCATCGTGTGTGTGTGTGTGTGTCAGGGCGAGAAAGTCCGTGCCGAATATGGACTTGACGCTTATTCCGAGAAACTACGGTGGAATGAGGGAAAGAAGTGTGGCCTACACGGTCTACACACCGGGTGCGCCAAACACCGATCACTCTTGCACCCTACTCCTCCCCAAACCCATCCATTTGCTTCTCCAACGGGTCCGCTAGAACAGGTTTTTTCCGTGGGCCCCACCACACGGGACCCACTTCTGGCAGAGCCCGGTCCCAAAGAAGCTCGCATCAGGTGGTGGTGCGTGCGTGTCAGGGTGTCTCTTTTGCCGCATGCTGCCGCTGATACATCTTTCGACGAACCCGACGAAGAACCCGCAGCAAAGGAAAGGAAAATGAGGTCAACCGATACGGCGCTCCCGGTGCTCTGCTTGGGAGGAAGAACTACACTCCAGCTTGCGATCTGTGGAACGTACTGTAAAACACGACAGGACAGTACGACCTCGGACGCACTTAATTTAACGATCACCTGCCGTCCAGCGGTCCAGAATTTCTGCTGGAATTGTTCACTTTGTTGGGCAGAGGAGGAAATAGCTCACCGAGATATGTTTCCGCGCTGTGGCATTCCACGTCCGCAAAAACAACGATCGCAATTTGCGGAACGAACCAACGGCCACAGTACGTCATTTGCTGCGAAAAGCTTCATCCCTTCATGCTGCTACTCCCCTTTGTGTCGGGGCTTCATTTCACCACGGTAACATTTTCACCACGACACAACCCCTGGTGCTTCCTCGACGGATACTCCCTCTTCCAAAGCCATTCAACCGGATCGCGTCTACTCGCGGATAATAAACTGGACCCCCGGTTTTTTTTCTCTACGCACCTTCTTCCTCAGCATAATCTTTCTCTCTTTGGGCACTGGGCTAGGCAGTTTCTTCTTTTTCTTTCGCCGTCTTTGCCTACAATCACAGGTAACAACCCTCACCACTCCCGATTGGCTTATTTATGGCTCTAAGGTTGCTTTCTCCACCATCTCCAGCTGCAATGGAGCATCATATTTGGCATCGTTGTGACTTCCTAGTTCCTGGGCGGTGTGCGTTTCACCTCGTGGCAGCGACGCAGCGCTTCTTGCCAAGGAACTCTGTGGACGACTGTGGCCAGTAACAAGAAGTGCATTATGCAACAACACCTTCGCAGCACACTGCGGCCCGCAAGCTCGGATGATGAAAAGTGAACCTAGGCACTAGCTGAAATTTAATCTACCAGAGCTGCACACTTCGGTGCTGCACGCTACAGTGCTCACACACACCAACACTTTCAGGCTTTCTGGCGGTCACCTTTCGCCGGATCGATCTCGTGAGCGTTCTTCTTCGATGCTCTTCGAAGAGACGGACGAAATGGAGCCATGTTTAGAGGGAATCTTGCTAGCACAGACACAATTACCTAGTTTCGTGTTAGGTGTACCCTGGAAGTTTGACTGGAGGTGGTGCCCCATTTCGTTCTTTGCAGAGATTAAGCCACACGTTATGAGCTAGAAGCTTCTATGTCTGAAACAGCGCGTGAGCAGCTAGCGCCTAGCGCATTTTATTCCACTAATTGGTTAGCACACCGCTGAGCGAGAATGCTCGAAAAGTTATGGTGCTACACGGTTGGGTGGATATGATGAGTTTGTTCATGGAGGCGAAGACTCTTCCCAGCCTGAAACTCAAGAGAGATGAGTTGGCAAATAAAAAAAAACACAAGAAAGGGAATTAAATATGTGAGATACAAAATCTGAAGTCTAGCTTGGTTCATTGACATAACTTCAAAGGTACAGCCGAATACTGATTTCGTAGGGAGTGGAATACTAATCAAAATACAGGTAACACATGTCCAAAATGTATTCCCCAAGTAAGACCTACAACAATGCCCTTCACAAGATTGAACCAGTTTTCGATCATTAGTCATTTTGAAAATGGTTGACATTGCTGATGTTCTCACGGCAATTGTCATTCTAAATCAACAGATACATCTTATTTACTATGTTGGAACATCACAGTCTGTTCAAGCTACCTGCTTAATGAGGCAGCCTGGACCTTCCGGAATCATTTTGATTACATTTAAAACAATACAAAGAATCGAAAAATTCTTCAATATCTTTGTTGCTCTTAAGGAACGCTTACTCTATGCGCTATTTCTAAGGACCTACTTCTTGTACCTATCAAATGAAGTTCCAGGCTTTTTGAATTTAGTTCATGCCTGGAGTCTCTTGTGAAATTCGAATCTACAGATGTTACTAACATACATGTTACTAACCACTTAAAAACCCCAATATCTTCAGGCATTGATACAAACCTGATATCAATTCCAAATGGAAATCTTGTCGGATATAAAAATGGAAACATTCCAATTCTTGGAGCGTCGTAAACCAACGTCATCGACTAGCAAATTCTCCTAACAACAGAAATAAGGTCGTCAATTTCTGACAACATTTAAAGCACCAGGGCTTAGGCATTTTCAATAAACAGTCCATATGAGAGGTTAATGCAAACAGGCATTGATCTAAGTTTAGGTTTGAAGGAGCTTTGCCTATCTGCTCATTTGATGAGAATTATTAATTCTCCAATTGCACAATGTCTTATAAGCTCTCAATTCCCTCTCGTTTCTCTTAGTGATTACTTACAGCCATACAAAAACTATTGGTACAGGAACAGGTTTTCGTGGTTGACGTGCAAAACTAAATAAACAAATTATCTCCCACAAACAAACCACTCAACCAGTGTCACCCTGACCTCTGATGAATCATTCCCAGCCAACCCCGGAATGGGACACGGTTCAATGTAGCTCAACACACATTCAAACAACCCCAACCTTTCCATCTTGAGATGAATATTCAATAACTGCTCGACAGTCCCATCCAGAACACAGTCTCAATCGCACCGACTTCTTTCTGGTTATGGTGCGCTTAAAGCACCACAATGCATAAATCGAACAGATTACTCGCCGGGTCAGATAAACGGCAATCCGATTATCCTAACACGACCGCACAATGACATCACCGTGATGTCCCCAAAAACCAAAGCAAAACGCGAAACACATTTCAACTGTCAATCTGGTGACGGTGGCAACACACAAACACATATTTCGGCAAGATACTGCAACGCTTCACTTGCACGACGACGTGTCGTAATAAGTCGTTGACGTTGACTAACCAAGCACCTCCTCTGACTTCCAACGGCGTTAACAAAATTGCACAATGTAAATTTTAAAGTTTTACCGACGCTCTTAAAACACAAACACATCGATCGGGCACGGAGAATGATTGTTCAACGCCAGCGCGCACGATCACGATCGACGATAAACAAATAGTTTGGCTAATCTTTTCACTTCACCCTTCCTGCTTCAATTTTTCGGTTCAGGAGATCGGTTCCTTCGTCCAATCCAGAAGGAGGCAAATTTGATTGCACCCGACACACATTGCGGAGCGGAGGTTCGCGCCGAGTGCGATAATCGTGATCCGTGATCCAAAACCGGGCGCGCACACACAATTGAAATTCGATCGGCGTGCAGCAGCACCGTGTGTAGGACACAGAGGACCCAGCTGCACACGGTGAAGGCTGTAATTCTACCCTTACTGGAGTTTTTTTTTTGCGAAACTGGAGTCCTTCACCGTCAACTACTGCCCGCGGTGGGGGTGTATCGAATGTCGCTGCAAGCGCCACAAGCACCCCAAGCGTTGCCACTGCGGGTTTGTCGCTCACCCAAAGCCCAAGTAGGAGACCCGAAACCCAGAGAAAACAAAAATAAAACCACACCTCAACAAGTATATGCCGGGCGCATATTAACAAGCCAGTGAAGTGGTCGCAGCAGTCTACCAGTAAAGGGCACACACTAACTAAAACTGCATCGTAACGGAATCAGTTTTAAAACGCGGTGCGGTGCGCGAGTTCTGCGGCCGGTCGGTCGGTCAAGGGATGGGAATTAACATTCTTACCTCAGCGCTTTAGCGGTGTCTCACATCATCAGCGAGCGAGAGATGAGTCAACGCAGGTGCCCCGTCAAAGCTAGGAATGACGCCAGCAGAAGGCAGAGCAAAAAAAAAAGGTTAAGTGCCCGCGGACTGTGGTGTGCTAAATGTCGTTTGGTGTGGAGTGGGGCGAACCGTGATGGTTGTAAAAAGCTGTACCAACTACCGATGTACATGATGGAGACGCTGCCGCAACACTGCACACAAGCCGAATGAGGGTCAAGAAGTTGAAATTACACTTTCCGGAATGTGCGAATAAAGATAAATGCGCGCGTTGGTTTTTGGTGTGGTTTCATGTTCAGTGACAATGGAAAAGCGGAGGAGCCGGGTGGTAGTTTTATGGTTTCTTGGTTACATACTGTGTGACAATATTTTCATTTAGTTGCTGCCTTATTTGTACTAAAAGAGTACTTCTTTAACGGATAATGGATCATGTTAAAACCTTTTTTTTCTTCAGAATTAGCATCTGGAGCTAAAAAAAATCAAAAATGTTTTATGTAAGACCCATTTTTCTGCTAATCGAACCTATGATTTAGTATGTATTGACCCTTTCAAATGGCCCAAATGAGCTGGTTTTAAATAGGGTTTAGTTTCTTATCTTATTTGTGGCAAAGCAAGCATTGTCGGTACAGGCCTGTCCTAAACCTCTAATGAGCCTGGCAATCTATGACTTGTATAAGAGGACTCAGTCGGTACGAGGCTACAGATCGATTCTACAGATTGTATCAACCTATAGGTTGATGCTATCCTATCCTTATAGCATCTAAAGCTAACATATTCCAATAAATACATTTTGTCAACTTTTCGAAGGAACCTACATCATTTAACTCCTTTAAAAATTACAGTTTTCTGGATATAAACTTCTCGCCAACTGGACTAAACGAAAGTAAGACGATCGGATTTTGGCACAAACAATCATTGAAATTCATGAAGAATCAATCAATTTCATTCAAATAGAACACTAACTTAATAAACATCCTTATGGCAAGGCAATGACCTACATAGCCATACTGGCTGTAACAGGGATACTGCTCTTATTTCAGATATCTTGACAGGCAACTTGCTGGACGTTAAGTCCTAAGAAAAGACTTGCAATACAAATTACATGCTTTGGTTGCAAAAGATAAATCTTTTGGATATCGAAACTATTTCGAATAAATAGAAGAATCTTGGCAAGATATTAGACACATTCCAGTTCTACGTAATTCAACAGCGCTACGAGTGAAAGTACGGTTCAATTCTTAGTGTAAACGTTATGCAGATTAGTGGTGGGAGCTCGGAATCGGACCTACCTGATTCCGATTCCGTGTTCGGAATCAATTCCGGAGCCGATTCCGATGCTGGAATCGATTCCGATTCCGGAGCCGATTCCGGAGCCGATTCCGGAGCCGATTCCGGAGCCGATCCCGGAGCCGATTCCGGAGCCGATTCCGGAGCCGATTCCGGAGCCGATTCCGGAGCCGATTCCGGAGCCAATTCCGGAGCCAATTCCGGAGAAGATTCTGGAGCCGATTCCGGAGCCGATACCGAAGTTGGCTCCGGAGCCGATTCCGGAGTTGGCTCCGGAGCCGATTCCGGTGTTGACTCCGGAGCGAAATCAGTCCGGGAATCTCCATGAGAATGGATCTTTTACAAGTAAATTTGGATTTTTGCGGTTATCAATAAGTAGTATTTCGCTTCGATTTCAAAACCGATTCCGGAGTCGATTCCGGAGTCGATTCCGGAACCGACTCCGATTCCGGAACCGACTCCGATTCCGGAACCGATTCCGGAGTCGATTCCGGAACCGATTCCTATTCCGGAGCCGATTCCGAAGTTGATTCCGGAACCGATTCCTATTCCGGAGCCGATTCCGGAGTCGATTCCGGAACCGATTCCGGAATCATCTCTGGAGCCGATTCCGGAGTCGATTCCGATTCCGGAGCCGATTCCGGAATCGATTCCGGAAACTGATTCCGGACCTACTATCCGGAATCGATTCCAGAAAACTGCGGAGCTAGCCGGAATCGATTCCGACAAAAACTTCATTTTTCCCATCACTAATGCAGATATCTAATAAAGCTAACCAAAAGACCTAGAAGACCTATCCTCGATCATTGAAGCAGACCTAAGAATTCATGTAAATTGAATTAATCAGAAATAACTTTTTCGTAAACATTATCATACCTAATTAAAATAGAACAAAAACAAGGTAAGTTGTTCCAAAACAGCAATTCTTTATAGGTTGCGATTTTCGTACCCACAGCTACCAAGTCTCTAATAATCCAGGCGAGTCCTTTAGAATATATAACCTTTTTTTCCATTCAAAATGTGTATTTTATCTCAATCTTTCCATCTTTCCAAAATAAATGTTTATATCAATCAATCAAAATATCCATCAAGTATGTATCAATGCTACAATGCTATGTAATTCAAACATTTTAGGCTCTAATACTGATTCTTTTCACAATTTGAACTCTCAAACGCTTAACCACTTACACAATTTAAGAATGGCAAATTCTTTAGTGAATTTACATAACATTTTCTCAGCAGATGTTTTGTAGATCATCAATACAAATCCTAGAAAATTATGAAATATGTATTACACGACACCATTTCTTCCACCAATTCCACCGGCAAAACTGTCTCCAGCACAGTCGGAAGCATTCGGAACGCACCCTTTTCCCCCATTTCCAAATCAATTAGCGCATTCCAATCGCAGAAGCTCATCCGCATCAGTCCCGGCTCGAACCCCTTGCTCCCGTCGGCACTCAAGCCAAAAGACTCGCCAAGAAACACAGATAAAATAAACACCAACAATTATCAGTCATTCGCGAGCTACACTAATGCCTCCAAGGTGCTGGCACGGTCAGAGACAAAGAGACAGATAGAGAGAGAGAGAGAGAGTCGAAGTGAGCAATTATTAGAAGAAGTACCCATTGGGCAGAATTGAATGAACATTGCGCACTGCAATTTCTTTCCGTGTCGAGGGGGACAAACAAATTCTCCCTTCCACTTCCACTCTGACATTAAACGAAAACCAGGCAGAGAGGAGAGAGAATAAAAGCTACTTACTTCTTTGCGCAATTAGCGCACACCAGAACCGGGCAGTTTATGATTTCAAAAAACAAACAAACTGCCTTCCCTTCCGATGCTAGCCAGCCCTCAGAGCGCATCGGTGTGTCCGTACCGGGAATGTAATGGTTAACCGTGAAAGGTGAAAGCACTGTCACGAAACTCAAAGTCACCGTCCCGGTGTGCCCGAACGGGCACCGCATTTGTTTACGATCGCGAGGTGAAAGATGTCGCCTGCCGGTGAGACATTTCGAGCTCTGGTGTCGCGGTGTGGGTTTTGTGCGGTTGCTCCGATTTTTAGTGTGTTTTTCCCCCCTCCTTCTACTCGCCCATAATCGTTCTCCTTTGCCCGCCAGCACGCTGATGGGAAAGGGTTTTGCTAGCAGTTCTCGGAATCTATCAAACTTACATCTGTGAACGCTAACGCACGTGATGACAAACGTGGCTTGCTCGAAGCGCTAAATGTTGTTTGTTCGTTACTGTAATCGTTTGCCATCATCCCTCCCCCTAGAGCCATATCTTCCCGTGTATTACGGTAAAGTGGACCAAATGAGAGGAAAAATGAGCCTTTGCCATGTTGCGTGAAAGGGATCCGATTTGTGGTTGAAATTGTTTAACTCTTCTTGCAGATTTAAATTTACCACCAAGCAAGCACTACTTTCTTTTTCATTCGCCGTTTTTCCCCCCCGAAAACAAACCCTCTCGAAAACACTTAAGCAACAATGGCCCTTTTTCTTTAGATTTAAATTATCCATTTAAAACTGGTCCTGCTCCAACCACTTACCGATTGATCGGGTCCGGAAATCAACTTTCTTCCAGGATTGCACACAGACTCCGAAACGACTTCGCTGATAATTGGCGTGTTTCGTGCGGCTGGCGAAAATAAAAGGCGAATTTTATTCAACCAACTGCCACTCACTGAATGATCTTTCTTTTATTTCTTTCCTCTTATTTTCGACCGGTAGTAAATCCGTTTGGCTATTCCGAAATCGAGCTGTTTTGAACGATCAGCACACACGCTCACTCACTAACTACACACTACGGTGACAGCACAACAACAACAATAACAACAACAAAAAACAACAAAATGGCACCTTCTTCCTTCTGGGAGAAGGGCGCAAGATTATTTTTCCCACAACGGAAAGGGAAAAGGGTAATTTTGGGGACGTGTTTTTTTATTTTCTTTCACGTCACCTGCTCATTCAAACAACACAAAAATGCACACATACACACACATATACACACACACAAATACACAGTTAAACCTTTCTACGCAATGGAGAGCCTTCTATACACTTTTTGCCCTCCTTTTTTCGTATGCACTCACGTAGTAGATTATGGTTTGATGATTAGACCGCCAGCACTTTCTTCGATTTTGCCAGCAAATTTTTAATTCTTATTTCTCGTCGTTTTGTTTTGATTGTTTTCACTCGCTTGCCTCACAAAGCTACAAAAAGAGGGAAAAAAAATATTTGCAAAATAATAGAATCCGCTAGTTACAATACTTTTTCCGCGGCGTCGATCCAACAGTACAGAATGATAAGCTTATCGCGTGCGTTCCTTGTAGAGCAGGTGCTAGGAAGAGCAGAGCGATATGCGCCTCGGGCTGATGTTTGTTTGTATTGGTTTTGTATCCATTTTTGGGCCAGCATCACTTTATTTCACACCGGAAAAATTTGATCGTACTTGATCGGACAACGGAAGAAACCCAATTAATGCAAAGAATTTAAGTTTGAGACTTTCAATTGAATTGACAACATGTAAACAACACTTTTTTGTAACAAATTGCGTCATTACGATGGCACTAAATTGTAAATCATGTCAGCTAACTTCAAACGAACAATTCGTAACAACAATTCGTTGATACAAAAATACTCCACACACACTAACGACTCCAGCACATATCGCCTCCTCTGTTTTGGCATTTGCCGCGAGCTGCTTCAAGCCTCGAAATTATGCACTCACGCCCGCGCAGGTTTTGCAAACGATCGAACGAACGAACCCAGCGTAGCGGGGAAACAGAAGTAATACACAACAAGCGTTATGGAGCGCTACCCTGGCGCCACCAACCAAACTTAGAGCACGCACCGCTTTCCGCGAACTAACAAAAGCTACTGACAGGTAGATCGGTTCGGCGAAAGGCCGTGCCCGCTTACACGATCATGGCCGCATACGCTCGCGAGCAAGTCAAAACAAGCGGGCACGACGATCACCACTACAGGCGCGTGCGCTACACACGTGCAGTGCTGCTGCTCTCGCCGAGCTGGGCAGCTCTCTCCCGGCCGGCTCCGGGATGCGATGAGAGCACAACTGGCTGCTGCGATGTTTTGCTCTGCACTCTGGGTGACGGGTGGGGAAGGGTGTTCTCTGTGTTGCGGCTGTTGGGGGCTTTTCTTTTCGGAGCCAAAATGGTTTCGGGCACTATGGGAATGAATGATGCAAATATAAAGATTTCTTTTTGTTAGATTTATTTTATTTACAAAGTAACTATTTTAACTTATTTAAAGCGGATTCTTAAGCCATAGAAAATAATTCACAATCAATTCAGTAATCAAGGACGAACGAGTCGTCGAAGCCTATCGCTAATATACTATACCAATGTACTAATATCCTATAGAACTATATAGATATTTATTGCAAGAATTTAAAAACAAGCAGTAAACTGTCAATTTTGGGCTTCAAATTGAGTCAAATTGGACAGGCCTGGTGGTACAGTCGATAACTCGTACGACGTAACAACATGCCCATGACCCATGACGGAGTTCAAGTCCCGAATAGACCGTGCCCCCATACGTAGGACTGACTTATCTTGCTATGGTAACAATAAGTCACTGAAAGCCAAGCTCACGTCACTAGTGGGTACAGGCAGACCGACAGCGGTTGTTGTGCCAAAGAAGAAGAAGAAGAAGAAGCAGTCAATTCAATTTGATTCTCTCCTAACATAATACGAAAGAAGGAAGACGTTGAAATGGAACAGGTAAAATGAGCTTTGACAGCATTTGATATCAAAATTAAATTAAAATAATAAAATCAATCCATTTGGGTCCTAAAATACATGATCCTTTCTGATATTGAACTCATCAGCATTTTTTTAAACAATTTATCCCTAGAATATCCGGGACTGCTAACGATATGTTAACCTGTTTTGAGTCTTTTACTTATGATGACATTTATTTTGTTTTTTATTAAATATTTATTAAATTCGTTTTCTAATCAATTTATTAATTTATCAATTGATTTACGTTATTATTCTTAAATCTATTAACTTATTTCATATATTTGCCCTGCATACCTGATCTGACCCCAAAACATTGAACTATTTTCAATTTAAAAACCAAACTAAACTCAAATTCTTTCGAAATTCCGATTTTTATCATCAAAAGGTTTATTTTAAACGAAAAAGTGGAAATGAAGCAATTTAAATGTTTCAACCCTATTCTGAATATTTTTTGTTTTGTTTTTTAAAACTTTCTATATTATTGCTTTATCTATTCACGACCATGACATTTTTAATTTACCTTCGAAAATGCCTATAGAATTATTTTGTGCATGTCTCCATAAAAGTTGTTTTTTATAATTTATTCGTTCACACGTTTGATACCTTGGACATACGTTATATTTTTATTTTATTTTTATTCTGTCATTAAAAGTATCAATTCCATAATTATTTAATAACCAATATTTCCCTTCGTCGTCAAAGGGTTAAGTCAGTAGTTTCTTCAAAGTAGTGAAACATAAATAAAAATAAATTTAAAAAATATTTCAAACTCTTCCACAATATAAAGAAATCTCATTTCTTCCATAGTGCAAGCAAGGGTAGTGATAGTTTTGTTACCTCCACAAACATGAAAACAATCTCAAGAGAGTAGTTTAGCTGTGCGCGAGAGAGTAAAAAGCAAGCTTTACGAGAGATCTCCAGTGGGACTGACACTGATCTCAACACTAATCGTACCGTGGAAGCAAACGGAACGGATCAGGGCTCAGCATCAGAATTTCAAATGCTGATCGAAGGGGAATCAAAATATATATAAAAAAAAGGTTAAAACAACTAGCTTGATTGGTTTAATTCCCTTCCGTAATTAACACATCGCTTGCTACTGGTTTGTAAAATTACCTTCCCTTGCCGATTGTAAGCGCGGGCGATTGGCTGCATTCTACAACTGCCGGTAATTTAAAGGGATTCCTTCACCGTGTTGTTCCAATCATCCCTGCAATATAAACGGGTGAAGCAATTATTCTCGTTTACTGCCCACCCTGCCCTGTCTACCAGAAACAATTCGATCAGCCAAATGAGAGCAGTTCAATTGCCTTCACCGTGCGGCGATCTAATCTAGGTTGGATGGATCGGCTGGGAGAGATACTGGGTACCACTTTTAGGCCGGTACGTGCGCCTTTTACTTTTCCACCGCGAGTGATTGTCAAGTGACGTCCTGATGCATTTCCTACGTGGCTGACTATGCCTGCAATTTGGTATATTTTTTATTACGAAATTGTATATTTTTAGATACAAATCAATTAGAGCTTCATTAAACGATTGCAGACCTGCTTTTAATTGTGTGTTAATCATTTATCCTGTCTTTTCATGCCGAATAATTCATCCCACAAGTTCAATACCCGTTTATCTAAGCTTACTACATCGAGCTGCTTTATGTTGCTTTGAAGGCAACACAACGAACGCGGCAAATAAATAAACTTCCATATTTCGCAATCTGTTATTTATCCCTCGCACCCATTTACCTAATCACATAATGCATCAGCGTTACACACCTTCCACGCCTCAATAACCGATCGCGAAAAAATAAATAAAACGTCCCATGCCCACACGACCGAACAAGGCGCCAGCCATCAACGTGGTTGCCCACGCTGGCCTTAAAATGCAGCCCGTACAGCAGGTGCGAAAAGAGGAACCAACAGCACACCAAAATAGTAGCAAAACTAACTACACATGGCAGGCAACCTCTGGGCTGGGAGCAAAAGTGAATGTCGTCTGCGGCACGAAATCATGCACCGAGCGAAGCGGCTGAGTGCAATTTCGTTTCCTTGCGCAGACAGGTGACGCTTTGCCTTCGCAAACAGTGACAACGAAACGTGTGCTGTCGCGCCGTGATCGAAGTTAAAATGCGAAAAAAAAAAAACAAAAAAGCTCTGCCCTCCAAATGTCGGCAAGGTTTTAGGGAAGGTTATGCAGAAGCTAAATAAAAATTTGCAGGCAAAAATTGATAAAAATGTCAATCCCGATAGCGCCAGTCCAAGTAGATGGCGTCTTCTTTCAACACTGTCGCAGTAAAGCACGCCGAACTGGGCTGAACAGCTGCCGCACTCTAATTAACTCTCTTCCTAAACGCACCGATCGCACAGAAATGCATCCTTATCCCTCTCCGGCTGTCAGCTGCTAAAGCTGCGCGTAAAATGCACCTACTGCCCTACTACTACAGCAACTTCAACGCCCGGTCACATCAAATACATTCCAACCGTCTCGTCTAGCCGGACTTGAGCCGAGGTCTGACCTAGAAGCTGGGCCCGTGATTCCAGTGGATGAGGTCGGCGCGCCTCATTTAAACCGCAATTAGTTATAAATAAATCGGGAATAAAAACCAGTGTCACTCACCAGGAGTTGTTCAGGTCGCTCCGAATCGGAACAAAAACCCCTTCGGAAAATCTAGCTTTAAACTGCCCTTTTTCCTACCCTCGCAGCCACAACATTCGGCTGTCGCATTTGCAACGATTTGAAACAAAAACGACTACAATGCCGCTGCAAGCGACGAACCCGGCTGCGGGATTTGTCGGGTCGGACCCCGCTCCACCGTGCTTGGAGTGGGACCGGATTTATTTTCTCTATCGCCCGGTTTTCCCTCCCCGGGTGCTTCTTCTTCTTGCGGGTGCGCCCATCATGCTTCATCAGCCACAACGAGCCCATAGCTCAACGCGTTCGTCGTATTGTCTCTCGCACGTTCGCCGCATCGATCGCTTGAGAAGGGCACATTGTGGGAAGGGAGCCTTTTTAGCTTTCCTACCAGCACCACTCCTGGATGGCACATTTTTCCATCTTCTGCATCATACTCTACAACACAGCGAGAGAGTGAGAGAACGACAGCAAGAGAGCAAGGAGTCAATTCTTTCCACGTAATCATTACGTGTTACTTCATCGCACTGCTTCGCCGACTGGATTTTCATCCACACCGGCCCATGCTGGGCCGCGGTTGAGTTCTACGACAAGCTCTACTCCCCTTTCCCCAACCGGTTCCTGTTTGGGGATACACTTCCTCCTGACCGACCGACCCGCAGCATTTTGTGCCGCATTTTTCTTCTTCCTTTCGATTGATCAACTGACCTATATCGAGGGTCTCCACTTTTCATTCTGGTGCTCACATACATTGATCGTATCGGATACACACAACAGGGTACGATAGGGGGGAGGAGGGTCTGGTGAACCTACCGCGCATCTTGGACTCGCTTTACAAGAGCCACGCGGACGCGGCACGGCCTGTTCTGCTGGCTGTTGGGATACTTTCTCTTGTTGCATTTTTCTCTTGTTTTAGTAGCACGGCCGCAGTGTGTCTATGTGTTTCTTTTTCCTCCTTTTCTTTTCCTCCCCTCGTTGCCTTAATCCACTGTTTTGACATTGTTTTGTGCCGCCGGCCTCATCTCGTGTGGCATATTTTGCTCGATCACATGCGATGTGTTTCCGCGGGTCGACGACGACAAACATCACGCTCACATCTGCTGCTCATCCAGTGGTGTTTGTGGATGGTATGGATGGGGGGGGGATGCTCACCTCACTAGAGCCCACAAGTGTGGTGGTGTCATTTTCTATCGCGACCCAGTATGAGAGTGAGATCGAACGTTGTGGTCGGCGGGCTGGGTAGAATGTAGGACCGTATTTTTGTGTTTTTTTTTTTTTGTGGAGGAAGACTTTTCACCGTCGGTATGGTTTTAATGCTGCAGGGCAAATGCCAAAAGATAGTTAGTAGCAGAAATAAACATTTTAGAGAATTTTGATTTTTACCGTCGTCGCCGCAAAACGTTGGCTCTACTTCACCTATTTCTGCCTACAAGGCACCAATGTTTTGACAGTGTGCGTGATTTTTTGTCAGTAAGACATCAATTTGTGTCTGTTAGTGAATTGTATAGAAAATTGTACCTTGTTTGTTCCACAAGTATTCAATATTACTTTAGCAATTAATAATCTATATTAAAGAATTAGAAATGATTCAATTTATGTTGCCAGTTTTCGTTTTTTTTCTATTAATGGAATGAAAAAAGTTCGCATGTATTCTCTGGGGTTAACAGTATTTTGAGAAAATAATGAATTTAATTTTTTTTTCACACAAAAACAACTAAATTATACGGTTTTGTTGTGTTTTTATGATGTATATTTTAATAGATTTTTTGCACTAGACTCGGAGTACATAATTTATGTTGTTTATTTGTTTGTTTTGTATTTGCTTGTGTTTTGTTTTTTAATATAATTAATATCATAATTTTAACCATTTTTTTCTGAGTTAAATTAGGTTTTTTTCTCATTATAGTTACAGCTTTATTATTATTGTCATTTGTTATTTACCTTTTTTAGGTTTGAATTTATCTAGTTTTTCGATAAGTTTAGTTTGTGTAAAACGATGTTCTTCTCTTTTACCTAAACATTAAGTTGCCTTCTTTCTTCTAACTTTTCTTATTCCTTTTTTTATTTTTACTTCTCTCTCTTTATTCTCTAAGTTTACGAAAGTCTCTTTGCGTTCTACCTGTTTTTGTTTGTTTGGTTTTGGTTAGGTCAGAGTTAGTTTAGTTTAGTTAATCTTTATTATACTTTTATATTTTTTAAGCGATACGGCCTTTATGGACCGTTCCTACTGAATAAAAAATTTATTATATTTTTGTCAATTGTTAGTTTTAAATATTCAGTCTTTCCGCATTTAGTATTAATGACAAATATTGAATTAAATAGAAAAAATGAAAAAAATGTTTCATTTTAAAATTTCTAATCATTTACAACAGTATGAAAACAACCCTCAAACACACACAACATTCCCCCGCAGAACCCATTCCCGTCGCTAGCATTCGAGCACAGCTAGGCAAGATACACGCGATCGTCAGATTTGCGCTTTTGGGGTCGATTTCGCGTGTCCCTTTGGATTCACAGCAAACGAACGAATCAAGTGCAAACGCTTCCCCGAAACGAAGGCAAGGCGACTACAAGCTGTGAAAAGCACAGTTATCTTTCCCAGCCCGTCCAAGCGACCTCGACCCTTTTGTGTCGAGCCAAAGGCTCACACGAAGATGTCGAGCGAAGCATCGAGCATATTTTGGAGGTTTGGCCCGCCTGTTTCGTCTTCTGATACGTGTTTTCCGGTGGTCTTTGCAGGTGGAGACAGCTTTTTTTTTTGGAGGTGCTGACTCTTTCTTGTTCAATCTTTCTCGGGAGAAGCTTCGGGCGCGTCTTCCCGTGTCTTCCAACCCTTTGGGGTTTGGAGGATTATTTTCTGGAGGAAGTGACAGCAGTGTCCGGAAGCGTTGCCCCGCAAAACCTTGCCATTGATCTTGATAGCGGTTTCAATATGGCACTCAAGATCATCTCCCAGTCATCAGATTCATATCTTCCAACAGCGTCTGCTTTTTGAAGTGCAATGAGGTTGAAATGTGGGATCACTCTCACAACTTTTTTGTAGCTCACTGGAGTGGTACCTAACGTGCCCTTTCGATTGGTTACCTCAAAATCCAAAGCAACACACACACACACAAAACACAGGGTCAGAAAGTAAAACAACAACTCAGTAAACCTGAGACCTGAGCAGCTTCAGTGGTGATTGGTGAAAACTTTTGATTTTTACAACCTCACCACCACGGTGTAGCACGTAACCGTTAGAAAGTGTAAAGGTGCTCCCCAAACGAACCCTAACCTCGCGCGATCGCCATCTCGTAGTGGGACGATTATTTTCAATTAAACTAAAAACTGCCCAGCCTCCCCCGAAGATGTTTGGTCCGTTGTTTTACTTTCAATACCATTTCCGTGTCCAATTTCGGGGATGAGAGTAAAGGGGTACAATTTCAGGCACACACACACACAGTTCAGTTTTCTCTAGGTTCTTCTTAAAGGGCCGTACAGTGGGAAGCTTTTTTAGGCGGGATTGGGGCAAAGAACTCGCACTCACCTCCAGCCGCACGAGCAGGGAAAGGCAGCAGGGTCACCAATGTTTTGGTGGTGATGATCAAACAACGATCAGCAGCTAATAACGACGAGACGATGAAGCGAAACTCTGCATATAGATGGAGATCCGTGGCGATGGATCATCAGACGGGGAAAGGGTTGTTTTCTCTCCCTCTCGCTTCCATCTGACCCGACTCCAATGTCGGGTGGGCATGCGGATCTTTCCTTCCGAGCCGTGCCCTGTAACCTGCCCGTAATTAGGTCACAACCGTCGGTTGGTCGTCGTCGTCGGCGTCGCCGTTGTCGTTATCGTAAGCAGTGTTATTTATTTTCTGCCGACGATGATTCTTCTCGCCCGCAGCGAATTACAATCACAGCGCATTAGCGCATGCACGGAAAGGGCACGCGCATCAAAGCAGACGGGGTGTATAAAGAGATGTGAGATAATCGTGCCTCCCAACACAACACACTGAGAAACAAATAAACTCCCGTAAAGCGGGAAAAGGAAATTTGTTTTTGCTTCCTCCAAGCGGGGTAAACACACAAATTGGTGCCTCTCGTCAATGGGCCGCCTCGATATTTAGCCAACAATTTTTTGAAGACTATCAACAGTGCCAGTGGTTTTCGGGTTCGATGTGTTTTTTTTTTGGGGGAGTGAGATAATTTTGTGGGAGCTTGCTGAGCGGGCTTTGCTTATTTGCGCTTTGGTTGCGCGACGGTAACATACCATTTGTAACGATTTGTTTGCTGCTTCAATCGTTTTTGTGGCCAATAAATCATCAGCTCCGATTTCCTCTCTTGCAAGCTCCATTTTGCTTCAAGCTGTTATTTGCAGTGTAGTGTTACGAATTCAAACTTTTGCGCAATTGCGACCAACGAGCCAGCCGGAGAGACATTCATTATTTTGTCGCTCAATTTTTTATAGCTGCTTTTGTTTTTGTGGCAAATCTTCATAACTTTAGACAACGAAAAAAAGAGACTCCTGCTTTGGAAGTGCTGCTTCTTCCTGGAGGCATTACTACAAAAACCTTTCCGAACGCCCTCAGTCTTGACCATGAGTCTATTGGGGCGTGAAAGCGAAAGGCTTCCGTGCGGCGATAATAACCAAACCGCAAATCGACATCGACACTAGAGAGTTACGCTAGAACGCCCACCGGATAGATGTGGCATAGTGCCTAGCAATGTACATCACGACAGGTGCAGGTGAGACATCCATCCTCTGAGGGAGGGTTTTTGTTTTGTTTTTTCCCTCCCCGGCAACGCACTTGCCATTCGACTTCCGTCAACCGGATTGTGCTCAAGGTTCCGGAGCAGAGAGGTACATCAAGCTGCACACGACGGTTGTTACGCATGGTAACGCATGAGGAACCAAAAAAAAAGAAATCCAAATCGGACAGGAAGTGTTCAATAAAAACACCAACCAGACAGTGTGCTTAACCCCTGCCCCTCCTCGCACAATATGACACCAAAAAAACATCGATCGTTTTTGGGAGGCGTTTCATGCTAACCTTTTTTGCTGATTATTTCGAGCAAAGACGATGAATTAATGATAAACTATTACTAAATAGTGATCAATTTATGTATCCTACGTCGGATGCGAAGTTTAAAGATCATCCTTGGCGATTGGATGGGCCGGGTCGCATTCCGATACGGTGCGTGAGCGTAAGGGATGCGTAGTTGGTTGTTGGATGGCTATTGAAAATGTTTAAGGATGGCATTTTAATGCTTCCTGAATTTGAGTGTGCGATATACAGCACGTGGACACTAACCTTATATCTGAAGTGCCATTACAGCCGTCTGTTTTCAGTGCCTTCGACACGTTGAAGGACCTCAACTGATATTATCAACATTTGGAATATTTTACAATTTCTTCATGGGAGTTCACAAGCAAGCAAATTGCTTGGAGATAATAAAGGAAATTCATTCTCGGGAGTTACCTTTACCGTAAACCTTTTATATTTTGAGGAAGATAAGTATTCTTCGAGATTATTACTAAGATGCGCTCTGACATCGAATTGGAATGATGTGATGTGATGTGATGGATACGAACTATGTGATGGAGACGAAATATTTACTTGCCGCAAACTCATAATGTTATAGGAATTATTTCAAGATCGGAGTAGTGCCTAGCACCATACTCACAGATTCATAAGACCCAGAAGACTTCCGTAATGCATAGGATATATATCGCCCGGTAGATCTTAATAGACAAGAGCCATCCGGACGGCGAATTCAAACGCTGTTATAGTGCTTGAGCGGCGCATATCTATGACCTTTGACCTTGAGTGGACTATCTTTCACGGTGTGTTTGACCAATGACTGCTGAAAAATAAACTGGTCGATCTGTATGACAAACCAGACCTCGAAACCCGATGAAATATTGGATAGAGCATGTTTTCAGAATGTGGGACTCATACCTCACCATGAACATGCTTAACAGTGATGCTCAGTTCTACATCTTCTTCTATTTAGCGTAAACGTCCTACGCGGCCATATCGGCTTATACAGGTTTTCAAGATTTTATTCTGACGGGTATGTTATTGAGTTAATTTGAGTTGACGACTGTACCCCGGGACCGCCCTCTGCATCCGCATGCTCAATTTTTGACATTGAGGTGACAGTGACAGGTGATAGTATTTCAGAATGAAAAATAAAATAGCCCTGGAATAACATGATAGTTAACATTCAGTAGGGTGTGTGACGTAGGGACCTGTTGGAGAGCGAGTGCCCACATCGAAGTAAAGCAACAGCAAGAGATTGAACAAACTGGATAACGATAGTTAATCTATCCATTTAATCAAAGCATGCCAACACAAGAAAACATGATAGTGAGAGATATCCTTCAAATTTTGTTTGAAAAACCTCCTATGTCCGATTCTCTCCTATGTCTTCTTGGGTAAAAAAATCCTTGCTTTGGAGATGTTGCTTCAGTGAACTCTACCCGGATGGGAATAGAGCTACATTCTGGCTTGTAGAAACCTCCTCGTCTTTGCGCAAGACTATTGGAGCGCCTGACTAGCGTTGCCATTGTAAGCCTAATATAAAGCAAGGCTTGTTTCTCATGGAGTTAGGATCTCGACTAGCCTTTCATATTATTAGACAGAAGCTGAGTAGTCTACTGTCCCCGTTTCTTCACAATTTTCAAATCTTGTTTGATGTTCCATCTTGTCCCAAAACACATCCATATTAAATTCAATTGGCCTAAAAACAAACGTTATTTTTTCATCTCCCGAAAACCAAACAGTCACTACCAGCTCGCGGGAATCCCCATCCATCATTCTGTGTGTTGACTGCGACAAGAGCACACTTACGCTCAATATCGCCCAAGATTCATTCACGCCAACCAATCAAGCATCGCGTCAGTTCCCAAGAATGGCACAAACACCACAACAAAAGCTACTACTACAACTGCCAACGAAAACGCAAATCGCAAATCGCAACCAAACAAACGCGGGACGCTGCCACTTGATGGCGATTGTCGCATGACCTCATCCAATCTTGACGATAGTAAACACCGCACCGCACAATCACTGTCGCCAGCAGCCAATAACTCACCGAAATCAACGCTTATGACAACCGTTTAAAGAGACCCCTCATCGCCGGGATTATCATCTTCCCGGCAGCCACACTATCAGTCGCTGCGATGGGTGTACCGCGATCGGTTCGTTTGCTGCCAATTCTCCCACTGCTAGCGGTGTGTTGCGGGCCTGTGTTGGGTGCTTTGAACTGTAGTCGTACGTACGACAGCAACGTCCAGTGTGGGCTGCCCGTCCTGCATCCTTCGGCGCTGCCGAAGCAACCGTCCGAGGCGCTGCGGGGCGAGTTCCCGTGGCACGTTGCCATCTACCAGATCGAGTACCGCATCCCGGTGTATAGCTGTGGCGGTTCGCTGGTCAGCAATCGGTACGTGCTGACGGCGGCACACTGCGTCGTGAACTCCAACAACGGGTACACCCTCAGCCCGGACAGCTTCCTGCTGCAGGTAGGCTACCACGAGCTGGGCCTGGTGGTGGAGGGCTGCTCGCAAGAGCGGGGTGTGAGGCGCGTTTACGTACATCCGGAGTTCCGCACGGGGACGTATAGGCATGATTTAGCGCTGCTGGAGCTCGAACGTCCCGTACGGTTTAACGACCGTGTGCTACCGGTGTGTCTCGACACGGAGGAGGACGATCCGGTCTCGTTCTATCGCCAGATCGGCAAAGTGCCCGGCTGGGGCTACACAGAGTTCGACGAGGTGTCCACCTGTCTGCGCATGACGGAAGTGCCGACCGTCAACTATACCCGCTGTCTGGCTAGCAACCCGGAGGTGTTCTCGAACACCATCTACGACGGGATGTTTTGCGCCGGGTACGCCAATGGGACGAACGTGTGCAATGGTGATTCGGGCGGCGGGTTCGTAACGTTCCGGCATGGACGCTGGGAGCTGCAGGGGATCGTTTCGTTTACTGCGCTGCGTGACGCCGAAATGGCCATGTGTGACACGAAGCAGTACGCGGCGTTTGTGAAGCTGCGGTACTACCGTGGCTGGATTGGCAGCGTGCTGGATGGGTCGTGGCAGTGGTCCAAGAGTGACAAGTTGGTACAGCTGGATGGTGATGGGCCGCCCGGGATGCAGCCGGAGATGCCTACCGATTGTGGCAAGCGCAGGATCACCACGATGCCACTGATCGTGAACGGGGTGCGCAGTGTGGCCGGTGAGTGGCCGTGGCATGCGGCCGTCTTTGCGGTGTCGAAACGGTCGCGCGAGTACCGCTGCGGTGGGACGCTTGTCAGCCAGCGGTACATCTTGACGGCGGCAAGCTGTGCGGCCGATTGGCACCACCGGAAGCGACCGTACGTCGTGCAGCTCGGCCAGCATCAGCTGTGGGAAGGCTCACTCACCGGGCGGGAGGTACGCGTGCTGGGCGTGGAGAGTAGTGGCGATAGCACGCTGGCGCTGCTGAAGCTCGAGGTGAGCGTGGAGTATGATGACTACATACAGCCGATCTGTTTGCCATCTGCGGTGCCTGCGCGCAATCAAACCGATGCCGTCGGTGAGCGGATCGGGCTTATTGCCGGGTACGGGCAGACCGATCCGGACGGGGACCCATCGGCGTACCTGCAGGCGGCCCTGATGCCCATCGTGGACAGTGGGCTGTGTGTGATCTATCGGATCTTTGACAAGCACGAGGAGCACAGGATGTTTTGTGCAGGGCACGGCAATGGTAAGATGGAGCTGCGATCGTGCGTCCGCGATCTTCTCTAACGCGCCCAACTCTCTCCCACGCTAGGAACTAACGCCTGCCGGGGCGATCAAGGCGGCGGCTTCTACGAGGTATCACCGCAGGGCGTCTGGACACTTACCGGCGTCATCGGCAAGATCAATCTCTACCGCAAGCGGTGCGATCCGTACGGGTACGTCGGGCTGGCCAATGTGCTGCACTATCTCGAGTGGATAGCGGACAGGGTGCGGAGTGCGCTGGCGGGAGCCGTACCGGACACGGTACAGCCACCGGCAGGGCCGAAAGGGCATCACTCCAAGGGATGTCGACGTAAGCATCATCATCATGGATCGCACAAGCGAAAGGGCGGTGGCTCGCGGGAAAGCGGATCTAGCGAGGACAGTAACGAAAGCCGCGAACGCTCCATCACCTCGTCCGTCAAGAACGTGATGCAGGCGAAGGTGGACCTGGTGAAAGATATACACGGTGCGGCGGGTTCTACGGTTAAGAAAATTTTCGGTTAAATAAAACAAAAAGCTGGGCTCCTATCTCACACTTCTTGGGTCTCAATGTTGTGCAGATTCCCAAAAAAAAACCTCGAACCCAATTCTCCAAAACGGCTCTCGAAGAATGGGGCTATCACCACAGCGGGAAGAAAATTGTGCAAATTGTAAAGTCGCTTGCGCTTCCTTCTTTAAACAAACCGCAACTCCAGTGCAAAATAAACAACATGGGAGTCTCAACAAGCGCCCAAAACTGCCGGGAATGATGATCTCCAGTAGGGGTAGGGTAGACCCAGGCCCTCGCCCCGGTACCGCAATTATGGGTCGTTAACTCGCGTTTCGTCAAGTGGGGAGGCTTTTGTTTTCGTTCCGTTCTGTTCGAGCGCACGGTGGATGTTTTTGGGGGGGGGGGAGGAGGCCCGCGTTTGAAGTGTTCCGGTGGTCTCACCAGCCAACAAGTGCACGCAATGTGTGTGTGTGTGTTGGTAAGTCCAACCGATGTTTTTTTTTTTCAGGTTCATCCAGTTTAGTGGTAGCAGGTGGTTCCACACAAATCGGACTGAAGCTTGTTACTCGGCATGTCTCTGTAAATTCTCTGCTTGCCAGCACTGGATTTCTTGCGGCAAGATTATGCTTCATTTTGATGCAGCTTGTAAGCCACCAGAGCCCGTCCATAACTAACGTAACGCAGATTAGTTAATACAGGAATACAATAAAGCTGTAAAATAAATTACAAGCTCCTTTACTTATTGCTAGACCCTCTGTATACTTTTCTGGTGTCATGTTGTTCAGATCTTTGCACTCGATTGCCGGGACTCTGCAACATCTCTTTTACCCCATATCCTGTTTCCTGTATCCTGAAGAGCTTGATTTTACGTGAGGAATTATTTTGTATTATTTTTATGATTGATGATCATCTGAATTAATTCACTACAACGGTATACTTTAATACTGAATACTGCATTAAAGCCAGGCCCAAGTGCCACAGATTAAGCCTAAACGCCTAAAAATCAAATATCAGTAGAAACAAAAAAACGAAAGCTCCATAACTTCACTAGTTTGCTCAATAGATGGCGTTAAATAACTGATGATTATATTATCGTCCTTCTCTTGCCATGTGTTTCGCCTAGCTTCATCCAATCATGGCATATATAGCCTTCTAACTTTCCAAGCAAAGATCCTTAAGAATAGTCGTATGGTCTGATACACGAGTATCAACACCATCGACCAATACTCAAATCTCACTAGCTTCAGTTCTGATGGAGTGGAGTTTAGAATTTAACCAATCGTATCGCCGTCCAAGATCTAGCATAGCTTCAATGTGAGACCATACGACAATACAGAGCGAAGGAGAAAGCTCCCAAAGCGAGGAAAGCTAGCTACACTGAGTAGCTATCCCACCAACAGTTGGCGCCACCATGAGTCGTTCACTGTCAGCTGAAGGAAGATTCTTTTTAGATTCCCTTTAGGTTGAGAACTAAAGCCGTTTAGAACCCGTTTAGTGGTTGTTCAGTGGATTTGTGGTACTTGGAGGATTATATACACCAACCAACGTTGCCCAGCAGAACCTGAAGCCTTTCAATGTTAATAAAACATAATTTCTTACCATTATTAAAGTAACTCCAATACTCTAAGCCAGGGGTCTCCAAACTACGGCCCGCGGGCCGCATGCGGCCCTCAAGAGCTTATGATGCGGCCCACGATAACTTTGCCAGAGTTAATATAAATATTACGTTATTATGACTTTTTCAAATACCAATGTATTTTTTACTTTTCTTAGACAAAAATCAAGCATTAGTAACACGAAACTGTACAAGTATCGTTAGTATTTTGTTGTAAAAACGAGATTTAAACGTTCACTCATCAGTTAAAGCTAGCGTCAAATGGCCCTCAACGTAGTTATTTTTGAAGCAATGCGGCCCGCGAGATGAAAAGTTTGGAGGCCCCTGCTCTAAGCCGTCGCTAAACGCTCTTTTTTAGTCGGGAAATGGCCACTTTTTTAGTTTAGTTTTAGTGAGCTAGCTTATAACTAATTCACTGTAATGAAACTGAACTTCACAAGATTTACAGCTAATAGCAAGAATTTTCATATTCTTTTGTTCGCAGCAATTGAATAGTTTGTCATGTCATTAATTTCATTCATGAACGTGTAGTACTATTCACAGAAAAAATCCAATTCTGCTCTAAAGCAAAACTGTCTTAACATACTTACGATAAAAATCGACGGTATGAGTACGGTGGCTGAATAAAAAAAAATTCAAAATATCTTTAAACCATCCAAACTAACTGCAAGCTCTTCATTTCTTGCCATCTTTGCTAACGTATTGTTTTAAATATTAACATAAACTAGAAGCGTATTTTCATTTAAAAGATGTGCTTTTTTAGCCCAAAATGACCGAAGCAGGTAAAGTTGTGCAAATATTGTCATTTTTCAAGTAGCATGCATGTTATCAGCAATATTTATCCAATTGGACATTCTTATCCCAGTTAAACTGTCGGTAAAAATTCTCTTGTTTGTTTTTTTTATCTGCATCAAATTTCTTTGCACGTTACGTAGCTTATGGACAACCCTTTAGCCGTTAGGCTAAGCCGACAAATTCCCATGTACCAGGGAGCGCTGTCGTTAAGAAACCGTGGGCGAGATTCGCTGCATTTGTTCCTGTCCAAAACGGAACAGATGTTTGTGGGTCATGAAGTAATTGAGAGATTAGCGACGACTTTGGAACGATTGGAGTTACTTACCTCGGTCAGTCGGCCGCTTTTTCCTGCAATTTGAAAGAAATCTCAGTTAGAATCTCAGTCAGTTTGAATAACATTGGCGTACTGTTTTGAAACAGTTCTTACCTGTATCTTACCTCAGGGCTCAAAACTAAAGCCTAACAGGGCTTTGCTTCCCAACAGGTTGCGTTCCTTAACTATCCATCTCCCTTTCTCCAAGCGCACCTAATTATCACCCTTAATTCGATAGCCTTTCATACCTTCCCGCGGGCCCGTTAGAACCGAATCTCGTGCAGCATCACATTTACCATTTGGCCGCTAATGAATGTCAACCAGCGAAGAATGGTGCTGCGTGCAGAGGCGCTGTTTTACGATCGTGGAAGATCGCTCGGTGCGTAAGCTTAGGCGCAGGCACCTTCACCACTTGATGCTCGAATTCCCGAACGTCCCTATTGCCTCGGTGCGCTTGATGAATGTGCCACCAGCTCATTCTGGGCCGTCAAGAACGTGAGGCCTGCTTTTTTTCTGTCGGGAAATGGGCACTTTTTTATATATCATAATTAAAACAACAGACCCGAAATTAGTTAATGAACCCAATCGGTGCCCTTTTTCCTGTCATAAACGTTTCACTTTTTTGGTGGGGTGGGGTGCAGACCAAGAAGAAGTTAAGACTGTGCGTTAAGGCGTTCACGCGCTCGAAGGCATCCGCGGAAAACCTGTTTTTAGGAACAACCGAAAATCCGATCGCATCGAAACCGTTCCAGGCCGGTGCGTTTCGTTCTTGCTGCCTTTCGCCGTCCCGCGTGTGAAGTAAAAAAAAACACACAGAACTGAACAACAACAAAACAACACTCTAACGGTACTACCATTTCTGACCAAAAAAAAACCTCCCTCGTGGACAACTTTTGCATCTCGTCGCTGGGGCGACAGGTTTTCACAGATCGCTTTTGGGGCCTGGGACGGACACGGTCGGTGTGTGTGTGTGGGTAGGTAGAATTTGGGTTGGGTCACCGAAAGTGACGTAGAGCCTCGGCCCGTACGTACAGAACAGCGCCAAAATGGGAGAGGGCGAGAGCGATAGAAACGAGAGGCGAGATTCCTACCGGCAGATTGGCCCCGGATAGCAGGCCAGCAGGCCCGAATGGCGGGTGAAAAGAAAATACCACCGCCCCCTTACGGCATTTGATATTTAAATCATGCGCCAATTGAGCGATCGTCGTCGTCGTCGTCTTATGGCACCTTCGATCTGCCGGCAGAGTGGCCTTTTACATCGGCTTTGCCTCTTTGCGGTTCGGTTGGCATTTAGCGAACAGGAACCGTGGGGAGTCGGCATTGATTGGCAGCAGCAGGAAGGGAATGGAAGCTGCTTCGCCTCACTTCACTACGGGATCTCTAAGCCAAAACCAGTCATCTGGCACTGTGCTCGCTGCTCGATAATGATTAATTGCACAGTGCTGGAAGGGAGCCCGCCCGAGCACAGACCCAGCCAGCACTCAGTGTGTGTGTGTGTGTGGGTATGGAGGAAGTATTACATTTCATTACTCAATCGATTTCGGCTTGTGTGAAAATGTGCACCGACGACAGGTTTTAGCAGCAAACGGACGAGACTTCACAGCGAAGAAATTGTCGTGACGACCGAGGTTACGAACTACACCTCCGCGCCCTAGTACATCTGTTGCGCAAGATGGCCAACGCTGGTAGCGCTAATTAGGGAAACGTATTAGCAATAATATCTTTTTCAAATACCCCCCCCCCCCCCCCCCCAAAAGTGCATCGTTTTGCTAGTGAACGGAACACAACCTGACAGCGCTTGAGTAAGAGATCTGTCCTGAGCACACACTGCCATCATCTATTATGAAGACGCTTCACAGCTTTCTACTCATTTGTCTACTTAGACCGCTGGCACCCCCTGGCAGGAAAGCGGTAAGAATTATGAATTCAACGATTTAAAACAAATGTTTAAGCAAACAGACAGCAACCTCAATCTGCTCCGTTTTCTTTCCGTTCTACCGGCGTACGGCGTTGAAGTTACAGTTACAATTCATCTCAATCTTTTTGGGCCCGTGTGCTCTTAACGACTTCCAGAATTCCGTCGCCTGCCGGTAATCGTGAATCGTGTCAACATTTTGTTGCTCGCTCGGTTTGCTTGCTTCATCCCACTTTCCCACAACCCCCATGCTGGCCGGTGAACGATCAAGCAGCCGAAAATGGGAAACGACGAATCGGGTATATGCATATGTATGTAACGGAGTGGAAAACCTGTTCGCTGTGTATGATTCAGTAGTGTGGGGCTTGCTTTTTTTGGTTTTGTTTTTCGTTTTGTTTTTGGCCATTCAGCCTGACGGCTGACGTATTGCCATGTTCTGCAAAGGGATTGACCTAATTTCTAGATGCCATTCTCGTGAACCTTGCCCGCGTGGTCCGTTCTCTTGCCAGCGTGCTTGCTGATTAGTGATGGGAGTCGGAGTTGATTCCGGCTAGCTCCAAAGCTTTCTGGAATCGATTTCGAATAGTAGGTCTGGAATCAGCTCCGGAATCGGAGTAGGCTCCGGAATTGGCTTCGAAGTAGGCTCTGAAATCGGTTCCGAAATCTGCTCCGAAATCGGATTCAGAATTTGCCCCAAAATCTGCTCAGAATCGGTTCCGAAACCAGAATCGGCTCCGTAATAGGATCCGGATTTGGCTCCAAAATCTGTTCCGGATGCAGAATCAGTTCCGGAATCGAAATCAGCTTTCAAATCGGAATTGGCTCCGAAATCTGAATCGGCTCCGAAACAAGATCCGGATTTTGTTCCGAAATCAGAGTCGGTTCCGGAATCAAATTCGGCTTCCAAATCGGCTCGGAAATCTTAATCGTTTTCGAAATCGGAGTCGGTTTCGGCATCTCCATGAGAATAGACATTTAGGTACAATGATGCTATATATTGATATCCGCAAAGAATCCATTCAAATTCAGATTCATGGACTGATTTCGCTAATTAGTCTTCTTGTTTTAATTCAAGAACTGATTCTCATTCTGGATCTAATTCCAATTTCTGGAGTCAATTCTGATTCCGTTTCCGAAGCAAATTGTGATTCCCAGGCCGATTCCAATTCCGGAGCCAATTCCAACTCCAGAATTTGCTCCGGAATCGTAATCGATTCCAGCATCGGAATTGGTTCAGGAATTGATTCCGAACATGAAATCGAAATCGGAGTAGGCTCCGGAATTGTTTCCGGAATCGGATCCGAAATTGGCTTCGAAGTAGGCTCTGAAATCGGCTCCAAAATCTGCTCCGAAATCGGATTCGGAATTTGCCCCAAAATCTGCTCAAAATCGGTTCCGAAACCAGAATCGGCTCCGAAATCGGATCCGGATTCGGCTCCAAAATCTGTTCCGGATGCAGAATCGGTTCCGGAATCGAAATCGGCTTCGAAATCGGAATTGGCTTCGAAATCTGAATCGGCTCCGAAATAGGATCCGGAATTAGTTCCGAAATCAAAATCGGTTCCGGAATCAAAATCGGCTTCGAAATCGTAGTCGGTTTCGGCATCTCCATGAGAATAGGCATTTAGGTACAATGATGCTATATATTGATGTCCGCAAAGAATACATTCAAATACAGATTCCGGAACTGATGTCGCTAATTAGTCTTCTTGTTTTAATTCAAGTACTGATTCTCATTCTGGAGCTAATTCCAATTTCTGGAGTCAATTCTGATTCCGTTTCCGAAGCAAATTGTGATTCCCAGGCCGATTCCAGTTCCGGAGCCAACTCCGGAGCCACTCCAGAATTTGCTCCGGAATTGATTCCGAACATGAAATCGGAATCGGGTAGGTCCGATTCCGAGCTCCCACCACTATTTCTTATCATGCTTTGTACAGCGCTGTACTTAAAAGTCTGTATGGCCCGTTAATTTTTGTTTTTTTTTTTTTGGGAAAAAGTGCCCCGCAGCGCTTTTGTAACATGATAAATGTGGTGCCAGATTTGATCTTACATGCACAACAAACCGAAAGCACTCACTTTACCCCTTACATTTGAATCTGTTTCTCAAGCATAAAAACTTAAATTAAATTCTCAACACACGCAACCTTTTCCTCAACAAATCAATAATGTATGTACAAGTTGCAGTTGTCCCCGTAGCTTATTGACCTGCGGCCGGCACTTCGAATATCTTCGCTGTGCAGTCCTCCGAGGTGGACAGGATCAGGTTGCGCTGCCTGTCGTACGAAAGGCTCTGGATGTCGTTCGTGTGCCCGTCGAGGGTGAACCGTTTCGCGCCGCTCCGGAAGTCCCAGCCCTTTATCCAACCGCCCAGCGTACCGGCACAGATGGTAAAGTCCTTCAGCCAGACCAATCTGTTGTTGGAAAATAATAATAATAAAAAAATAAATTAATTCAGATAATTCAATAAACCAATCAGGTCTTTCGACACTTACTTGGTAATGCCGTTCGGATTGTCGTCCTCACACTCAACGCGCTTCGTCTGGCGGGCCGTGTCCCAGATCGTCAGCTTGCCCTGCAGCGTGCCCGACGCGGCCACCTTCATCTCGAACCCGGGATAGTCCACCAGCACCGACTCGATCGGGTACTCGTTCGGTGCGACCAGCTGGCCCAGCACGCCGCCCGGGCCCATCAGGTACAGGCTGCCGTCCTCGCACCCCGTCACGAACAGCTGCCCGTCCTGGTCTGCGGCCAGCGCCGTTATGTTCTCCTTGTGCCCGACCGTACTGTCCACCTCCAGCAGCGGCGTGCCCGACTTCAGATCCCACAGCTTCACGTGCCCATTGCCGTACCCGACGAGCAGCCGCTTGCCGTCGTGCAGCAGCTCGGCCGATTCGGTGCGTGCCTCGTGCCCGGGCAGCACCTTACAGTCGCCGGACGGGATGCGCCACACGTACACCTCGCCCGCCTCGCAGCCCGCCATCAGCACGTTCGCGCCCGTGTGCCAGCGCATCCACCCCATATCGCCCACGGTAAACTCCCACACCTGGCGATAGTTTTGGCTCACCTTGAACACCTGTATGTAGCCGGCCATATCGCCGGTCGCGACAAAGCTGCCATCGTAGCTGAAGCCCACCGCCACCACCGAGTCGGAATGATTCATCACCTCGTGCAGCACCTCGCCGGTGCGTATGTGCCACACGTACGCTTTGTCATCCTCACCGCCGGTAACGGCTAGCTCTTCCGTGGGGTGAAGGGCGCCACAGAACACCGGCGCGGTGTGTTTGGTGAACGTCAGCTTTGCATCGTCCTGTACGGGCGAACGGCGAAGGGCGTGCTGTTCCGCTGCCGGTCCCGCTTCTGCGTCCACTGAAGGAAAGAAGCAAGGGCAATCATTACTAAAGCTGCTAGCTGTGGAAGAAAGCAAAAACACGACCGCCACAATCTTACACTCTTCGTCTTCCGCTTCCTCCTGCTCCCATGCGTCCAGCACCTCATCGGCATCGCCCACGTAAATCAACTCCTCGTCGTCGTCATCTTCCCCCACCAGCTCGTCCATCGGTGAACGGGGCGGCGTATTTTCGCGCATTTTCACTCAGACAGCGACGTGGAATGGGAAACTTAATAGGGGAAAATACAAACTCTCGTTTCACAACGAAACTAAAAACCAAACTGCTTTTGCGAGAAGGGAATACCATGCGGTACACGCTGCACAGCAATAACAATAACAAACCGGGTAACGTCAACTCTCGGACAGGGGCGCATAAACGCAACGCAGCGCGCTTTTACCGGCTTTCAGAGTGACCAGAAATAACGATTTGTCTGAATTGCTACCGATTTTTGATATTTTTTTGTTTATTTTTATAGAGATTTTGAGCCAATTGGTCTCATTCGGCTCTAGGAATTCTTTGATTAATTTAATCAACAAATCCACCAAACGACCGCTCAACGGGTTCTAAACGACTCAAGCTCTCTACCTAAACGAAATATAAAAAGACTTCGTTTAGCAGACAGTGAGCAACTGATGCATTCTAAAATAGCAACAACAAAAAGCTGGTGGTGCCATCTGTTGGTGGGATTCTCATCCAGTGGAGCGCTTTCCTCGCTTTGAAAGCTTTATCGTTCCCTTCGTACTGTTGTATGATTTCAAATTGAAGTTTTGCAACACTAAAACTAGAACGGTGATACGATTGTTTCAATACTCTTAGTGCCACAGATTACCCAAGCACCACATATTAAGCTTAAACGACTGGAAAATCAAATATCCATAAAAAAAAACAAAAGCTCCATAGCTTCATTGGTTTGCTCAATTGGTTTGTAAAGAGGGAATGAGAATGCCCTCCAAGCGTGGAAGCTCCACTGGTTGGGCATCCCACCAACAGATGGTGCCACCAGCTTTTTCTATTTTTATAATGTATGAGTCGTTTGCGAAGTCTTTCTATATTCCGTTTAAGTTGAGAGCTCTAGTCGTTTATCCCAAGCGCCACAGATTAAGCTTAAACGACTGGAAAATTGAATATCCATAGAAAAAAAATGAAAGCTCCACAGTTTCATTGGTTTGATCAATAGATGGCGTATTACAACTCATCAATATATTGCTATCCTTTTCTTGAAATGTCTTTCGACAATTTTCATCTTATCATGACCTATATAGCCTTATAACTTTCTGAGCAAAAATCTATATGAATGGTCGTGTGGTCAGATACGTGGGTATCAACACCAACGACCATTACTCAAATCTCACTTACTTCAGTACTGGTGGTTTCCGTTGGAGTTTAGTATTTAAACAATCGTATCGCCGTTCTACACACTTAAAAAATTTTGCCGAATCTCGGTTAATTTTTGCTGAGATCAGCACAACTGAGATCTCGGCAAAGATCTCGGTTAAATTTCTGTTGCCGAAATCTCGGTTAAAAATGCAATTGACATTTTGTTTTGACGTTTACGTTTAACCGAGATTTTCGGTTAGAGCAATCCGAGATTTCAGCTAATTATAAAAACAATTTTTTTAAATTTTAGTGGTTTTATTTGCGTAAAAAGTTAGTTTGAGTTATACAAACACAATTATTTATTGAGCCACAACCATAACAGCCAGAGCCCATGCTGATTGCCGATGTACATTTTCTGCAGCATGATGCCACCATCGTATCTGTAGTTGGACGGCTGGAAGTCACCTCCCCCCCAATTGTGAGAGTTGTGGTGGGATGGGAAGCGCAGGGACGGGCGCCGATACAACACCAGATGGTGTATAGCGTCTTGATGTAGTAAGGGTGCGTTAAGATGGGCCGGGCATAGAGCGGACACCGGTACAGACACGGTTCTGTAAAGCGGGCAGAGTGAAACAAGCCTGAGTGAACCCTGATTGGAAGTCACGTGGTCGAGTATTTGGATATTTACCTCGTGAAGGTAACTGGAAATGAAACCTGGAAGTCCGAACAGGCCGGTAAAGGTTGGTCCAATCGAACTAGCATCCGGTAATCCTTGGATAAGGACTGCTTCGAGCGACGATCTTATGTGCACTGGCTACGTGCGTTGACAGAGCTTCGTAGCCCACCCGTGTCCGATCGTACGCTACTGATGATCGGTTTCTTCACGCTGGGTGTCATATTTGCATTTATTTTTCACACTATTAATTTTATAACACAAAATCACTCCGAAAGGTTTCTGCATCGACAAAATGTTGAATGACAGATAGAAAACCGAGCCTCGGCTAACTCAAATAGCATGGCCGAAATTTCGGTTAGTTTGACAGATGACCTCGGTGACAGCAGTGTTTACGTACGTAATCGGCATGTTGTGTTGCCGAGTTTCGGTTAAAATATTTGTTTAACTGATATTTCAGTTTTAAATGGTACTGATTATCGGCAATGGGAAATTTTCAACTGACATATTAGCAAGAATCGAAAGAGCCGACGAATTTCGGCAGTTTTTTTAACCGAGGTCGTGAAATATTTTTAAGTGTGTAGTTCTAGCGATGCATAACTTCAATGCGAAACCATACAACAGTACAGAGGAAATGAGAAAGCTCTCCTCCAAGCGATGAAGCTCAACTGGTTGGGGTATCCCACCAACAGAGAGCGCCACCAGCTTTTTTGCTATTTTTAGAATGCATGAGTCGTTTGCCGTCTGCTAAACGAAGTCTTTCTATATTCCGTTTAGGTAGAGAACTTGAGTCGTTTAGAAGCCGTTTAGTGGTCGTTTAGTGGATTTGTGGCACTTGGGATAATCCGTTTAGTGGTTGTTCAGTGAATTTGTGGCACTTTGGGGAGCTCTGTCACGGCCCTTAGTGGCTGCTTGGAGCCCCGAGAAAAAAACTCGCCACCTCTGAGAAGAAAATTCACATCTCTATCCTTTTGAGATTTCAGAAAGGCCTGCATTCGTGTGATCACCGATCCAAATCTAATCCATGCTATTGAAATATATAAAGGATGCATTTTCTCGTAAGATAGAACTTTTATTTTGCACATTTGTACCCCCTAACCTCAACCCTCCACAATCAACAAATTTTTTAACTGAGATTCAAGTTTAAAAACCACCAAAAACTATTCATAAAATTGAGGTGGTATTACCAAAAACCGCCAAAATAATCTGGCCACACTGACAAAGCGGTTGTGCAAACGGCTGTCGGATGTGTGTCGGAGGATCAATTTAAAAGGGCGGTTGAATTTTTATGCTTTTCTGTTATGTAAAAAAGAGGTTTTGAAGACATTGTTTTCGCCCTTAATTGAAAATATTGAAAATAAAGGTTAAAATTTTCACAAAAATTGCAAATTTTCTTAAGCTATTTGTATCTCTTTCTGACGTAATTTTGCATGCTTATGTTGTCATTGACCAGTAAAAAAAGCCGTTGCTGCAGTCACTAAAAAAAACCAATCCCCCAAATAATCATACAGGACAAATCATCACATCAGATAATGTAATGTTGTACCTAAAATGTATGCAAACTACAGCAGAAAAGGATACAAAATTACACCCCAAAATTACGCGCCAGCAAATTGTACACCAACGGCCTTCGATAAACATAACCCTAAAGGGGGGGATGGAAGAGGAGGGTTTTCATACACCGACTGTTTGCGCCGTAAATTATGCTGCACAAATTCCCCGCGAGCGCATGCCGCCGGTCGTGTATCTGTTGCGCCGTTGTGGCGCAAATCGAGCCGTCCTGCTCACACGCGCGCCTCGTACCGCTCGGCACGCTATTGCGCACACCGTTCCGCGCGTTGTTCCGCTTCCGCTGCCGGTAGTAGTAGTGCCATGTGCTGCCATTTGTGCGCCCCTTCCCTCGCACCAATACTGGCGAACAAGAGAGGCAGCGAGCATAAAATCATTGCATAGCATTATGTTCTGACTCTTTCACTGTGTTGGTGCGTGCGTATACATGCATGTTCTCCGAAATCAGCATCGTGTTCGGGGTTGGGTTTTTTTTGCCTTCTCGCTCTCTCTCGTTCTCCCTCTCTGCCTCTCTTGGTGTTGTCGACGTAGCGGCGCGCATGGAGCCACGAGGGCCGCGTGTGCGTTTTCATTCGCGCTTCGGTTTCAAAACTCGTGCGTTCGTCGATGCGCGCGGGGTCCCGCTTGGTATATATACTTTTTTTTCTTTACCATTTTATTTCGACCTAGAACGACGTGTGCATGGGGCTGTGCAGCTAGCGCGCACCGTGTTTAGAATGCGAAACGGTCGGTCGGGGCCTGCCGCTGTAGCTGCCATTCTGAAGCCGCTTCCGTCGCCGTAGAACGTTTGTTGAGTATTTTGCTGTGCGTTTTTTGTTGTTGTTTTTGTTACTTCTCCACCGCTTTCCCGTTCCGGTTCATTTATGCTTGCCGTGCGTTAGTGAATGTGTTAATCAAAATCGGTGTTTTGGTGTGAACGACATTTTTCGGTCGAAGGTAGAGTAGGGCCAGCAGAAAACGACTAGAGCCGCGCACCGGATACCGACAGAAACGGGAGGAAGCGTGGGAGGGGGCATCCACCCTTTTCGGTCGGGCGGGCCGCGTGCAGCAGTAGGTAAAGTTGCGTGAGAAAACGTGAACATCGGCGGCGCGTACTCGCTGTACACGTGGAGCATCAGCCCCGTTGCTTGCCGGCTGTCAGCTGGCGCTTGGGGGAATCGATAAACGCACCGGCCGTACACTGGTTGGTTGCAGTTGCTTCCTGCAAACTCACGTGGCCCCGTGTGCGAAACCTAATTTCCCTTCCCGCGCCCTCCTGTTGCTCGCAAACGGTTGGGAAAGTTGGGAAAAGCGCGTCTTGTAAGGTGAATGGCGTAGAGAAACGCTTTCCGTACGGTGTGCAATTAATAATACGAAATAGCTGTAGGATGCTGATTCAACTAGTAGTCCGATACAAGACGGCTCCGGTGAAGTCATTAAGTGTTCCCCATCCGCGTGCCAACATCTTTGCTGAGCTGTGTCAACAAGGCAAGGATGGAAGAACCCACAGAGAAGCACAAAGCATTTGTTTGTTCGAAAAAATGTGAAGTGAACGTTCTTGGAGGAGTCTCATTAATGTGTGTGTGTGTGTGTCGTTAAACCGGGCCAGTTATGAGGGGGAGGGTGGCCAACCCAGACGAACTGCAATCGATGCGATGTACTTGTTCGGTGTGTGTGTGTCCCTAGCTGCTAGAACCCTTTAATTCTGATCGATTTTCCCCCGGCTGGCTTTGGAGCGGTGATTCATGTGCCCAATGTTGCTGTTGTGCAATTGGAGAACACAGCTGCTCAAACTGCATTGAAAGCACTTTTTTGTTTGTTCTTTTACTTCGCGTGGTTTTTTTTTTTACATTTCGCAACAACGACCCAATGGCCTGGATTACTTTGCAGACCTTTTTAAAATCGGCACGCAGCGTGTTGGCGTTGGTTACTGTTTCTCGCCGCTGTGTTTTAATTATGTTTGAAAGCGCTTTGCTGTAAATAGTCTTTAACAAAAAAAAGCCCTTCAAATACACCAGCAAGCCAGTAATTGAGCGTAATTTCTCCGCCGAAGCATCTAAATCCGTCCCGGACGGCAAGCGCACAGCAAACCGCTACCTTCTAGCGCAGCGTTGTCAAACTCGTTTGACCATTGCGGGCCAAAATGCTGCTGAAAATAGTAGCACGGGCCACAGCCCAGCATGATACAAAAATCAGTTCTTTCATTTTATTTTGCGATAACCATAACGTTGCATTAGTTAAAACTGTAATTGAAAATAATCTGATACATTTTGTACTTTATTTTACATCAGCCATAGTCTTCTGATATTTCCTACATTTCCAAAGTTTTGTGCAAACTCACAAGATAAGTACGCAAAGCTCTGACTCATGACTAACTACTGTTAGTTTATCCAATATAGAATAGTAAATTTCACCTTGATATTGGTGTCATTGTGATGATCAATATTTTTGAGCTGGTATTAATTGTGAACAGCGTTTACGCGTAGGGGAAGGTAGGTAAAGACGGACACGTTAAGGGAAAAGGTAAAAATCTAGGGATATATATATATAAGCGCAACGACCATGAAAATGTGCATATATTATCTTACACCTATGTTTTACCAGAAATTGTGTTGAAATTTTTAAGTTTCCATCGATTTTTGCGTTTTTTTCATGAATGAAAAACTTGATTTTTTTCGTGCGGTTTTGGAAATGTTCGGGTAAGACGGACACCTGATATGGGAAAGATGGGCACTATGAAGGGTAAGATAGACATCTGTAGAAAACGTTTACAGTATTTTAACAGATTCTATCGCTGTCCACATCCTGGTACGTTTATAAACCAATTCTTGGCCTATTGCAACGACGATTCATTCAGCCGTGGTTTTTGGAATTGTAAGCACCGCTTCTAATATATCGTAGAATGCAGCATCTAAAGCATTATTGAAACATCACTTACAGCTGACGTTGCTCCGGCTTACAGAACAACAGTCTAGAACTACCTTTAAGGAAATTACTACGCGAAAAGACCACGACCCCAGTATTTTTTGAAGGACTTGTTAATAGTTTAATCCATTTTCTCACCAACTCAAAATTCAACATTTGATATTTGTAATACCATAAAATTTCTCATCTATTTCTGAACAATGCCGTATGCAATGCATCATCTTTTTATTGCTTAAAGTTGTCCAAGTCGTGACAAGGTATTGGATTTCGTGAAGCACCTCATCAGCGTCGAGCGAGTAATAGAATAACGAATGGCTACTATTTTGACCGGTGTTTCATTTCTCACAATACTATCTCTAGTTGCTGATTGGTTTATAGCTTCGGAATACCCTTGTTTAAGATATTTGAAGAAATCCATTCACCACCAATTGATATAAGAAGTAAAATAAATCAATAAATTCGGTGTCCATCTTTCCCTACAACAAAGAGTCCGTCTTTCCCGCTTTGTGTCGGGATCTTTAAACCACCAGAAAACCATAAAGGGTTTTCCTCGATTAATTGGTTGGTTCCCAACAATTTTTGGTGGGTTCCCACAATATTTTGGCCGTCTCCCAGAAATTCAGGTCCAATTGTATAGATATCCAATTGGAAAATACCAATAAATTATGGGAACGAACCAAAAATCTATGTGAACCCACCAAAAAATTATGGGAATTGACCAATAAATCGTGGGAAACTTTGTATTTTTTCTTGCTTTTATTCTCGCTCTTTCACCAGTTTTTTCATTGATGATCAGGACAACTCATCCTTGAAATAAAACTTCCGGAAATATAAACAATACAAATTGTAGAGCTTAAGATCTGCAGTAGTCAAATTAGATCCACAAGGGTGCGCACGATTAAAAATTAGTTTTATTTGTGGATTTAACCAATTTTGCATATATTATGCCAAAAATGTTCTCAAATGTGTTGTTTAACTTTAAGTTAGGATGCTGAATTGTTGATTTTTTTCGAAAATTACCTACTTCATGCATTTATGTGAGGTGTCCATCTTACCCGCAGTGTCAGTCTTTACCTACCTTTCCCTACGTTAAAAACAGTGAATTCTTACATTTGATGCTGCCCAAGCTCCATAAATTACTACATATCGGTTCGTTCTGTCCAGTCCAGTCCAGGACAAATCTTCATTTGACTGTCGAGGAGTGCAAGGTGTCATACAAGTCCTTCGTAACCCATCCTGCCAATATCCATAAAATTCCTAATTCATTAAGGCCTTCAAAAACAGAGCCATATGCCCACCTGTTTTTTTCCTTCTAATCACATTGATCTTGATAGGATGCATCATGGAAAGCTTGTGATCGTCTATAACAGCCTATCAAAAGTAATACGGGTTTGTGCTGACATCTGATTTCATCTGTTTTCTAAACGTTTTGCAGAACTAAAATGTTATAAGCTGCATTGATACCTAAAGAGGACTTCGATCTTTCCCAAAACAAATATTCCGCAAAATCTAAGAGCTCGCGTTTTAGATTCCTGTTGGTTGAGTGATTTTGGTTGAGAGAGAGATTGAAGCTAAAATGGGAGTTGTTTCTTTAAAAAAAATTGTGCATCACCTATTTGTCACAGAAATGCTTCTACAAATAAATGTTGGCTCTAGCGGTCGCGGGCCACTAGTCTGACATCTCTGTTCTAGCGGCTCACTAATCAGCTCTTATTTGCGCTCACTAATGGACTGAAGTGGTGTTGAGCGGCACACAACAGCGATTGCCGGGGACACTGTAGTAGTGGCAGCGATTGAACGCAACTGCCATTCGCTGGAATTCGCCACTCAAAGACAACCTTTTTTTTGTGTGTGCCCACCGCATTGTACTTTTTTAGTGTGCTCCCAGGGATCCTATTTGCTCAATCCTTGTCGGAGGTGCCACAGATCGGAGACGCAGGTTTTGTGATGGTGCTCCGGGAACTGCGCATTGCATGCTGTACAGCATAGTCCCATACACTTAGAACATGCTTAGTGGTAGCAGACACAGCCAAAAAAAAGAAAAGAAAGACGATTCTCAGCTCTATTTCTTCCCCGGCGTGCAAAATACACTTTGCGCCTGTTGCGCTTCTTCGCCCGAAGACGTTCGATACGCACGCGGGTGTCCGCGCGCACACACACATACACACATACGAGAAGCTTGGGATGATTTATGGTAGCCCGACTCCGGCGCGGCGGCAAGTGGATGTGATTTTGATTGAATTATCTGGCTTAATGGATGGCGTTTGTTTGGTTTTGTTGATTTCTTCACATTGTGCGCACCGCAGAGCCCCGCCAAAAGGTCGGCGATTCCGAGGGTGTGTGACGCGGCAGGAGAGGACGGGGGATAAACTATCGCACTGATGAACAGGCACACAGTCGCTAGAGCATGAACGCTAATGGAGAGGGGCTAGGCAAGAACAGCAAGGACAACGTGGCATATCGACGCGACATGGGCTCGTGCGCAAGGGTTCGTGGTGCTGGGCAAAGGGTTTTGGTGGTTCTGATAAAGAATTTGATGTATGATGTATGATAATAATAGATTAGGCTGGTAATAAAAGGGTATGTTTGGGATATTTTTGGAATTATTCCAAATAGACCTTACTGGGTGGAGGTAGCACATCTCGATAATGATTTCCAGACTTTTATTTAATCGTTGGATATCTGCTATCAGCTACATTCAATAGTCCGTTTAGAACTACATGGCGTCATCCAGTGCTGCAAAATGTCACTGTCAATGTCATACAAAATTCTGACCGAAACAAAATCCATGTCAGGGTCACGTACTCAATATTGACAATGAGAGGTGGCAACGCTTGGTCAGTCATTATGTCATGACTTTTTTTTGCTGTGATCCGTTCTTAAATATGTCACTGACATCATAATCACAAATCCTGGTTGAAACAAAATCATGTCAGCATCACCATCACATCACTTGCTTGATGACATTTTGTGCCAACAACTCTCGGTCAGTCACTTGGTCTCAGTATTTTTTGTCGGTGATCATCACGATGGTCATGAGAGACATGCGGTGCTTGCGAGTGGTTCCAAGAAACCAAATGAGCAAGTTCGTTTCAGAAACGTCACTAAGCATGTGATTGGTCCACCAACTGTTTGACTCTCACCCCTGACTATCACAGTAATGTACGTTACCCGACTTGAACTTCGTAGCAGTCATGAGTGTTGGCGACTGAAACATGGACATTTGGCAGCACAGTTCACAGCCAGAAAAAGTCATGATTATGCTTGCGTTAAGATCAGTTTGTCAGTCAGAGAATCGGGTTTGAGTCAAGCATTCGTCTGTCGCGTTCGGCATGCCATGACGCACTTTTAATGCTCATAATATTTTGCAGCACTGGCTACATCTTCAATGATATCGGGTATGTCAATATGAAGTAATGTTTACGAAGACACAAACTATTTTCAAGCTATTTTGATAGCTCCAAATTCCAAGTAAGACCATGGTTGTACTAGAAATCAATAACTATCATAACTATACGGACAGTCGTTTCTCGCGATTAGCGAAAACTTCGGAAATGATAATTAGAAATAATATTATTTGTGCCTATGTCTGGTTAAGGAATAGAAAAAAATAATCATTATATGCTGCCAAATTGTATGCATTGCATAGCTTAAGGCGCTATACATGACACTTGTATACCCATTCATACCCATTACCATTATTTGTATGAGTATACAAACTCTATAAATCTTTCACAATAAGCCTAGGTGCCTTTTTCTTTGTTTGAGGTCGATACAATTGTTCGCCATTGTCATAAAAATGCAATGTCATTATAACTACCCTTCACTTTTGAATGGCTGCAATTAAAAAAAAAAAAATATTGTTGAACAGTAGTGTCCTGACCGTTTTGTTTAATGATTCTATTTTTGTGTTAATCAATTCTGGCAATGTAGCTAATATAAAATTCTTAATAAAACTGTAAATACGTAATGTAAATGATATTCAATCAAACGCCCATTAATTAACTTTTTATGACGACCCAGAAATCATTAAAACGTAATCCAGCGACTGGAAATTGTGTATTTAGTAACTATTAGTCATTTTGACTGGTCGCAGTGTATTTGCTCGTGGTTAAAATCCCAGTAGTTTACCTGTTATTTTCGTACGCGGGATAAACGTTCAGGTCGTGTTGCTAGTAATTCTAACATTAAAAACCAAAGAAATGTTGAAAACTTGTTTCACAATTAAAAAAATTTACAGCGTTCAAGTGAATTGTGAGTAATTTAATTAGAATCTTTAATCTAGGAGTGTATATATTGAAACGAAAAGACTTTTCTCATGTTTTAGATATTTGCTAGTTTTTTTTATTTGAGTTAGAAATTGAAAGTTGAATAAATTTCAAATTGCATACCTCCTCAGGTGCTTAGCAAGGTGAGCAAAGCAAAAAGCAAAAGTAAACCTTATGCCAAAATCTGATAACACTATCGATTTGCAGTTGGGTCATAGTACTTAATCAGGGTCATACCCTTAATTGGTTTTTTTAATTTATTTTTTGTTTGTAAAGCTTTTTGTTGCACAAAATTTAAAAATGATGTGTGTAAAAGTAATGAATGGGAGAAAAAAAAATTGTTAATAGCATTTACAACGATTTACACCTGATTCTTCTAATACTAATTAATTGAAGTGTGTGATACAGTTATAGGGAATACAAGTTGAAATATATTCAACCGATCTCAATCCCAGTCGAAACAGAAACCTTTCCATGTTCAGGGTTAAAACAAATCAAAAAAATATGTCATTACTCTTCCTCCTTTCTTATTATTGTGTGTGTTTTTTTTTATTATTTCGCTTGCTTCATCGCTTTCTTCCGCTACAATTGCAGCCGTTAACGGTTGCGGCAGTAACTCACATTTGGACACGGCAAAAAAAAAAAAAAAAATAACGGCTTCGCGCACAAACTGCAAGCAAACGCACAGTTACAGTACAGCTCCAACAGCACCACGCTCTCTCCGGTGCGGTAGTAAGTCCACCACACACTAAGAACTCTTCCTGTTGTGGTTTATTTCGCCCGTTTATTCTCCACGTCGTTTACAAACCGCAAGCAGCAGGGAAAAGAAATTGTTGTAAAACAAGCAAACAAACGACGATCCTCATCCTACCAGCACCGTTACAGAACGCGTCTTACAAATTCCCTTTTTTTGGCTCTCGGTGACAACCATTTTTAGCAGTGCCAACCGATCGGACCCGAATCCCACTGCCTATCAACGCTCAGTGTCGTGTTCGGGGTGCCGATCTTCGAGTCCCAGAAAAAAGGGGGGAAAACGTTTGATTCCAAACATCCGTGTAGTTTAGTTTTGTAAAACGATTAATTGCCGACAACTTCATTACAAGCTTGGGGTATAGTTCCGCCACCGTCTGCCTGCCGCACAGCCTCCGCAGGAGCATTGCCAGCCACGCCACGTTCTTATCATGTTTACCTCTTGCTGTTTGCTTTCGTTACAGGCCAGACCGCGCACGTCGATACTGTTGTTGCGTCAGCACGCTTCGGTTTCGGGAACGACGCCGAAAATTATTTAAAAAAAAAAAAACGCAGTAGCAAAGTGTTCGTGCCCCGGTCGAGTCGATCGCCCCAAGCCCCAGACCAGAGTGCATCATGCGGTTACCTTCGTGCAGCATAAACCCGGTGCCGTTCGATCGAAACACACTCTCGCTGCCATAAGACTGAACGCTGAGACCGGCGGTGCGAGCTTACACAACGGTGCCTTTTTTTTTGAAGACGCAAAAATCCGCACGGTGAGCTTTTTTTGCCCCCGGGTTGGGATGTAGTGCACCGTGTCCGGTGCCAGTGGTTGGTGTTACAGGTCGATCTTGAAACGTGCTATCAACATATCGACCGCCGGCATTCCTTATCAATTGTGCTGGGTGTGTGTGTGTGTGTGCGTGATCGTGTGAATAGTGTAAGTGAACGTCAAACAAACAAAAAAACCAGGAAGAAGAAACAGAAAAGTGCGTCAAACAAAAATGGCCAAAGTCGGTGATGTGGACAACCGGCCGGTACAGCAGGGCTTTCGGCGCGAAAGTGATGAGGGCAAGGCGGTGGCCGGCACGTCCGAAAGCCCCGACGCTGGCGGCGGCGGTGGCATCGAGATGAAGAAGGAGCTTGGCCTGATGGATGGAGTGGCGATCATCGTGGGCGTGATCGTCGGTGCCGGCATCTTCGTCTCGCCCAAGGGTGTGCTGCTCTACTCCGGCTCGATCGGTGTGGCCATCATCGTGTGGATACTGTCCGGTGTGCTGAGTATGGTCGGTGCGCTGTGTTATGCCGAGCTGGGTAAGTGACGTGCTATACTGCGGGGTATGTTCGGATGTGACCCTGGGTTTTTGTTCCAAGCGGTTATCAATTGATGTGCGCATGTCGACGAACCTGCTGCAACACCTGCAGCTAACCGGCGTGGTCGTGCGTACAGAGCGAGGCTAGGTGTAGTGGAATAAATGTACTGATAAGAGTGAAAACGTGCATGCTGACGAAAACATGTCAGGTAGAACCAGACTGAAGCCTGTTTTGTTTGGTTTCATTATACGCAGCACTAAAATAAATGGGAATAATCTTTGGTAACTTGTTTAGAAGTTTATAACTTGTTACAAAAAAGTTTGTGGAATAAGTAATATTTGTCTTTAGTTATTACTTTATTACTTTTAATCTAAAATTTCTCCCAAAGACCGTTTAGTTTTAGTGTTTTGCAACTGTTTACTCGCTACCTATAACTAGCGAGTAAAGAAACGTACATAGTGTATGTTGCATGCTATTGAAACTAATTAATGTTATCAATTTAAATTATTTGATTGCGACGACCAGTACTTCGTTACTCTAACAATACTATCTCACTAGTTACTACCTATTCTAGTTTGTTACTTGCAATCCTTTTGATTTTCGAGTAGATCTATAATTGGAGATATGCGATTTGCTAAATTTTACATCTATTTGTGTAGCAATTCGTTCCGGTTTAATACAAATTTAAAATACAAAGACCACCCAGTTTGCTCAAAATCATACACATTATTATTCTTTATTTATTGGACAGTAAAGTCCTGATAAATTTGCCTAATTTAACACTTAGTTTAGGTTACATACATTAATCATAGACTGGAGTGTAGACGTTTTTTTATATGACATTAGTGTTTGATTAAAAATCAAAGAGCTGATGGACTTGGTCAAATGCTCTGCTCATAGAAGTAATGGGGTCGTAGTTGGAGCCGTTGGAGCAGTATACTTCAAATCGCTGGAGTATTGAAGAGCAGTTGATTTTTGCCTGTTAATAAACCTCCAACGAACATTTGTTGTGCTATGCGGCGTCTATCGCTGAGTTTTTGCAGTCCTAGCAACTTGAGTCGTGCTTCATAAGACGGGTGCTGACTACCTGGAAGCAATGGGAGCAGACGCACAGTATTGAATTAAATATTCAAATACTAAACAGCTGCGATATTCGAGTTACGATGGTACATCATTAGTCGCGTAGCTCAAGAACCTAATTTCATTGCAATGACCAGGTAATTAGTTGGAATTAGGTAATTTCTGTTATAAGATATCCTTAGAAATTTGATTAGTTGTATAACTAAAGCCGACATAAAGACATCTAAAAGTTTGAACTAACAATAAGGTTTAAATCCCGTTTGCTGGGTCGATATTCCTGCTTCTGGGGAAACTAATCAGTCGTAGAAAGACTAAAACGATCACTACACTAAACATAACTTCGGACCTTCAAGTTCAAAGCCATAACAATAAGAAGATTGCAAAGGATCCTCACATTTAAATATGATAGCACAAAAATCCGATAACGTGCTGAGCCAACACGCATCTTCCAAGAAGATTCGCCAGACGGACGACATAAATAAAAATTCGATCCTCGCAAAATTCCTCCACCAAAAAAAAAAAAAACACAATAAAGCCACGGATAAATTATGTTCGTTGCACCCTGCTCGGTTTTCCAAATTACCTGCCATTCGTCTTCAGTATTTTTTTTTTGGAATTCATTCCTGATACAGCATTTACTAAAACCGGTTTGCTGAACAAAACTTCCCATTCTTCAACCTTTTTTTTTTTCTTCATAAAACACAATTCCAGGCACCATGATTCCCAAGTCGGGCGGTGATTACGCGTACATCGGTGAAGCGTTCGGTCCGCTGCCAGCGTTCCTGTACCTTTGGGTGGCACTGCTGATTCTCGTCCCGGCCGGCAATGCCATTACCGCGATCACGTTCGCCCAATATCTGCTGCAGCCGCTGTGGCCCACCTGCGAACCGCCGTACGAGTCGGTGCGCTTGCTAGCCGCCGTTATAACCTGTAAGTGCTGTTACAACTCGCGCTATCATCTTCCTGTGTGTTGTTTTTTATTAATTCCCCTTTTTGCCGCCTCTTAACCGGTCTGTAGGTCTTCTTACCGCGATCAACTGTCGAAATGTGAAATGGGTCGCCCGGGTAACGGAGACGTTCACGGGGATGAAGGTGTTGGCCCTGCTCGTCATTACCGGTGCCGGTGCGTGGCATCTGATGAGTGGCAACACGGAGCTGCTCGAGGCCCCGTTCGCCAACTCCAAGATACAGCCCGGCTTCATTGCGGTCGCTTTCTACAACGGGCTGTTTTCGTACTCGGGCTGGAATTATCTCAACTTTGTCACGGAGGAGCTGAAAGATCCCTACCGGTATGTTCCCTTATTGCCTCTGCTGATTGTTATCGAAGCGTCACACCTGCATGTGCTGCATTGTTTCCCCCCTCTTCTTCTCATTACAGCAATTTACCCCGCGCCATCTGCATCAGCATGCCGGTCGTCACTGTCATCTATGTCATCACGAACATCGCCTACTTTGCGGTGCTACCGCCGGACGAGATGCTTTCCTCGCAGGCCGTCGCGGTAAGGATTGCTGCAGTTTGCGCGGCACCGCCGAGAGATTGCACTTAAGATATGAACCATCCCAATTTTTAGGTTACATTTGCGGAGAAAATGCTCAGCTTCATGGCCTGGACGATGCCACTGTTCGTGGCGTGCTCTACCTTCGGCTCGCTGAACGGTGCCATCTTTGCCTCGTCGCGACTGTTCTTTGTGGGCGCCCGAAACGGACATCTGCCGGCGGCACTTTCACTGATCAACATTAACTGTCTGACACCGATACCTTCATTGCTGTTCTTGGTAAGCCATCTGAGAGTGTTGCGGTTCTACAGGGCAGTTTTTTGAATTCATTTCACCTTCTTCATTTCAGTGTGCCCTTACGCTTCTGCTGCTGTTCATTCGCGATGTGTTTGCGATCATCAACTACGTCAGCTACGTGGAGATCTTGTTCATCTTCATTTCCGTTGCCGGTCTGTTACGGTTACGGCAGAAGGCTCCCGATGCACATCGACCCATCAAGGTAATGGGAAGATCTGCTACATGGCGTTCAAACCTTCCAAGTTAACATGCCCCTCACTCTCGCTTTTCGTCGTCACATACAGGTGTCCCTGATCGTTCCGATCGTGTTCTTACTGACGGCTGGATTTTTGGTCATCTTCTCGGTGTTTGAGTCGCCGATGGAGGTCGGCATCGGTACGCTCGTCATACTGCTGGGCATTCCCGTGTACTACGTCACGATCGGGAAACCGTGGCGCTGGCTGACCCAAAAGTCGCAATCGTTCAATCGATTCTGCTCCAAACTGTTCCTATGTATGCCGAACAGCGAAAAGCTCGACTAGGATCTGATGGTCTAGGCGCATCCGCAAACAAAGCCACCCGTGTATCAAGCCCAAACATTAATCTCAACGAAGGACAGTCCGATGCCCGGTCGAATAGCGCCCTCTTGCTCACATATCATTCGTACTGTGTATATAGAGAAAATACTTTGCATGGATAGCTACAGCAACAACAAACAAACAAAAAACGCTAAAATGATATGTTACAACAGCAAAAACATCATTGAAAAAAACAACCCCATAATCAACGTAATTGCCTTCTCTCAAGCGCTCTTTCCACTGTTTTGTCGTGTCGAATCGATTTCTTAGGTGTAAGACTTTAATCTTATGAGTGAAGAAACTGATACAGCAACCCGGAAGCTCAACGTTGGCCTATTTCGATTGGCGTGTGTGATCGTTTCACTTTGAAGCTACAATACGACGGAGGATTTCAAGTTTAGAGCGCTTTTCGCACGACGCCTTAACTGTAGTATGCATGAAATAGAAATTACAATAGTCAATTTACAGTTTGTACAGGTTAGATAGGCAGGGAGCAATTTATAAGATTGCAGAGCTAAAAGAGAACGAATTACGAAGATTAGTTAAGTCATATTTATCTGCTCTTTCAATCTGCCTTCAAAATCGAACGCTTCTGATAATGGCTGGTCGAGTGCAACGGTTAACAGCGAAAAGTTTGATTGCTCCAAAGTCCCCTTGAGGGATTGCTTCCAGCGACGGGATTTTCCGGAGTTGTTGTGCACAAATAATATTCCATGATATGCTGCTCAATGAATATCTACACTGATTTACACACAAACCTAATCTCTTACACACACACAGACACAGACACAGCAAGACATAACAGAACGAACCAAGACTGTTATTCGACTACATTTGAATAAGGGATTTTATACAATAAATATATTTCGATTTGTAAGATGTTTGTAATTTACACGCCAATAATTAATAAAATGAAGAATGAAAAGATCACCTGATTAAATCTTTTTTTTTGTTTGTTTCAAACATAAAACTCGATTGCAATCGACCGAAAAAGATGAAATTATCACAAAAAGAGGAATGTCACACATTAGGCCCGGTACAAACGTCCTCCACAACGCTGTCGATTGCTATGCATCGCCGTTCATGGAAATGTTGTCATAAACGCTAAAAAAGCTCACAATTTTCCTTCGCCTCGTAAGTCGCGAACGGTTAGTGGATAGGAGAACGTTACACGAACCTTTTACCATCAAAGAAAGCTTATCAGCCGGCTCCAACGTGTATGTATCTCTTTCGAGGAACACTCTCCGACCCATACCTACCTCATGCACTGCAATAATCACACCTTGACTCTCGTCGGAAAGGAGCTTCACGTAGGGACCGTCACACTTGCTACAATACGCATAATCGCCTGCACTTTGCACACCGGCCGTACAGCAGTTGAGTTCCCATTTGGTAGCACCGGTCAGCACCACAAAAACGCGGACAGTGTGCTTCGAATGCGCTCGGTTCAACGATCCACGTGTGCTCGTACTGGATCATCTTGGAGATGGTGTAGAGTTTACGCATCATTCTTACCACGGGTCGGTGCTTGGTGAACGGGTCGCGTGCTACTGTTCAATTGAGGCATAGCTTGTAGGGCCTAGCGATGAAAGGGGCAATAGGACCTGCAGCTGATAAGATTGCAACACTACCTTAGGGAATGCGTTACTTGAGCAAGTCTTGGTGGAGTAATCTTATCAGATATTTAATCTCATATACAGGGAAATACGCTCCAAGTTAAGCCAGGAAGTTAACTATAAATTTCAGTTGTAGTAACCCTACTCATAAGGAGTAACTACATCAATCCCTCACTTCAAGGGGTTTGGGATTTGGAAAAATTAGTTATTTTGTTTGTGCTTAGAGCCTTCTTTAGAGTCTCCACTAGGTCGTAAGAATTTTTCAATGCGTAAGACGCCGAGAGTAAGAGTAAAGCAAAGGACGAGGAAAACAAAACAAATGTCTGATATCAAGCCCATTGAGCTGGTCGGCTCCGCATCCTATTGCAGGCGACTGCGATTCTGAAACCGACTTCGGAAGACTTCGGCCTTGGTTTTTGGACGTCTTTAACTCCGGGCAACTACGTCTCTGGCGTAACTAGTCACTAGTGACTAGTGATATCACTACTTCAGAGTGATACTCATGAAAATGCTGTTTACACCTTTTTTAACGATTTCCAAAGCAAAGTCTCCCGGTACTATGATCTTCTAGATTTAAAAGCAACGAGTTGTATACACAGCGTATAACAGTGCTCTTCAACCTTTTTTGGATCATGAAACATCATTGGCTTTGAAAATGCATTTGCCGTGGCCCACATTTATTGAGAGAATACAGTTTGTAGACTTATTTCAAAGTTTTGTGGGCAAAAATATTCTTAAATCTTATTCTAGACATGGTCTTCATTGTGGGAAAAACTGCACAATATAGATAAGCTTTTATGCAAACCAAATCAATTGTTTCGCGAACTACCTCTGTTAACGCCACGGAGCACTGGATGGAGATCACTGGTCTAGAGAATGCCCAGCGTTAAATTTATGTTTTATTATAATTGATCATTACAGTGTTTCTCTAGCCAGCTCAACACTGTAAGCTTAATTTCCAATCCGTAAAATCCCTATTTAACATTTTCAACTGAATATCGTGCGAATACCGAGCAACCAATGATAGAGCATTCGAGTTTCCAGTTTTATTGAAATGAATTTTACGGTATTGAATTGTTCGTTTCCAATGTTGAGCTGGCTAGAAAAACTATGTATACTAATTTTAAATATTATTCAACTTTTAACACCTGTGTCCTCGTTTGCAAGCGCAGTCATAGTTCATCGCCGGTCTCCAAACGTTTCCTCGCTCAGCAACTCCATTCCTCTTTACGTTCCTTATCGTCTCCTCTCGTCTCTGTGACCGACCTCTCATTTTAATACTTTCATGTCGGTAGACTTTTGGTCAGAACGATCCGTTTTTTACATTGAACATTGCTACATTGAATCAACTTTACGATCTGTCCGACTACGATCTGTCTGAAGCTGTATCGGATTGGTTTTACCACTAGGTTTAGCAGCTTGATGTTAAAAAAATGCGATACTTACCGTTAATTTCTGTGCCTCAGAGGCTGCCAACCTTTTAAGTATCATCTAGCATTTCGAACGAGTAGTGTAAACAGAGTCCGAATACCCTATCGGCCCCTAGCACGGGGTGGCATCGAACTCATTGGTAAAAATTAAGCGTATAGCACCCCCAAAACATCTACCCCATCACAACCCACATCCACAGCTTTGCCCATAATTACCGCAGCAGCAGCAGCATCAATCCAAACCCCAGCCAACAGCGCACCGATTCAAAAGTTCAGATATGTGCCCAGGCACTGCTCTGTACTGCTCTCGGCAAGCATCAGCACACCTCCACAACTGCCACGCACTCACACACGGCTTGCCAGTCCGCCCGCACCGTCCGCAATGAATACTAATTGAATCCATCCGGCACCACCCGTACGGGTAGGTAGATTGGTACGGTTGATATTCACGCCTACTTGCGCGACCGCGTTGGCTGATTTTGTTCAGGCGCTGATCCGCAGAACCGCACCACAGCACATAAACGGTGACGTCGATCGGCACAGTGTCTCGCACCGAGCGCTGCCATAGTGGCTAAGTGACGGAGGGGTTTGTTTTAGTTTTTGGAAGTTAGAGAGCTACCTATTCGGGATGCGTTGGGGGTTTCTCCAGCTTGTCAGATCTTTGCGACGCGTGGTGCTGTGCCATACCTCCCATACCATCACGGTCATGGGCCGTGGGCGGACATTGAATACATACGTAATTTTCTTTGTGTTACTAGAACTCGGTGCACTCCTTCGGTTTGCTCCAATGTGGTCACTGCGCGTGGCTGTGTGCTCTCAAACTCGTGTGTGCTGAACGAATTTATGGAATTGTATCAAATTGGCTTAATCAAATCATATCGCGCACAGGGAAGCAGCAGTTGATAAGACGAAACGCCGATGTGCCGCAAAGTGCGAAGTGTAATCGGGAATTTGCAGTCAACCCCACCGGTCGTTGGGATGGCTTTTGCCTTCGGCCATTGGCCATCAACCTTCAAGTGTTTGCTCCAATTTTCAGTGTCACGAACGCGGCCCACGGCTCCAGCGTGCAGCACGCTGGTTGAAGTGAACTACGCTCGAAGGCACTACTCTGTTGCTCTGTCGAGGCAAGACTTTCCGACACGAGCACAGCAACGGTGCCTTTTAGTGCGGTTTCAAAGACACGCTACCGGTTGGGCCGGTAGCACAGATACACAAAACAAACCTTCAACTCATGCGCTGGCCGTTCGGTAGTGGCGGCAAAGTATGATAAGCCAGAATCACCTTTCTATCACACGCGATGATGCGACGGACGCGACGAAAGATTCTGTCCACGGAGATGATCCCGGCAGGCCGAGGTTGCTGGGGCATAGCCCCTTTCTACCGAGCGGTTGTTTTTGTTCTGTGGCAAGGCCTAAAGGCTGCTCCGATCATTAGCATTGTGTAGCTTTGTTTTTTTTTTTCGGTAGCAACATTCGCACACGACCATCGTCACAGGCTGTAGTTTCTGTAAATGGAGGCCAATTTAAATATTACTGAAAATGGTACACATCAAGCAAACGTGTTGGAAGTTGTATGTTTTTGTAGCATTTCAATCAATAAGAATTATGTGCCATAACAGCTTGCTACAAACAAGCAACACTTTTTCCTCCCCGTTTGAATTGTGCTTTTTCGGTGAACCCCGGCCGTTGAAATGTTATTTTCTTCGTTTACCTCTTTTGCACAGCCTTGCTTCGGTAGGCGCTTCCTGTATTGCTGTTTTCGTTCACTCAAAAGGCAAGCAAAATTGCTCCACCGTCGGGAAGCTACACCCAAAGCAAAGCGCTAAAACCAGTTTCACCACCGTTTCAGCAATTTTGCACCCCCCTTCTCAAACCAAACAACAACATAATTGCGACAACACCAAAAAAAAGGGGCAATTTGCACACCGAGCCATGCTGGGTGAGCGAAAGATGGATGGACACCGAAAAGAAGAGCAGATCAGATCATCACACTGGCAACACGGTCCGTCGGGTCTTGCCCTGTTGCGCACTCTTTTTTCTCTCTCTCTCTCTCTCTCTCTCTCTCTCTGAACTTACACAGGTGTCGCGACGGTTGCGCGCGCGATAGAGAGAGAGAGATAGGTGAGCGCCGGGGAGCTGGAAGCTGCGCGAGAGATCGCCCGCACTCATCTACCACAGCGAAAGCTCTCGCGCTGCTGATCTTGCACTCAGCAGTTCGCTCACGCGCTTGTGCGCTCTTTCTAGTAGCTCTCTCTACGGAGCTCCGGTAAACTCTCAGGTGTGCCATGAGCGGACGGACGGCATTTAAATTGTCACCCTGCATCACTGTGTGCGAGTCGGTTGGGTGGGGTAGTGGACAACGGTACACATACACACACACACACACACACACGTACCAAACTACCTTTGGTGGCTGGTTGATGGTTTATCCCGCGCATTCGCTCCGTTCATTCACTCAGTCTCAAGCATGTCGCCGGCACGATCGTAGCGTCTCTCTATTCGCTGGCAGGTTAAAAGTGCTGAAATTGGAAGGCATGGACACTTGTAATTCGTTCAAGGGCTGATGAAACGCAAGGGCCGAGCAAACAAAGCCAAACCAGCAGTGGAAAAGCGTACGTGTGAGACGTCGTGCTGTGTCGTGCGTTTCGGAGCAGGGGACGAAAAGCTCCACCGAAAACGGCACCGTTCGGTTTATTTGTTTATATCAATAATCAGAGTGTTGAGAGCAGCAGTGCCGAAGAAGTGCCCTGTCCTCCAGCCCCGTTTGTTCTATTTTTAGTGTCCGCTCTGTGTACCGTCGTTGTGTGTGTCTCTCTCTCTCTTGTTCTCATTTATCTCTACCCCGCCGTGGGTATAGTGCCGCGTCCGGAAGTGTAGTGTAGCGTTGAGAGACGAACAAACCCTGGCACGAAGAACAAAAGGGAATTACCCTTCGTTTGGATACGCTTACACGCGGGAAACGAACTGCTTGAAAGTGACAACACACGATTTGAGCGATTGTTCACTGTTTGGTTGTTTGGTGTGGTGCTTTGGAATTAGAATTCCACCGTGTTTGGGGTTTTGGTGCAACAGTTGCCTGTAGGCTTTTGCAGCAGGGTTTCTGCGCGAAAAAAAAACACAGTACTCTAAGTGAAGGGTAGCGCGCGCTCGTAATGTCGGTCGGTGCGTGAGCGGCCACTCCTCTCAGTTATTCCCTTTAGTAGCCTCGGTTGACCTTTAGAAGGTGTGCGAGTAGAGGCAACAGGTTGCCTCAAACCAGGTGTTCTCGAAAAGCCACAGCGTGAAGATGGCGTCGTTGCAGAAATTCTTCTTCGGTGCTCGACTTACGGTGGTGCTGTTGCAGCTGCTGATCGTCTCGTCCAACCTGATCATCAACCGTGCCGTGGTGGCAGGGGAGGTTGACTCACCGGTCGTCACCATCACCAGCACCACCGCTGCCTCGCCAATGCCAGCGGCAGCACCAGCACCGGCCGCAGCCGACAGTGAAAACAAGTTTCTGAAATATCTGTTCAACAAGTACGGCAGCAAGGGAGTGATCTCGTTCGAGGTGAGTTGCGAGCCAAATTTCGAAAGGTGCCGCGCCGTACCTTTTGAATTGTGGTGCGCCCTTGGGCACCGCAGGGTATCATTAAAGTGAGCTGTTGTTTTGTGTGTGTGTGTGTGTGTGTGTGTGTGTGTGTGTGTGTGTGTGTGTGTGTGTGTGTGTGTGTGTGTGTGTGTGTGTTGTTAAGTTGGATAGGTTTTGCTCACAACTCGTTTCTTTCATCACCAGAGCGCAGATCGTGTAGAACAGCCGAGAACAGCTCCGAAGCTCTTTAAATGCTTTTGCAAAAGGCTTGAGATGGGATAAGACATTTCATTCCAACATTCCAAACAAACGGCTATAATACTGCGGCAAACAGTGGCGTCATAACACTCACAAAACATATTCGTGCCGCGCGGTAAAGATCTTCCCTCTTGACACACACACACACACATACTGCTATCTAATGTTTGTCTAGCGCGCACAAACAGCGTGACAGCATTTATAGTACCTCCCCTTCCCGCCCACTTATCACGGCAATAATCACTCATCTCCGTGCGTCCTCCTTCCGCAGGGTTTGGAGCATCTGATGCACAGCCTCGGGCTCGGCGGGCTAGATTTCACCGGTTCGCACACACTGAAGGAGCATCGCCCGGATGGGTACGATTTCGGCGACTACGACGTGTACGATGGCGTCGGCGGGATGGGGCGCACCGAGCACGGACAGCATGACCAACACCAGCATCTGCACGACGATCATCACGCGGAAGAGCATGGGACACCGGAACCGCCGGTGATAACGTTCACGACCGCTACAGTGGCCTCCACCGACCGTCGACACCGGCACCGGCCGGAGGAGGAACAGCAGGACCATGGGCGCGGCAGTGCGGTGAGTGCCGGCGAGACGACCACAGCCGACTCGCGCCAGGCCGTAAACGGTACAAACAGTACGGCCGGCCCGTACGGTGGTGCCGCCGCCGCCGCCACGACGCTGGTCCAGGATCGGAACCCACCCACCGACGAGGCGGACGATCACGTGTGGCAGGAAATTATCTTCAAAGACATGCACGATCCGCGCCATCGCCATCCGCGTAACAAGAGTAAGTTAACGGGCCAGGTAATTGGTTTGCTTTGGCTTAGGAAAAATGATGGGAGGGTCGGGGTGGGGGGAGGGTGGCTGGGGAAAAGGGACTTAGGAATGAAACAACCCAGCACCGGACCTGAGCTTAATGACGGATAAGGAACGCTGGTATTTAGGTCACCGGGCGGGACAATGTATGTTTTTGTGTGCCTTCGCGGTGTGCGCATCATTAAGACCGGGCGAGTTCGCTGTCAATTGACGGTACTTTAGCGTCAGAGGGGCATGTGAAAGATCGCGATCAATGTTGCGCACCGGTCGTACTCCACCTACACCGTTGCCGTGATGAACAGATTAGTGATGTGCTCTTTGAGGCACACCAACGACTCTGATCCAACTCAGACTATTGTTAGACCGATTTTGACCCTGGCAAAATGGGAAACACTAGTTCCGCCCGGAGTCGGAGTCGTCCAGAGTCGTAGTAGTCCAGAGTCGTAGTAGTCCAGAGTCATCTGGAGTCGTCCGGAGTCTTTCGAAATTGTCCGAAGTCGTCCGGGGTTGGAATCGTTCGGAGTCGTCCGGAGTCGTTTGCAGTTGTCAAAAGTCGTCAGGAGTCGGAGTCATCCAGAGTCGTCTGGAGTGGTCTGAAGTCGTTCGGAATCGTCCGTAGTCCGATTATAGTTGACTTCAGACGTCGCCCGATACTCCGGAAGATTCTGGACAACTCTGAATGACTCGGGACAACTCCGGACGACTCCCAACGACTCCGGATAACTTCGGACGACTCAGGACAACTCCAGACGACTCCGAACGATTCCGGACGACTCCAGACGACTTTGGACGTCTCCAACCCCGGATGACTTCGAACAACTCCGAACGACTACGAACGACTCCGGACGAGTTCGAACGACTCTGAATGACTCCAGATAGTGCTAAGCGGATCTATCTTCCGGAGTGAGTTCCGAAGTTATCGATGTCGAATCGGAGTTGACTCCGGATTTTTTGCCAACCATTTACCCATCACTAGAACAGATACACAGATACAGATAGCATATGGGCGGACAAATCGGACCAACTATGCCCCGGTTCGGGGCACGTATCGTAGTCGCTTGTTTATACAAACAGCCAAGATAAGCTCGGTCATCCCGTCACTTCTCGAGTGTCGGACAGTGGCAGTCGCAAAAGTGTTCTGAGACTTATTTTTTCCAAACCACCTCACCCGTCTCCATCCACTGCACCGCTGCTGAGGGATGGGAGGGATGAGTGATGTTGGCATGGTTGATTAGCAGATTTATTTCGGTGTTTGTGTGTGCTTTTTATTTACTCATTTGTTGTGTGGAGCTTGTTCTGTTTTGGATGAGATCCGGCGGAACGATATCTTAATTGCCAGCACGACGGGCTCTGTTTGTTTAATAATAATAAAAAAAAAATCATAAGCTACATTGTACGGGACGGAGCTGCTCCTGCCATATTGAGCTGACGAAATGCTGCACTTTGAGTTAGAGAGCCTAACCGCAACCTAGCGCAACGCAACTCAAAGTTCAGTGAACGGGGAAGCGAACGGGAATTCGATCGGTTTTGGAGTTGTCGATTCCTGGCACCCGTGAAAGGAGGGGATGCTGATTGGCTATCCGCCTGCGCCTGCTTTCTTTTCTGGCTGGCTTTCTCTTTCTCTTTTGGGCAAAAGATGTTCAGTGTTGGTTTGTGTCCAGCCCCAACTCGAGGCACCCGCGTACACTGGCTCGTGGAGAGTTGTTAGGCGTTTAAGACTGCGCAGATTTCTGCAGCTGCTGGCGTCTGTTGTCGGCTACACATTCTTGAGCACGAATCCACATTCCTGACCGTCCGCACAGGGGAAAGAAGAATGTTTCCTATTGACCATGCAAAACCACACCCGTTGTTGAGGAGTGAGGTGTGGAGTGGAACTACGGGGAGTAGATTTAATCGACATGCAGCACACGAACATCTCGATTTGTCGGGCCAAAATGGGGAATTTTTTTGCTCGCATGCTTTCGGGATGAGAGAGTTCATTCTAAACAAAAAACCCCACAATATAATGTTTGTATGCCTTGAATGTGACTTCTCGCGCAGAAAGCAATCCTCTACTCGCTTGACTAGCATTTAAGTCCCTCGCCCACGGTGCAATTGTATCATTTGTTTATGTCCCCGCTAGGCACGGATACAAAAAGGGCAATAAAGAATTCGCGCTCTCTCTCTCTCTTAGGCGGAGATAGCTGAACTCTGTTCGCTTCCCTTTCGAGCCGGTTGTCAACAGGGTGTTGCGAATTATCCACCCGAGCCCATCGAAGTTTGAAGAAGATGTATCAGAGACGTGCCGAGAGGATGGCCGCACTTCTAGCGATCGCGCGCGCGCGTGTGTTTGTGCAGGTTTACAAACCGGTTTAATGATTTAATGTGGCGTTTGCGGTAAAACCGTTTGCCAACGGCCGCAGCACGTCACAATCTCGGTGTAAACAAGGCGGAAAGGGGAATTCCTCTCACTGCCGCTCATTCAAGTCTTCGCTCGGTCATTATTTTCCCATTTCACGATTTTTGCAAGCCACACACATACACACACACACACAAACACACACACACACACACACACACACACACACACACACACACACACACACACACACCGGTCAAGAATGTTGCGATCCACTTTCATTCTAATGGAGTTGTTTTCTTTTATTTTAACAACAAAAATACAAAAACAGGCAACAAAACGGAAACGCACATGGGTAAATGTCATAGTTGCAACCATTTTGCCGGACCGGAGTGGATTGTTATAAAACACTCCCACTGCCAAAGCGGAACTTAATTTTGTGTTGTGCCATTTGCTGCTGTTGTCCGTTTTGTTTGCGCTACAAACAGGTTTTAGTTGAATTTAAACGATTCATAACGCTGCTTCAGCTGAACCGATTTCACCACCCAGCGCGAGCAGGCATGGAGGTGCCTTCCTTGCGCCCAAAGGGAAGATCAACCGAGCGCTCAAGGTCGCTACATTTGCGACCTCCGCAACCAGCGGGGGGGGGGGGGGGGGGGAAATCCGTTGTTAGAGGAAAGGCAGCACAATAAACTAAATCATATTGACACACGCAAATCCCAGGCCGGCAAATGCCACTGCGACATTTACTTCCCTAAACAGTTTACGATAACAAGAAGTTCCGTGTCTCGCAGATGCCCTTATCTTCCTAAATACTAGCGGATTTGTGTTTTGTATGCCTTTCGATAACAATATCTTGCTTTGCCATGATTCAGATGTCCCGTTCTGTCTGTCCCCGATGTCGATCGTCCATCTGGTGATGGAGGAACCGCTGCTTGCCAAACATCAGCACTATCGCAAGACGCGATCACTACCGTCGCACAACCACAATGCCCACGGATCGAGCGCACCTGATGTGGAGGAGATAGATCCGGATGCACGGATCGAGATAACGCCGTCCGAGTTTAAGGATCTCTGTCCGGCCTTTTTGGTGCAGCTCGACCAGCGGGCCTGCTCGCAGAAGCTCCAGAAGGAGAGCAACCCGCACCGGGAGCGGAAAGCATTCTCGCAAGGTTTGTACGAGCGTTGGAGATCGGTTCCTTCGAGCGAGTTGGGCATCTAAACGTCATCTTTGTTGTTTTTTTTTATTGGTCACCTACCTTTACAGCATGGATTTATGCCACTGCCTGCGTGCTGATCATCTCGCTCTGCGGACTGGTAGGAGTAGCGATGGTACCGCTAGCGAAATCCATCGCTTATGACGATATACTGCGCTTCCTGATCGCGCTCGGCGTGGGGACGCTTTGCGGCGATGCGCTGATGCATCTGCTGCCCCACGCACTGCTCCCGCACGGCGAGGACGAGGGCGACCATGAACATCATCACGGCGAGCCTCACGATGATCATGGTGGGCATGATCATGCGGCCGAACAGAGGGCGATGTGGCTATGTTTGTGTGCCTTCGGGACGGCATTCTTCATGTACAGCTTGGAGATGATATTGCCCCTGTTTCGGGACGGAGGCGCCGACGACCATCATCATCACCACCATGGCCATTCACATGCGCATTCGCAGAGCTCGAATCGCGTCGAGCCTAGGCCGGCAGCTCAGCAAAACAATCACCACCAGCAGCAGCATCACCATCACCCGCACCGGGGCGATGACATCGAGCTGGATCTGACGGACGGGGCGAAGGATAAGGAGGCGAAAACGATGCTGCAGAAGAAGAGCGCCCGCAAACCGATGGCAGCGGTCGCGTTCATGGTCGTACTGGGCGATGGGCTGCACAACATTACGGATGGGCTGGCGATCGGGGCGGCCTTCGCGGTGGATCCGGTCACGGGGCTGGCCACCTCGTTCGCTATCCTGTGCCACGAGCTGCCGCACGAGCTTGGCGACTTTGCGCTGCTGCTGCAGACCGGCGTCAGCATTAGGAGGGCAATATTTCTCAACATCGTATCTTCGATTCTCAGCTTTGTCGGTGGGTGGCGCACGTCACTTCAAACTCCACAGTGGAAGGACACACACACACTAATGAGCCGTACTTTCTTCCAGGCATGGCACTGGGTTTGCTGCTGACGGGACTGCACGAGTCGGTCGTAGGCTGGATCTACGCGGGAACGGCTGGCACCTTCCTGTACATCGCGCTGTCCGATCTGGTGCCGGAGATGCGCAACGATGTGGCGCGAAGCGACCAAAAGCTGAAGGTGATACTGATCCAGCTGGCGGGGCTAGCCCTGGGAGCTGTGATTATGTTGCTGATTGCGCTGAATGAGAGCGCGCTCCAGATGCTGTTCGATTGAGCAGCGCCTGGTTGTGTAAGATATCAGTGTTAAGTTTAGGTAGTGTTTAGACGCAATAAAGTGTACTTTTTTTTATAGAATCCTAGCGAATGGAATGTTGATGTGCAAATGTCGCACTTACCTATTTGGGTAGGACAATTTCAAGTGCTGCTACTCTGTTAGCACACATTGTACAAACTGTATTATGATTCTATTCTATCTAGTTGTTCATACCGTTTGGCATATTGATGACTTACAACACCGCACTGAAATGACAATGATTATCTACCGTTATTGCAGCACATTTTTCCGATGACTTCGGCTCTTTAATCTGGCCCTAACGACCGTCTCGCGAACAGTACGACAGGTACAGCACGTTGAATGTTTTAGATGCCTAAGCTTTTTCTTGATAGTTTGTTTTTTTCAATCTTACGCTCTATCATTCTTCGGCTCTAGTAGTTTTCAATTCTTCAACTTTTCCTCGCTCGTTTCAACTCTTCGATTATTTAAATCTCTTAATTTTTAATCTTTTAAAGCTCTTCTATTTGTTTTCACTTTAATAACTTCAAAATGTTCTTCTGTTTCACGTACTTTATGGCCTAAACGTATTTTATAATCATAAATCAATAAAATTTAAAAACAACTTCATTTTATCGTGCCCTATTTCCCACTTTCGGCGAGATATTCAGCCATTTTGCATGCAAGTTTAGCACTTGCACGCAACCTGGGTTATAAGTACTGTTTACCCTTTTTACCAATTAGGGCAAAGCGGGGCAAAATGGGCATGTAGGGCAAAATGGGCACCTTGTATTGAAGCATTATTTGACTACAAAGAATACTACTTTCCAATGATCAAAATGTATTCATTAGAGTGTTCTATAAACACCATGTAAGTGTCATAACCCTTACATAACAAATAACAAATAAAAAATGCAAAATAAGGTTTAGAAGCATATTGATATAAATTTTGTCACTTCTAAAAAAAGCTTCAACCAGTGTCACAGGGATGCGTTGAAGTTTTGCATGATATATTTTTAAAGATATGATATTTCTAAACAATCTGTCTAAAGAAAGCAAGGCGATTGAATGCGTATTTTTACTAATATAACAAAAAAATAACAAAAATGCTTCACGTGGGGCAAAATGGGCAGATGCTTTTGACATACGGCGCTTTGTGAGGCTATGGTGTGGTATTTGTCGCCTCAATAATGATGATAGGCACAGTTTCAGAATTCGATTTTGTAGATGAAAACATGTAAAAACTGTTTTAATTTCGATAACATATTTTTGGAAGAATTTTAAGGGCTTTCCTGAACAGCAAAACGAACGATAGAACGAAAATACATTTCACGAAACGTGCGCAAAAGCATAGACCATTACCTAAGCGCAGTTGTTGTGGCCCATATTGCCCTAGAGTTTTGACGTTTCACAGTTTGTTTACATATGCCCATTTTGCCCCAGGGCTATGCCCATTTTACACCAAGGATAATGTATTTAGAAGGTTGATTTTTACCTCTTTTGCTGGGCGACATTGTGGGGGACATCTGTCACTCTCTGCATACAAATTTCATTACCCCGCACCAGCCCTCCCCGATTTTTATACCAGAGCCCCCGGAAGAGATGTGTCAAGTCGAGAAATGTCATTTTGCTCTGAACAACTTCACCTTGTCATTTATAACACCTTGATTTTACACCGCGTGTCAAAATAATTTCTCGTAAAACATTTATATTTTACACTGTTTTCATGATTTCGAGTTGTTTTTTATTCTATTTGGAAATTTTAATCCATAGATAAAGGGTGGAGGCATACAATAATCAGTAAATTGCTTAACATGCCCATTTTGCCACGCTTTCTCATACTTTATATTTCATTGGGGATCATATTTGTCACTCCTGACAAATTAGGGATCATATACATGTGCTCCTGACTTATTTTAAAATTCTATTTGATCTCATAAAATGATTATATTTGAATCATAAGCTTTACCAAATCATGATAAAAATTTTGTATCCAAATATTAGATGATAGTATTTAGACTTGTGGGTACTCTTACTTTGGTGGGTTTTTCTAGAGTTGTAATTCTGTCATTTTAAAGTACTTCATAATTATTCCACGGCTCACATTGAATCTTGCGAGCGGATATCAGTACTGCTACTTTGAATATAATATAGAAGGTTTTGCTATTATTTTTGCTTTTTCAAAACATTTAATAAAATTATAGAGACCATCAACTATTAATCTGCTGTATTAAACTACAATCTGATATAGAGTGACACAATATATCGTAACATTAGTAAGTTAGTTGAAAATCTGCATAAAGGGAGAGGAAGTTAGTGAGTGGGAGGAAGCAAGGTAAGAGAGAGAGATGAGCGTAGAGCGGAAAGGATTTAGGGAGAGATGTATTTATTTATATATTTATTTATTTATTTGTTTCTGTAATTCTTGTCCGCCAATGATGGTCCACATTCGGCTCGACTCATTTGCCCCATAATTCATGTTATGCCTATCTACATTCGAAAAGGGGTGATGAACGAGGACTACAGCGAGGAACGTACATGTTTACTTTGCTTAATAGGCTTGGTGCGTCAATTTCTCGTTTTAGCAGTTTGGTCATAAAGATTGTTTTAGCCTTTTCATGGCGCTTCTCTACCGTTTCTTCATCTAACAATAATTATCATGTTCTATAGGGTAGCGTGTCACCATTTGGCCATCTAAGAACTTTTATCTTGGTAATTTTTCTTTTGACACTTTCAATGCGTTTGAGCCAGCGGTCAGTATATAGACTCCACACAATTGATCCATATTCTAAAATTGATCTGACTAGAATGTTAAACTCTTTTTTGAAACACAAAGGATCATTCAACTCTTTCGTTATTTGCCGTACTATATTAAACCTAGGGTTGCTAAACCTTGGCTCTGCTGATAATAACATCCATGTGATTTGTAAAAGTTAATTTATTAAGTCTAGCAAGATACCACGATCGCGAATTGTAATGAAACCAAATAGACCAGAACAGGCATTAAAGCACCATATGGCACGAAGAGGGTAATAAGAGGGTTGTCTGCACCCGGAGCGGATCGCCGTCGGGGAATGGGCAGAAGAGCACGAGGACATAAGTTATGGGAGGAAACGTGAATTTGAATGGACGAGAGAAGGAAAGGAGAGTCTAAGGAGACACCTGAGCGTACGTGCGGCGTGTTTCCAGTGTTTTAATGTGGATCGTGAAACTCAGCAGCTACACGGTGGAGGGTCCTGTACCAAGGGTCCTGTACGCCACTGGAACTATTTTGTCGATATTATCATGAAATGTTATTTTCGAGTTAATTATTACTCCGAGATCTTTTGTACAGGTGGTTCGGTTCAGTCGATTGTCGCTTAATAAGTAACAATGAAGAAGAAGAGATAGAGAGCGGCTAAAGGAGATAACTTGACATTTATCAGGGCAGAGGACTCGAAAGTTAGAAGCACACTAGCGACAGAAGCTTTCGATGTGACGTCGGACAAAGACACAGTCGTGAAGAGACTTTAACGAAGGAAAGAAGATTTCGGTATCATCTGCACAGCATAGGATAAGTTAGGAGGAACAGAGATTATATCATTAATGAAAAGAACAAACAGAAGAGTGCTCGATACTTTTCCTTGAGAAACACCGGAGAATGGAGGGGGTTGGGGGGATTGTGGACTGATTCTCTGTTTTATTAATTTTGTTTATGATGTATTGAAAAACTTATCGATGATGTTTTATTTAGTCAATTTGTCTCAATATTGTTTAACACCTTTCCTGCTATTTTTGTTATGACCTAACCTGATGGTCCCGAAAATCGACGCCGATGACACTTCACGGTCGTAGGTCGAAGTGTGCGTGCAATCTATCTGGAGTTTATCGAACGTGCGCTTGCATAGTTTCGTAGCGGAATTTGGGGCAAGTGTGCCATACGGGGCAAGAGTGCCACCAAGCATTTTTCCTTAAAAACTTAAGTTTAATGATCAATTGTGTATACAGTTGGTTGCCTTCCAATGGCTAGGTATACTGAGCCGAATTTCATATAGACCAATCGATATTTCCCATTGTTTTGAACTGATTTGTATTGAGTTTCAAAATTGATCAAAATACTATATTTTTTTTAATCCAACCAAATAAGCTCTCACAAATCATGCGAACAATCAACCGAGAAAATATTTACACCACCGTATAGCTGAGAAAACGTGAAATTTTTTGTGGGGTTAGTTGAAAAAAACTTTCTTTTTGTCACTGAAAAATTCAATTTCAAAAAAGTTACAACTACACCATCTTTCATAGGCGCGAGCTGTCAAAAATGTAAACATTGTTGTAGCGTTCAGCGGTATGGTGCGCTTTTACGAGCGGATTCTACTCCGGAAAACCAGACCAGCAACAACCCATATTGCGATATAGTTTGTGATGAAAAGGGGTTCATTGGTGACTCAAGACATGTAGGAATACATACACTAGTGGTACAAACGTAATAATTTTCACTTATCTAAGAAATACGGTTATTTTAACCAGGTGGCCGTCTTGCCCCATACGAGTGGCACTCTTGCCCCATAGCCCAAAAAACAACGTCTTTTTGGACCCTTTTTAAAACGCTTCAAAAACTGTTTTGTTTGCACTTTTTTCAAGCGAAACTCGCTTATAAGTGAGGAAATAGATGTAAAATGGTTATGAGATTTAAATCGGTTTTTGAAAAAAACGTTTTAGTGAGTTATAACTTGAAATGCTTAAGGTGGCACACTTGCCCCAAATTCCGCTATGTGCCACGATAAATAAGTCACGATAAGATGTGGTACAGTATCGGACAGAATGATAGGACCCTAGTTTTTTCAACGCAGCATGCACCCGTTGGGACAGGTTTATGTGTGGTTTGTGTGTTTGTGTTTGTGTGCATGTGTGTGTGTGTATGTATGTTTGAATGTGTATTGGTGTGTGTTTGTTTCACAAGTATGTCGTTTCGGATAGATTTGTAAGTAGTTTTTCTGTGTTTTGGGTTAGGTTTTTGATGTAATAAGCAGGACCACCGCCCTCGCGATCAGTGTTTTTTTGATCTATTAACAATTTTACGGTCTTCTTTCGTCGTGGTCTTCTGAGGACGTCCGGTTGACTTGCGCGTTTCGGTTGTCCAAGCGCGTTTAGGTTGTCCAAGCGCGTTTCGGTTGTCCAAACACATTTCGGATGTCCGAAGCGCGTTTGCGACAAAAGTGCGCGATCGTTCCATTACGAACTCGATCGTTTTGCGCTTAATGCCAGCAGCAGCCATTCGCTTTTTCATATGGCGCTGATAATCGGTACAACGTTTACCTCGACCCATTGTTACTAACATTGCTTGCTTGGACCGTCAAGAACGCGCTGGTTAAAAACTTGGACACGGTTGATCCCGTGCTCTGCCTGCGTTCTGCTTCTACACGTGATGAATTACATCGGTGTAGAGCAGCGAAGAAAGCGTATGGATAAAAACTATCAACGAGTAAGCGAATGAGTGTCTACCCATTTAAATCGAGAACAGAATACTGCCGTGCTCATGAAAGAAAACGCCCATTGAAAAGAACAACTGCGCTCTTGCTCAATGCACACACAAAGTTTCCCATGCACACACAACGTTCAACGCAGAGATGCACGCATGCCTTTTAATGGCGTGCACTGGTGAAACACCTATGAGGGAATGCCGAGTTCATTGCTATTGTGCGCGTTTTCATTTCGCATCGCTGCGCATGCACATTCATCAACAAGCACACCTGCGTTTTCGTCCGAGGAACAAGCGGTGCTGTCGATGCAAACTTTAGTTTAGTTTAGTTTTTATCCAAGTGTAAAACCACGATGTTTCATATGATAACACACATCATCAGAATGCTTTCAACGCAATATGAAACCATGTAAAGCTACGTTTCTTCAGACAAAAACCCGCGCAATCGCACTCGCACTCGCACTCGCACTCGCACTCACACTCACACTCGCACTCGCACACACACACACACACACACACACACACACACACACACACACACACACACACACACACACACACACACACACACACACACACACACACACACACACACACACACCAGTTTTTTCATTGATGATCACGACAACCCATTCATGAAATAAAACTTCCGGAAATATAAACAATACAAGTTGTGGAGCTTAAGATCGGCAGTAGTTAAATTAGATCCACTAGGGTGTACATGATTGAAAATTTGTTTTGTTCGTGGATTTAACCAATTTTACATATATTATGCCAAAAATGTTCTCAAATGTGTTGTTTTACCTTCAGCTTGGATTCTACATTGTTGTATTACTCGAAAATTACCTTTTTCTTGCATTTATGAGAAGTGTCCATCTTAACCGCAGTGTCCGTCTTTACCTACTTTCCTCTATATATTGCTAGTCTTAGGAGTTAGGTTAATCTCGAGTGAAAAAACAACTCTTTTCAAGCAGTAGCATTTTAATAAATAAGATAATACCACACAATAATACACAATTCAAAACACACCAAAGTAATATTAGGCCATATTATCTTTGTTGTTTACCAACAGCGGTTCTAGTTTGACAGAAGCGTTGTGGTGAAGTGAGAGAGAGGGACAGGTAGCACAGGCGAAGCAAACACGGGCGAAATAGAGAGAGTATGAATGGTTCATCCCGAAGGAGCTACGCGTGGAACGGATGAACCTGAGCAAATTAAGTGGAATGACCGCAATCGGGTTTGCGTGAAGTTTTAAAACGGGCACGAAGACGAAAATCGACCTCTTTCTACCATCGCGCCAAGAGAAGAAAGTTCAGTGAATTTTTAATACAGTTTAATGAAATTAAGTGAATTAAGAAAATTGATGTTTCAACTTTAAATTCGCGAAAGAAAGAGCTTTGTTGCTGGACGCAACAATTTAAAAATTCACTACTTACGTTTCACGAGTCCTGGTAAGACGCGAACCCGCAGCGCCTTAGCGAAACCGCAATATCAGTGACGTGAAGCAAGAAGGAAACCTTACGGCTTGGAAAATGGAGGATAAGCAGTGTGGTGTGTGCAATGGTGCAAGTACGGAAAATGCAGTGGATCGATGCGAAGGAATGTTTCATCTTGCGTGCGTGAACGAAGATGAAACCGTGTACAGTAGGGATTGGACATGGCATCTGTGCACTCCTGAAACACCGCCCCCCGCTTCATCTACCCTTCATCGTGCGATGCCCGTAGTAGCGACCCAACCAGCCCCGGTAGCAGTGGATACGAACATAGTGAATCTGGAACCATCCACCAGAGCAAGATCGACGGAAGTGATCACGCCCGTATCGAATCCTCCGAATGATCCATCAAAAGCAAGACCCACTCACATTGCTGATTCTACATTGGACAATCTTAGCAGAACCTTCCAACGTTTCTTGGAAGAAGCACGCGAGCCACGCAGGCAAGAGCCTGACGTGATACAACGGCTCGAATCCGTGCTAAACACCTTTGTTCAACGGATGAATCAAGAACAAAATCCGCAAGGATCACGCCGGGACAATCTCGGATCTACGGCGTCTTGTTCGAGTGATACAACCTTGAACATTAATCAGAGTCAGATACTAGCTAGACATTCCGTCAACGCCCAGCTACCGACGTTCGCCGGTAACCCAGAGGAGTGGTCCGTGTTCGAAAACGCGTTTTATGAGACGACGGAACTATGTGGTTTCTCTGACGGAGAAAATATTATAAGGCTGCAACAAGCATTAAAAGGAGAAGCGTTTAAAACAGTCCAGGGGAGACTCAGGAAAGCAGCTAACCTCAAAGAAGTCATGCAAGAGCTCAAATCATCGTTCGGACGTCCAGAAGTAGTTGTGAAAACGTTGTTGAGCCAGATTCGACGACAGGTACCCCCGAGAGCAGAAAAGTTGGAGACGCTTGTGCAGTTCGCCGTATCCGTGGACGAAATGTGTGCTGCTGTGAGAAACAACGGGGTCGAGGAGCGTTATGATGGACCCGTGTTGAATGAGCTCGTTGGTCGTCTCCCTCCGATGATTAAGCTGATGTGGGGCATACACAGTCTTACGTTGTCAAAGGTCAACCTGGCTGCATTCGGAAAGTGGATGCAAACCATTAAGCATGCAGCCCAAGCGGTGACGGTAAAGATTCCGCGATGTTACCGCACGTCCATCAGCTTAGAGAACTGCACGACACAGCTTCATATTTTTGTAGACGCCGGGAGAGACGGTTTCGCAGCCGTGGCGTACTTCCGATTCGAATCCGAAGATCAACGGGAAGTTGTGTTGATCGGCGCAAAAACTCGAGTAGCTCCGTTAAAATATACATCGATTCCCCGATTAGAGCTGCAAGCTGCAGTATTGGGAGTTAGACTGATGATAGGTATTCATCAATCACACCGGATAAAGATCCATAGACGCTTCTTGTGGACCGATTCAAAAGACGTTTTGTGTTGGCTCAACTCGAATCATCGAAATTATAGCGTCTACGTAGCTCATCGAGTAGGCGAAATATTAGAAAACTCGTCAGTAAAGGAATGGCAGTGGGTGCCGACTAAAAACAACGTAGCCGACGAAGGTACAAAATGGTCCAACCTTAACCGACACTGCACGACCGGAATGTGGTTTAAAGGACCAGCGTTCCTACAGCAACCGGAAAACGAGTGGCAAGTGCAAAGCTTCAGACCTTCAACTACTGAGGAAGAGTTACGCCAGACGGTTTCATATCATCGTGAATTATCCCCAGTAATTATCTTTGACAGATCTTCTGATTGGAAACTCCTGCATCGAGCCATCGCCTACATGTGGAGGTACATCAATAATTCTCGTCTGCCAAAAATGTCTCGATATTTTGGACCCCTTACGCACCTCGAGCTACAACAAGCTGAGCAATCGATCATCAAGGAAGCGCAACGATTAGAGTTTCCAGAAGAATATCAGCTGCTTCTGCATGACAAATCAGGTACAAAGGGATCTAAAATGATTAACAAGAAAAGTTCTCTTTATAGACGTAGTGCATACATGGACGATGACGGTATCTTACGAGTACGAGGAAGAATCGATGCTTGTCGTTACGCAAGCCATGACATGAAGAGGCCAATTATTCTTCCCAAAAAATCCTGGCTCTCCGATCTGATTGTAACGGAGTACCACTGGAAATATAAACATCAAAATCATCAAACCGTAATGAATGAAGTGCAGCAAAAGTTCGATATTCCTGGCCTACGTAGCGCGTGCCACAGAGTGCGAAACAATTGCTTTAGATGTAGCCTTCGTAAAGCTTACCCTAAACATCCAGTGATGAATGAGTTGCCGTTAGCTCGAGTGTCGCCGTACGCCAGACCGTTCTCCTACACAGGGATAGATTACTTCGGACCTTTTTTGGTCGCTGTTGGACGGAGACAGGAAAAGCGCTGGGGTGTGCTGTTCACGTGTCTAACAATACGGGCCATACACATAGAGGTGGCTCACAGCTTGAACACCAGCGCTTGCATCATCGCTATTCGCAATTTTATCGCACGTAGAGGGACTCCGATTGAAATCAGAACTGATCGTGGGACTAATTTCGTTGGCGCTGATCGTGAATTGAAAGATGCGGCGAAGCAGATAAACACCGAGGAGCTGATAGATGAAATGTACCTCCCCGATACGACGTGGATATTCAACCCCCCCCGGAGCACCACATTTCGGTGGTGCATGGGAGAGATTAATCCAATCAGTTAAACGCACCCTCTCCGGCATGCAATTTACCAAAACACCGACAGATACCGTTTTCGCCAATTGGTTAATTGAAGTAGAAAACATTATCAACTCTCGCCCACTAACACATGTATCGGTTGATAGTGAGGAAGAAGCCGTGTTAACGCCAAACCATTTTCTCTTGGGTTCATCTTCTGGAATAAAACCATTAACATCTCTTGATGATTCTTCCGTAGCCCTCAGGAACAACTGGAAGACGTCACAACTGTACGCAGATCAATTTTGGAAAAAAATGGTTAGCTTCTTATCTGCCTACGCTCACCCGTCGCAGCAAATGGTTTGAGACCCAGCCGCCATTGCAATTAGGAGACCTCGTGCTGATTGTCGATGACGCCCTACCAAGAGGATGCTGGCCTAAGGGAAGAATCGTACAGCTCGTACCTTCGAAGGACGGAACAACTCGGCCTGTGCACGTACAGCTTGCGAACAAAAAGATTATAGAGCGACCGGTAGTAAAAATCGCTGTAATAAACGTAGAACCGCACGAAAGAGTTTAACGCAGTCAAACACCGGGGCCAGTGTTGTTTACCCAAGGTGGATTTAAAAATATCAGGTGGTGGACTCTAGTGCATTTTGACAATTCGTCACTTGACGTAAGATCCCCAGGATTCAAACTTTGTTTACATTTATTAAATTTGTTTATATAATTTATCTACCCCATTTTTTCGATTAAATATTAATAAAAATATTTTGGATAATTATTTTGGACTTCGCGAGTTCTTATTTAACATTAAAACATGGATTAAAGTGTGTTATTTTGTGTTATTCCGTGAATTTATTCTATAATTCATTGTGTTTTCGACATTTTTGATGATAAAAATTAAGAAAGCATTATTTTTTTTCAATTTTCACATTAATTCCTCATTATTTACGAGCCGCATGGACAATTTACGTGAGATTAGAACTCTCACTCACATGATTTTACATTTCATGCATAAAAAAAATCATCAAATCTTTTGTTACTATATCTCATTTTTTCGATAAAATCAATAGAAACACAAAATTGCATGTAGTAACAAAGAAATCTGTTATATTTGCTAAGCTTTGTGTGCGGAAACCAATGGTTAACGGTTTTAAAATGACGTAAAGTCCCTCAACTATGGCGACCCCCCAAAGGCCCTAATCCACCACCTGATATAATTAATCCACCTTGTTGTTTACCAACAGCGGTTCTAGTTTGACAGATGCGTTGTGGAGAAGTGAGAGAGAGGGACAGGTAGCACAGGCGAAGCAAACACGGGCGAAATAGAGAGAGTAGGAATGGTTCATCCCGAAGGAGCTTCGCGTGCAACGGATGAACCTGAGCAAATTAAGTGGAATGACCGCAATCGGGTTTGCGTGAAGTTTTAAAACGGACACGAAGACGAAAATCGACCTCTTTCTACCATCGCGCCAAGAGAAGAAAGTTCAGTGAATTTTTAATACAGTTTAATGATATTAAGTGAATTAAGAAAACTGATGTTTCAACTTTACATTCGCGAAAGAAAGAGCTTTGTTGCTGGACGCAACAATCTTCAATGATCTTATGTTGGAGTACTAATGGCAGCCTTTCGCAAACGTTTCGCAACCAAGCACCATACCATGTACGAACAGCCATTTTGAACAGCTATGTGGAGCATATTTCGACCCTCATCATCTACACTGCCCAGATTTGTTGTATGATCAAGAAGATACATGAATGCAGGCATCGATTTCTTGTGACATACGTTTTTACCTTTCGGAAGTAATCTCATGATCATTGCGATGAGCCTGTTGGTGATGGTCATATTGGTCTTGAGATGAATGTATCTGAGCATGGGGACGTTTCCTTTGTGAACTGAATAAGCCAGAAGAGCTTCCAGAACGTATCCATCATGCAGGATATCTTTTGCATCATATTCAGGCAACGGTATTCGAACGTTGCTAGAGGAGAGTACACAACATACCTCAGGAGAAATATTGTCGTTCAGTGGTGGAATGATTGGAACACAATAGTCGTCAGGAATATCATTTTCCTCGTTCATAGGAATGTTTTGTTGAATACAGAGTTGTTGAAAGATAGCTTTGAATGAGGTAAGTTTGTTGTTTTGTATGGTGTATTTGAGAGCAGAAATAAGCCCAGCGATGTTGTTTATTGGAGGTAAAGGAATGTCACGATCTTCGATAAAATGAACTATTATTTTGTGAGCATTGTTTTCGAATGCTAGCTTGAAGAAGCGAGTAAACTCGTGCTCAGAAATCCTAGAAGGATCGTTGATTTGCAATACAAATTGTTTGAATACTTCCAGGAAATCTTTGGCGATGCAAAACTCAAGCACTGTTTTAGAATCTAATTCTTCGTGACGAGAGAAGATGTCAATGTGCTGTTCGTTGAGTAAATAATCGACAACACGAATGTTAAGACGATTTGCAATTGGTTTTGAGCATTCGGTTGATTGAAGATATTCTCCATAAAAATGTAGCCCATACAACAATTGATACAAGTTGTTAGAAAGAATCTGTTGAAGAAGTATATGTTCGTAGACTATCGTTCTAGCTGCTAATACTCTTGGGACTGTACTATTGTATCGATTGGCGAATGCGTAATCCAAGCCACTCCATCCAAACAGATGGTCTGTTGTGTTAATGGACATAAAAGACATCTTATCGAGCAACAAGTTTACTATTTCCAAAGATGGGTACGTAACTGCCAGGTGAAGCGGCAATCGACCCACAGCATCTTTCACCAATGCAGCTGATGGATTATTTGTCAGTAGCTCGTCAACTAGATAATCTGATTGATTTACAACAGCCATGTGAAGATCATTTTCTTTGCTTTTTGTTAGAACGATTCGATTGAACAAGTCATGCATTTGATGCAGTTGAGCATTCCAATATGACCACGAATGGAAGAAACTCTCGTTTCTCATGCGGTTCTTGTTATCGTTCATCCAACAAGCCGCAAAGTACTCAGCAAATATTCGATGAGTAAACTGAGGAATGTCATTTCGAACTTCTTTGATGAACATAGTCTTTTCATTGCTCTCAACTATGAGTTTCATACATTCCAAAGCTTTCTGTTTTTCTAAATCATTCAACACCTTGGCTGCATTCTGTTTGTGAAGCAAAAACATCCATGCCAGCAAGCCGTATTGGTTTTTGGTTAACTGGATCGTATTTGTTGTGTCTTGAGTTCCAGCAATTTGAATGGAGTAGTTGTCAGCCATCTCACGGTCGTTCCTGTGTAGCATGTTATCCAACAAATCAAACCAAATCATGTTGCAATGTTTCAACAAATACTCCATGATTTTACCAGAGCGATTCTCTTCCTCATTCAAAACAATGTAATTAAACACATTCCAGCCATTTGATGCGTTTACTGTAGCCGAGTCAAATCCCTTAGAAGTCAAACAATGCATCATGAAGAAACAACCATTTTGAGCAGTCATGTGGAGCAGATTTCGACCCTCATCATCTACACTGTTCAAATCTGTTGTTTGGTCGAGAAGATACATGAATGCAGGCATCGATTTCTTGTGACAAACGTTTGTACCTTTCGGAAGTAATCTCATGATCATTGCAATGAGTCTGTTGGTGATGGTCATATTGGTCTTGAGATGAATGTATCTGAGCATGGGGACGTTTCCTTTGTGAACTGAATAAGCCAGAAGAGCTTCCAGAACGTATCCATCATGCAGGATATCTTTTGCATCATATTCAGGCAACGGTATTCGAACGTTGCTAGAGGAGAGTACACAACATACCTCAGGAGAAATATTGTCGTTTAGTGGTGGAATGATTGGAACACAATAGTCGTCAGGAATATCATTTTCCTCGTTCATAGGAATGTTTTGTTGCATGAAGAGTTGTTGAAAGATAGCTTTGAATGAAGTAAGCTTGTTGTTTTGTATGGTGTATTTGAGAGCAGAAATAAGACCAGCGATGTTGTTCCTTTGAGGTAGAGGAATGTCACGATCTTCGATAAAATGAACTATTATTTTGTGAGCATTGTTTTCGAATGCTAGCTTGAAGAAGCGATTAAACTCGTGCTCAGAAATCCTAGCAGGATCGTTGATTTGCAATACAAATTGTTTGAATACTTCCAGCAAATCTTCAGTTATGCAAAACTCAAGCAATGTTTTAGAATATAGTTCTTCGAGACGAGAGAAGATGTCAATACGCTGTTCGTTGAGTAAATAATCGACAACTCGAATGTAAAGACAATTTGCAATTGGTTTGGAGCTTTCGTTTGACTGCAGATATTTTCTATAATGCCCAATGCCAGTCAAGATATGACGCAAGTTGTTGGAAAGTATCAGTTTAAGAAGTAATTGTTTGTTGGCTGTCGCTCCAGTTGATAATACTCTTGGTACTGTACTATTGTATCGTGCGGTGAATGCGTAATCCAAGGCACTCCATCCAAACAGATCATCTGTTGTGTTAATGGACTGAATAGACATTGTATCGAGCAACAAGTTTACTATTCCCAATGATGGGTACGTAACTGCCAAGTGTAGAGGCAATCGACGCACAGCATCTTTCACCAATGCAGCTGATGGATTATTTGTCAGTATCTCGTCAACTAGATAATCTGATTGATTTACAACAGCCATGTGAAGATCATGTTCTTTGCTTTCTCTTAGAATGATTCGATTGAACAAGTCACGCATTGGATACAATTTATCATTCCAATATGCCCACGAATGGAAGAAGCTCTCGTTTCTCATGCGGTTCTTGTTATCGTTCATCCAACAAGCTGCAAAGTACTCAGCAAATATTCGATCCGTAAACTGAGGAATGTAATTTCGAACTTCTTTGATAAACATAGTCTTTTCATTGCCCTCAACTATGAGTTTCATACATTCAAAAGCTTCCTGTATTTCATGGTCATTCAACACCTTGGCTACATTCTGTTTGTGAAGCAAAAACATCCATGCCAGCAAGCCGTATTGGTTTTTGGTTAACTGGATCGTATTTGTTGTGTCTTGAGTTCCAGCAATTTGAATGGTGTAGTTCTCAGTCATCTCACGGTCGTTCCTGTGTAGCATGTTATCCAACATCTCAAACCAAACCATGTTGCAATGTTTCAACAAATACTCCAAGATTTTACTCGAACGATTCTCTTCCTCATTTAAAACAATGTAATGAAACACATTCCAGTCATTTGATGCGTTTACTGAAGCCGAGTCAAATCCCTTAGAAGTCAAACAATGCATCATGAAGAAACAACCATTTTGAGCAGTCATGTGGAGCAGATTTCGACCCTCATCATCTACGCTATCCAGATCTGTTGTATGATCAAGAAGATACATGAATGCAGGCATCGATTTCTTGTGACAAACGTTTCTACCTTTCGGAAGTAATCTCATGATCATTGCGATGAGTCTGTTCGTGATGGTCATGTTGGTCTTGAGATGAATGTATCTGAGCATGGAAACGTTCCCTTCGTGAACTGAATAAGCCAGAAGAGCTTCGAGAACGTATCCATCATGCAGGATATCTTTTGCATCATATTCAGGCAACGGTAATCGAACGTTGCTAGTTGACAGTACACAACATACCTCAGGAGAAAGATCCTCGTCAAGTGGTGGAATGATTGGACCACAATAGTCGTCAGGAATATCATTTTCCTCGTTCATAGGAATGTTTTGATGGATACAGATTTGTTGAAAGATAGCTTTCAATGTGGTAAGCTTGTTGTTTTGTATGGTGTATTTGAGAGCAGAAATAAGACCAGCGATGTTGTTCATTTGAGGTAGAGGAATGTCACGATCTTCGATAAAATGAACTATTATTTTGTGAGCATTGTTTTCGAATGCTAGCTTGAAGAAGCGATGAAACTCGTGCTCAGAAATCCTAGAAGGATCGTTGATTTGCAATACAAATTGTTTGAATACTTCCAGGAAATCTTTGGCGATGCAAAACTCAAGCACTGTTTTAGAATCTAGTTCTTCGAGACGAGAGAAGATGTCAATACGCTGTTCGTTGAGTAAATAATCGACAACTCGAATGATAAGACGATTTGCAATTGGTTTGGAGCTTTCATTTGACTGAAGCCATTCTTCATAATACCCAATGCCAGTCACCATCGAACGCAAGTTGTTGGAAAGTATCTGTAGAAAAAGTATCTGTTCGTTGACTGTCGCTCCAGTTGATAAAACTCTTGGGACTGTACCTTTGTATGGTTTGGCGAATGCGTAATCCAAGGCACTCCATCCAAACAGATGGTCTGTTGTGTTAATGGACTGAACGGACATCTTATCGAGCAACAAGTTTACTATTTTCAATGATGGGTACGTAACTGCCAAGTGAAGAGGCAAACGACCAACTGCATCTTTCACCAATGCAGCTGATGGATTATTTGTCAGTATCTCGTCAACTAGATCATCTGATTGATTTACAACAGCCATGTGAAGATCATGTTCTTTGCTTTCTCTTAGAATGATTCGATTGAACAAGTCACGCATTTGATCCAGTTCATCCTTCCAATATGACCACGAATGGAAGAAACTCTTGTTTCTCATGCGGTTCTTGTTATCGTTCATCCAACAAGCTGCAAAGTACTCAGCAAATATTCGATGAGTAAATTGAGGAGTTTCATCATGAATTTGTGTGATGATTCCTGTTTTTTCAATTCCATCACGCACTTCTTGCATCAAGCTGTTTAATTTAATAACGTCATTTGATGTCAAAAGTACCTTTCTTTGCCTTTGGTCAAATATTACCACCATGGCTAATAAAATGTGTCGTTTTTTAATTCGATCCCAAAACTTATCGTTTATTGCCATTTGGTGAGGGTAGTCTAAGATGTATTCTGGTAGTCCATTTTTGTGACTGCATAAAATTTTTAGTTTTTGATTGATGAAATTTTCGATAAGTGATAAAAGATCTACATTTGCTTTATAAAACATCGCTTTTGGAATAGTAAAGCGTCTTAAGTCCATGGTTTTTTGTGCTATTGGTAGATTTATAATGCATGCCATGTTAAGAAATAAAGGTATACGCTTTAAATTTTCTAAATAATCTACTATCACGTAATAAAGATAACCTAAAACCTTATCCCGCTTACTCGCGTCGCATTGTTTATAACCTTCTAGTTTGTGCATCAAATAATTGTGAACAAATTGCAGCTGATCGTGCTGTGATAAAAGCTTGAGATGATGCATTCTGCAGTTAGAAAATGTACTTCTTAACTGTTCCATGTAATCGTACGGTCTAGTTGAGATGAACAGAGCTCGAATACCTTCCAATCTTGCTAGCCTTCCAAAGAATTGTACTACGAACTCTTTATAGAAAGGAGCAGTCTCGTCAAGCCCATCGAATAAGATAATCAGTTGTTTTTGGTTGAACTTCTGCTGGAAAACCTTCAGCTCGATCAACTGTGCGAATGTTAATTCTAACGTTTTTGATTTACATGTGTTGACATAAAGTGTTCCGTTGACTAACGTCAATAGCTCTGCAGCATGATCAGCTTGGTCCCGGAACACATCCGTTGATTCAATCGAAAAGCTATAAACGTTTGGAACAAAATGGGTAAGATGGATCAAACGGTAAATAAATCGAACGATGGCGATATCATCAAGCAACTTAATGTCAGATTTTTGCCATCTTTTGTAATCCGTGCAATACTGTGAAGCATTCATTCGAATAACATACTGTGAAGGATCATCGATCGATAAAGCATGTGTAAGCCATGTGAAATATGTTGACTTTCCTGCTCCAGCTTCATCAAGTAAAAGATGTACTTTCGTTTCATCGTGCTGCTTGAAAATATCAGGAATGGTATATTGCACATCATCATTTGCGGATGAAACCGATGCGACCATTTGAGAAAACTCATCGCTTTGGAACCGAATATCGTCTAGGAATATTGTTTGAAATTCGACCCTATAAGTGAAATAAAAATTATTCTCCTCTACTTCTGAATCTTTTGCATTTTCTCCATCATATGGATCAACGGTGCGCGAAATATACCTTGGCTTGATTGCTTCAAAGTTCTGTTCCTTCGATTCAATATATTTAATGTGATCTAGTTCATCATAATTGTACAAGAACTTACACACGAAGCTTAAGCCATCATCATCATTTACAATTCCACTCAGCGATATCGTGGTTCCGAAAAGATTTAATGTTGTTGTGCAATATTTTGCGTACAGCTTTTGTCTTGCCTTTTCGGTTAGATCACGTACGTAAAAACATTCTTCATCTGAGCGTGCTTTAAGTACTTCTTCGATTACTATAAACTTTATCTTATATTCTTTGGCATATCTTTGAATTTCTGGCAGTATCGATTTCTTCGACCGATCAATGGTCATTATAATGGTGAAGGAGATGGGATCTACTTCTGCAATGAACTCAAATAAACCACGGAGTACATCACGTATATCTTCCTCAAAATCACTCGCTGCATAGTGTATGAATAATGCATTGCATTGAAGCAATGCAACGGTCTGGGATGCAACAAGGGAATACACTATGATATCCAATGTGGTATAATATTGGTAACGTTCATAAGTGGACTCATCGCTGAGAAACTCGTACAGTTCAGTGTGTTGAAGTCGATCTGGTCGAACCACAATGTATCGATACATATATTGCCATTGACTAAGGTCACACTGTGATTCAATTTGGAATCTAGAAAAGTTATAATTCACTTTCATACTGATAAATTGTTGTTTCAAATAGTTCAAATCCATAGAAATAGGCTGGGACAAGCTCATCGAATCAAACAGTCGCATGAACATAATGTTATGCGCTGTCTTTCTATCGTCGACCCAGTGTGGCATTATTTCTAGAACACTGTTGTGTAGCTGGTCCCCGTTCAAGGATCCACAAACAAGCATAAACTCTTTATAAAATCTCTGTATAACACGATTCACCTGATCAAAGAAAAATGATTCGTCGTGCGTGGAAGTCGGAGGACCCTTGGTTTGAAAGAAGGACTTATCGATCATGAATTGCATCTCTTCCCAGCTAACACAACTATTGTCACACTGCTTCGCTCTTATAAGCCTATCATATTCACTCTTAAGAACAGCTCGCAACTTCCCCAAGATTGATGACTCATATGCAGTTAGTAATCGTTGGCTTAGTTTAAACTTCCCTATGCCTCCTTCTAGTTCCTCGACACACACAGAAATCAGATCGACGAATACGTTTAACGAAGAATAATTGGATTTAATTTCTGTGTTGTAACGAACATGTAGTACGAGCATCTGTCCTAGCTTTTCTATACTTGCTTGCCGTAATGCATCAGTCAGAGCATGAAATTGTTCCTCAGGGCTGAAGCTGTAACACGTTGCTCCTATGGCGTCGCAAAAGGAAAGTATCTCGCTGCTGTCCTGTGGCCGTAATGTTAATTTTTGTTTCAATTTGTTGTCAATCGTTGCATTAGTGCACAGCAGGTATGTATGCGAACCTGTGGTCGATCTTTCATATCCTTCCAGGTACGAAATGAAGTACTTAGAAATTGAAAATGGCCCATTGGAGTTCCATTTCGTGAGCAGCGTTCCTTCCGTAATGGCTGGTCGCTCTTTTCGCGTTGGTGTGTACGGATGGTTTGGATGTATTTTTTTCGATTTCCTTGGCTTTTCGGATGGATATTTATGTTTAGCTTGTATGTAGACAGTACCTTTCGGTATCGTTGGCGATGTGTAGCGAAACACCAGGTCGTCGAACTTTCCTGCATCTGGAACCTCCATCTTCAACTCAAATTGGGGCAACTTTCCTTGGCGGTGCAATGCAAATGCCCGGAAAAGTATGATCATCGTCAATCGAATGTGGTAAGCGGCGCCTTGTAAGGGGGATCTTTTGTTATTGGTAGGGGCCATATTTCGTTGCTGAAAGCAATGTAAAATAAACATATTACGGCTGCAGCTTAAGGTTGAATGATACATGAGATCTGTTAATTTCGATTTATGTGGAAACGTATGTTTACCTTTGATAAAGATGAGTAGCTTCCTAAAACAATCAAGATGTTAGACTCGGTAAGATTTCCGCGAGAACTTGGTCCTTAAAAAAACGTGATGAAAGCTGACTCATGTTTCCATTGGATCGTTTTGTACTGTATCCTACGATATTTGACAATATAAAATATGATAAGTTATGTGAAAAACTTATTACACTTAATTAACATTCAAACACAAACCTATAAAAGCTATGATTATAATTGAGATACTAATTATTATCATGAATAATACATTAATTAATCCCGTCGCACAATCGTCTACTCGTAGAACTTAATACCGTACCCGCCATGGGTTCAAGCCCCGTAGGTTCCTTGAATAACTCCTAACTTGAGAGGACGACTCACGATGAGATGAATGATTGAAAGTAGTTCATAGTTCTATTGCTATACACATGCTCATCCTGTTGCTGTAGTGGTGGAGTAGTACATAATTACGAAACACGTACATTTGTTCATAAAGTTCCGTTGCTTTCGTCTGATGTTAGCTAAACAAGCCTGGGGCAGATGGTAAAGCTATCACCCTCTATGATTTTGCATATTTTATGTATGTCTCAATTACTATAAAATCTCACTATATATAAAATCGAAAATCGCCACAATGACGTGAGAGTAAACATTCAGCGAGAGAGAGAAAGCGGTGAGCGCAGCTCTCTTAGCAACGCGCGTTGCTGCGAAAGGACTTGCTCCATGCCACACTGCCAGCCCGCGTGTAATGAGGGCAATGGTTACTTAGATTTTTTGTTTACACAAACCGATTTGAAAACACATGGTATTGGATATAATGATTTTTTTTTTAAATTAAAGTTGCAAATTAGCCACCTGATGATAACGTGTCCCATCTCATATCCCTTCCCATTATAAATCAAGATAATCAAGGCAATATTTAAAAAACCTGTTTGAAAACTGTGCAAAATAGCTTATTTATGACATGGTTGATATTCCAATTCATTCAATCATTAATAAAGCCAATCATACTCATTATTGGTGCTTAAGCACCTCGCATACTACATACACCGTCGTCATCGGCAGATAAGTGTGCTACAGAATATCCTGTAAAACGGGTTGCTATACCCAGGACGACGAACATGTACACTCCCTCAAATCTTTTTCTATTTGGCGTAACGTCCTGTGCGGACATGCCGCCCAGTATAGGCTTTCGAGACTTAATTCATTAACACGTAGCCGGATAGTCAATCCTTGCTACGGGGGGACGTTCCATAGGCTTGAACCCATGACGGACATGTTATTGAGTCGTTCGAGTCGACGACCACGTACCACGGGACCGCCCCAAATCTACTACTCCTTCAAATCTACTACTCCGCAATATTGGAGTCGGGACAAGGAAAACGCATGACAATAAAAGGCGGATGTAGCCGAGAGACCATAAGCGGCCATATGCCAATAAGCCTTGATGAAATTCCGAGCAAGAAAGCGGCGGATGTTGATGGCTTGAAAGTTAAAATTGAATTTGTAACGATTTGCTCGAGGGCGGGAAGAACTACTTATTTCAGGATGTCCTTCGGGAACAAAGCACTAAAGGGAGAGATGGTACATTGTGCTACATGACTGCAACATACTGCGTGTTAGTGGAGACAACCGTGCGCACTGCATTCAGCCGGATCAGCATCAACTGCAGAATGATCCACAATGAAACTATGCTTACTGTAACGTGCTCAAGAGAGCTGAAAAGATTCTGACTGTTTCTATCAAGAGTGATGGCGAGTTCGATCAAGAGTGATATCTACCATGTGATGCTATCACCGTACTATGTTGTCGATTAAGAACAACCACGTTATAATTAAGGACACGTCAAATTAGAAGCAAAATCTGACAAATGTGGGGCGGCAAGAGTAAATAACGTAGTTTGCAAGTAAATGTGAATTTAGTTATTTGATCTGGAAAGGCTATAACAGTGCTGAACCATTCTTTTCTATAACAGTATAGATCGGAATATTAGAACTATACATTTGGAATGGTTATATGAGGGGATATGTTCACTGTCGAAATCTGATATTTGGCGCAACAATAACAATTGTCTCATACACAAATACCCATTCCATTGAATACTTCAAAACCAGTTTCAGGATAATAAAATAAAATTTTGATGGCGTTTTTGGAAATGACCCTCATGAAATTAAAGACCAAGCAAATTTACATTGAAATTGTTCTAAGCATCTATTACTAATTACCTAACGTATGAAACATAAGTCGAAAAAAAGAGTAGAAATGGAATTCGAACCACGTGCGATATCATATTTTTGTAGTTTAATCTTAACATTTATGGGCTCAAAAAACAGAAGGCACCCTAAATTTTAAATCCACTGCACATCAATACGTTATTCAATGAACACGTTGTAGGGGTTACTTCTTAGCTATGCTTTCCAAAAAATCACGCCAATAACCAAAAAATAATAATCAAAAAATTATACATTTGCGTCTACAGAGGCATGGAACGTATCAGTTCGATTGAAAATAAGTAGGAATGCAGCTACTGAACATTCTGTTTTATCAAAATGGCCACAAAACTCGCCAATCATGATTATCATTGTTATTACTTATAAGTGCAAGTACATAAGATTCATTGGTACTTTACGTGCGTAACAAATAGCCTTATTTTTGAACACCAGTTAAAAAAATAACAAAATTTCGTGACTTGGTTTTTTATGGTTATTTAAGATTTAAGATTTACATCAGTATGGTTCAAAAGTAGCCTCATCGATATTTAACAGTTCTGCAATGTACAGTAAGAACTGTAACAACAAGGAAGCTACAAGGTTAATACAGTTGTAAGAACAAATAAGAACTCAAACACCTATGAGTTATGGTTGTTGCCACTGGACGTGTAGAGTTTGAAAATGATTCGAAATTTGAGGACATCCGGTAGATTTTACCGGGCCTTAACTAGTCTCACTATATATAAAATCGAAAATCGCTACAATGACGTCCCGCTGCGCAAATTCGAGCAGTTTTCTGCGTAGTTTTTTGCGTAGTTTTGCGTCAAAAAATACGCAAAAAAATACGCTAGACTTCAGCCAAAACTACGATAGCCGGCGTATTTCTTGCAGTTTTTAGGTGCGGAACGAGCGCCATCTGTTGAAGGAATGGATGAACTATTTCAGATGGCGGAGCAAAAAAAACGGCCGAAAAATTCAAAAAATATTGGCGCCCATTCCTTCCTCCTCTTCCTCTCACTCCCTTTTCCCTCCCTGCCTTGCCTTACTTGCGCTTCAGCCCGTGCCTTTCGCCGTCAGCTGATTGTGTGTATGCGTTGGTATATATGTACATTGCGGTTGTGTATTGTTATTGGTGAGTGTTAGCATTTATTTATTGTGTGTGACCTTGACGATGCGGGAGAAGCTGGTTCATTTTGGGATTTAAAGTATTATCGGTGTATTGATGGTTTATTTTATTTCGTGCCGCTGCTGATGAGACCATTCGATGCCCCTGCCAATTGAGGGTGAAGAAGCCTATTTAAAACAAGCGTACGAGAACGTCTAACACTAATCTAATATTTTTTTAATTTGAACATGTTTGATGCTTCAACGACCTTCTAAGCATCATGTAGCACGGTGTATAGTAGCAATAATTTTTTTTTTTTTTCAATGTGCCGGAATTTGTCTCGAGTTTTCTGGCCACGACACACACACAGCGCGGGGAAAGTGATCGTCCACTCTATCATGCGGCGGTCCCCCTCCCCTCCCGGTGCTTTGAGTGAGGAACCAGCCTTTCTTCCGATAAGGTAGCCGTAATCGATCAGGCGGGAGGGGGGGGGGGGGGTGGATGGGGGGTGTGTGCTCGCCTGCGCGCTTTCGTGTGCGTGGTCGCGTGCATGCGTGCATGCGTTCGTGCGTGCGCGTGTGTGTGTGTGCGTGCGAGAACCCCAAAACTATTTGATTCTGATGCGTGCATTGTCACCGGCTGCGTCTACACACTCCATGCATTCTTAGAAAACGCACTGTACGCCGCCCGATCGATTACCGCTACCTACCCCCTGTGCAAAGCGACGGAAGAAATCATTCCCATTCGCGCATTTTCTCAGGCCTTCTTTTTCCCTCCTACGGCAAATTTGTCGAGCAGCGTTTCGAGCTACCCGTCCCTGGCACCGCCTCATACCCCTCGCCTGAGCGCGCTGTCGAAGGTTTGGATGTGTTGGTGCGTCAGACGGCCAATCGCTGTCAGCCGTCGTCCGTGCTTTTTCCCTCCATAGCGCTATCTCTTTCACGCGTGTGGTCAATGCTCGCGAGCTGTTGTGGCGCTCAAAAAAACCGTTAACAAACATTGCGGCGATGAAGTTGCATTTTCACAAATCAAACCAAAAAAGCGCAATGAGTTCAATCGCTGCAATGTACAAATGACTAAGGAATCGCTAGTTCACGTTGGAGGGTTTGCTGTGCAACGCGCAGAACCCTAATTCCAAGTAGCGCACGCAAGACAGGTGGCCATGGCCGTGCATAGGAAAGCTTAAACCAAATTACATAAAGCTTAAGTTTATGTGACACTATGATTTTCCTTTTATATGTTGTAGATTGCACAGATATGCTGAGTCGTATGCGCATGGGTGTGAGTGTGCGTGTGTGTGCACAACTGTCGCCGAATGTGTTTTCTTCCGGAATGTTATGATCCATCGGTCCAAGAAAGGAAGGTGTTCATGACGGTGTTTTTTTTTTATTGTGGAGCTGCATCCTTCCCCCTGCCTGCAGCGTATGCATCGGGCAGGATACAGTGTGGCAGTATGCAAGTTGCCCGCTGGATAGGAGCGGGCCCGCGGCACCGCCATCATTCCGCACATCTTAACAGCATGCCCGTCGTGGGTTCTAACCGCGTATGATCAAGCGCGTGTGGTCAAGCGTGAAAGAGATAGCGCTATGGAGGGAAAAAGCACGGACGACGGCTGACAGCGATTGGCCGTCTGACGCTTCAACACATCCAAACCTTCGACAGCGCGCTCAGGCGAGGGGTATGAGGCGGTGCCAGGGACGGGTAGCTCGAAACGCTGCTCGACAAATTTGCCGTAGGAGGGAAAAAGAAGGCCTGAGAAAATGCGCGAATGGGAATGATTTCTTCCGTCGCTTTGCACAGGGGGGCGGTTGTGTATTGTTATTGGTGGATGTTGGAATTTATTAATTTGTGTGTGACCTTGAGACGATGCGGGAGAAGCTGGGTTTGGGATTTAAAGTGTTATCGGTGTATTGATGGTTTATTTTATTTCGTGCCGCTGCTGATGAGGCCATTTAATGCCCGTGCCAATCGAGGGTGAAGAAGCTTATTTCAAACAAGCGTAGGAGAACGTCTAACACTAATCTATTTTTTTTAAATTTGAACATGTTTGATGCTTCAACGACCTTCTAAGCATCATGTAGCACAGTGTATAGTGGCAATAAAATATATTTTTTTAAATGTGGACTTTCCAGTATACAGGTTTCACAATCAGCTTGCGTTCTAGATGCCGGCGGAACGGAGAGTTGATGAAAATCAGCGCAGAGCTGAACGTGTTAATGCGAATCAGGGTTCTGCGCGTTGCACAGCAAACCCTCCACCGTGAGCTAGCGATTCCTTAATCATTTTTAAGGCCGGGCTACATTGATCGTACTCCCAAGTGTAATTTCGATTTTCACTAGCGCATCTGGCGGCGGCTGGTGGATGCTTTTTTTTGGTCATCAAGGGAATGGTCGTGCCGGATCTCAAATTTAAGTTGTTTTTTTTTCACCGTTTTTTGATGCGAAAATGGCTGAAATACGTGAACAACATATTCATCTATCAATCGCATAGTTTTTCCAGTCCAGTTAAAGTAAAAAACAAGGAAAAATAACATATTTTCTGAAGCGGCTTCAAGTTGTTTGGCAAAATGCTTCGGTCAGCCGTCGCCAGATGCGCTAGTGAAAATCAAAATTACGCTTGCGAGTACGATCAATGTAGCCCGGCCTTTACATTGCAGCGTTTGAACTCATTGCGCTTTTTTGGTTTGATTTGTGAAAATGCAACTTCATCGCCGCAATGTTTGTAAACGGCATTTTTAGGCGCCACAACAGCTCGCGAGCATTGACCATACGCGATAAAGAGATAGCGCTATGGAGGGAAAAAGCACGGACGACGGCTGACAGCGATTGGCCGTCTGACGCTTCAACACATCCAAACCTTCGACAGCTCGCTCAGGCGAGGGGTATGATGCGGAGCCAGGGACGGGTAGCTCGACGAGCAGCTTGACAAATTTGCCGTAAGAGGGAAAAAGAAGGCATGAGAAAATGCGCGAAAGGCAATGAGTTCTTCCGTCGCTTTGCCCAGCGGGAAGCGACAAAACCAACATGCTTTCTCGCTTTCTCGGTAACTGTCGCAAGTAACAAAATTAACGTGCTTCCTCGTTCTAGCCAACAGACCAGAAACCTCAAAGAGCGAGAAAGCATCGCTTGGGCTCATAATGTGAGCTCTCGATACAGCTGTCCGCAAAGCTATCGACTGTAGTCTTATTGAGAGCTCCGCCACAGATGCCAGAACTATTCGTCGTACACACATCAAAAAGTGCTGGACTCTACAGACATAGGGCGGTAAAAGCAATGATGAGGTTTGATAAAGAAATCATCAATACACTCGTATTGCTAAAAATAACTTTTTATGGTTGCAATAGCAACCAAATTATCTAAAAAAACAGTCATACGATTGGCGCGCAAAAAATATTCATCTATCAAGCTTTTTAATCATTTACGCTGGCCTACGAAACACTACGAAAACACGAATTAAATTTATTATTATCAATTTGCAGGTGACTTCCTTCTAAATTAATGCATTTCTGTTGTTTCAATTCTACTTCGAGCGGTCAGAGAGACACTAAAGGCGGGGGAGGAATGGAAAGGAAAGGAGCATGATGGCAAAGATCATATCTTAATCCTATGCATAACCTATCCTACCAAGTTTTGAAGGTTAAAATACATGTGGGAGGCCTCATTCTTTCATTTGATCAACGTTTCGCCATGTTTGTGACATTAATTTTGTGTCAAACTATGAACTAAGTAGCCATTCTTTGCCGTTTATCTAACGAAGGAAGCGGTTTAATGTCCACAAAATCAAATATAAAACAGGAATCAGTGCATTTTATGATGCCCAATAAGATCACAAAAAGAGATGAGTCACATTTGGTTGGTGGGTCATGTTTCAATTCATTGTGTCTGGTTATTATATGGCTTGAACGGATGAGTTACTAGAAAAAATGTTTTGTTTGGGGTAATACTATCCGACGAATGTGGCCAAATCTGGTACGAAGCATAAAATAATTAATGAATTCATTTGAAATTAGGCTCTAGTAACATATTAAATCATCGCCATCTACTATAGCGAAAACAGTCTTATAAAGTCTAGTCTAAAGTCCAATAAGATTCAGCAGCAAAATCTCGTGTAACGGTAGCACCATGGTGTCATGATACTAGGGCTCAGTGAGGAAAGGTGACCAAGAAAAATGGTTCAAATTGACAGGAAAAGAGATCGTGAAATATATTCTTTCATGTTTTCAGTACTTTCAGGCCCAGTTCTGAATTGTACTTAAAAAGTACCACATGGCTGAAGGTCAGTCGAGCGGGAGAACATACAGATCATTGTCATTTGCCCAAAACACCAAACCAACTGAAATCAAACTGATGAAAACGATCTATTAGACTCTCAATATCAGTTGCCAATTTTCTAAAAGAACTTAGCCACGTGGTCCGAAAATGGTACATTTTTATCAAAGATTAATTGGAACAAGTCTTGTAAGACGCGTGGGTTATTTTTTAGCAATACGTGTGTATTGAAGGTTCCTTTATCAAACCTTATAATTACATTTGCCAGGCCATGTCTATTGCAGCCATAATTTACCTTTTTTCTGTAAAATATTCAGCTAGACCAGGGGTCTCCAAACTACGGCCCGCGGGCCGCATGCGGCCCTCGAGAGCCTATTATGCGGACCGTGGCATCTTTGTGAAGGTTAAAATAATTAGTTAATTATTGTGACTTATTTAAAGAAAATGTAAGTGTTGCTTTTCAGCGACGTAGTTCAAGTTTAAATATTAGAAAGCTGTAGAAAATTTGTATATTTTTTAAGTATTTTCTTATAAAGACAAAATTTAAACGTTTGCATTAGATACAGGCAACTGAACAATGGCCCTCAACACCATTATATGTGAAGTAATGCGGCCCGCAAACAGAAAAGTTTGGAGACCCCTGAGCTAGACGAATACTTTATGGACTGACTGTACTTAATTTGTTTTTACATGCTCCTCTCTTGTTGCAGTTTGTTCTGTGCTGTTGTGTTGTCTCATGCTTCTATTTTCAGCCCGATTTGTCGCACACAACTGCTGAAGAAGCCCAGTTTGGTTGCTAAACGTTGCCTTTTTCTGATAGGCGCACATATTATCCCACGTTAGTCCCCTATAGTTTTTAGCCTTTTTCATAAAGCATGACTGATCACCTTCCACGAAAATAGAAAATTCAGGCCGATTTGTTTTCTCGGATGGTGCCCCATACTTCTTTTCTCTCTATTAGCGTTTGCTCCTGAAACTGCCATGCAACAAACAAACCTTTACAAGCCATTCAACAGCCATTTTTTCTACGCAACTCTATCTCATAATAACGCACATTGTCAGCGACAACCAATATTCAGCTACAACCGGGCACATAACTTGATGAATGTTGAATTAAGTAATTCAACGGACTAAAACAATGCCGCCACCGCAGAGTTTGCCAGTCGTATCAAAAAGAGCTTATGCCTTTGTTGCACAGTTGTCAAAATTGCGGCACATCCAAGATTCATAGATACAAGGTACTTATTCCTGCTCAAAATATTACACGTATTTTAGCAACTATAATATCATGAGCAAACATTTCAAATCATGCATACCGTCATATAGCTCATGTTACAATATTGACCTTGAAAATAACTATTATTTACTTACACAGTACTGTTACGGATAGTTTAAACAACGTTAGTCAATCAACATTGACTGATGCACAGTAATGAACTTTCACTTCACGTATTTTTTTTTTTATTTGACACACCACTGCATTATTGCTTACAAATTTCAAGTATTGCACAACTATGTGAAGGTCCAAAGTTCCTATTGCTGTGCTAAATCCTATTGCTTGGTGCGTGCACTTCAACGGTCTGTATGGCATTTAACATTGGTGGGGTTTGTATCACCTGGTTTTGGACGATTAGATAACGAAATTTAAACGGAACTTGTTTAATATTGTTATCTGAAATTTGGACCATTTATTGATACCAACGACTGGTTTTCGTAAATATTATTGGAAGATCATCTTTGCAATGAAGAAACAGAGGCGAGCACGTATCAACCTACAAAATAGACACGCCTAGCAAATGTATGAGATAAACACCGATACTCTAAACCTGCCATAGAGTAAAGTGTATAAAGAACGATAACACCGAACGATGGCCCGGATGGAGGGACACGCAACAGAATTCCAAGCATGCGTCCACAAAAGTGCACACTAAAGCTTCTACATTACCAATCATATTGGGAGCCACCTAAGATAAGATTATAAAGTTTAATAGCTTTTCGGATTGGATCGAATAGCGTTTGGCCTAGGTTATTTCATGAGCCCATTACCTTCCATCAAAATCGAATGGCCTTTAATATCTGATATTAGACCGTCTTTCTACCAGCGCCTTTCTCTGGCGCTGCCTGTACGCGTAGAATCTTAAAACTTGTTAGTCTGCGCAAGCGTTTCCTAAAACTATGTGCTGTTAAAACGATCTTAGCACACATATTGCACTACAAATCGTCTGAACTTGTGATCAGGAAAGTCCTGCTGATCTTAAGCCAATGCAATCCATTTTTATTGATATGATTGTTGATTTGTGTGTCTAATATGTGTCAGCCATTTTGATATTTTCATTCAAACTAATACATACGGCCTCAGCACAATTTTTCGATCGAAAAAATTCGATCGATCCGGCTGTCATTTTGGTGTCATTTGACACTCATTTCGCCGCCAAGGTGTTCATTTTACTGGTCTTTTTGAAAACTGTTATACCATGACACTCACGAGCAAAATGAACTATGCTACAAAAATTCGATCGTTCCGCTTTGTATGGCGAAAAATCCGCAACTCATTGAGCTGCGGAAATTTTCGAATATCAGAAAAATGCCATAAATCAAGGTTAATGGTTTTTAAAAACGTTATGTAAAAGCAAGTTGGTAATTGTTCTGGTTCTTTTTCAATATTTTGGGTGATAAAATTTTTTTATTGAATATTTTAGAAAATGGTTTGCCTACACTAAGTACTGAACTCGATGGGAATCGACTTCATGCAGGAGAATGAAAGAAATAGTTATACTGTCAGTTTTACGTGAGCGCCTATCGAATTTTTTCGATCGAAAAATGGTGCTGAGGCCGATAATCCTATAACAAATTTTACAAAAAGGTTCTCATTTTCAATCTCTCACTATAGAGCGTTACTTTTTCACTCTATAGTGAGACGAAATTGGTTAGTGAGTTGATGTTAGGTGCGGATAACTTGGATGGTTTTTGTACCGTGTTTGTTTTCTTGCACACTTTGCACCGACATAGCGATTCATCGATGTAGGCGTTGGACGAAAGACGACAAGGATGTTTTCGTCAAACGAACAGACAGAATATCGCCCTCACGTATGTGAAATTGTGTAATATTTATGAAGTGATCTAAACAGCATAAAGATTCAAAAAGTACAGTTAAGCTTAAAATTAATTGCAGCAGCTTCCGTGGTATGTTGGTACGGGTAACCAGTGGATCGCGGGCCACCGCCAGACTGATTGGCTGATCGTTATTGGCCGCATAGTGAGCTGTTGATGTCTGGATTGCTGCAGGACGACACCAAAATATCCAGGACTCTACAGGCAGCAATCTCATTTCAAATGTTCAATCATCTGCGTCACCTGTTTGCCCTCATATTGGTGATGAAAATGTCGCATTATCCTCTCTTATTGTGATCGTGAAACGTGAACCACTTTTGTGAAGATTAACACTCGCAAAATCAAGGTCAGTACACCGTCGAAGACTCCGAACAGAATCCGATACTGCGAGCTTTCGAGAACCTCAAAGCGCTGGGAATCATTGATTAGTATCTGTGAGAAATGACGCCGCGGAAGGCGCTAACGATATTTCCGACCATGCTGCATTTAGACGACTTTGTGCAGATACTGCCAGACTTTCTACAATGCGCCTTATCCGCAGCCGAAATAATCGAAAATTGCAATCGCAGTGGCTTCGAATGGAATTGCTACTCTGCTGCTGGCCATGGAAAGCACGCTACACTCTACATTCAAGCTATCGCTCATCCTGGACGCTCAAAGTTCCTATAATATCCGTGTACAGTAAAGGTCTGAAGCAGTGTATTCGGCGGAGCATGATTTGGGGCAAATTTAGGGTATTGCATTTGCGGGAAAACATGCGTGTACAGACAGCCCAGACCTTGGTGAAGAACGGAAAGAGTTCGTAGAATTTCTGCTCTGCATCGGCGAGTCATACGACATACGGCATGAGATATTCCCGGGGTTCGGTAAGGCATATGCCAAGATACCACGGGACTTTATATTACCTGGAACATCTGATCCGAAAGGTTACGTAAATTTATCGCAAACAATGTGAATTTTGATACATAAATTATGTATTTCAAGGGGTACACGATCCACAATTTAGTTAATAAAATATTAAGTAAAAGAAAATTAAGAAATCATAAATCAATATACTGCAATACATGTTATAAATAATATCTTCTTCTTCTTCTTTGGCTCAACAACCGATGTCGGTCAAGGCCTTCCTGTACCCAGTCGCGGGCTTGGCTTTCAGTGACTAATTGATTCCCCCCCATAGCAGGATAGTCAGTCCTACGTATGGCGGCGCGGTCTATTTGGGGATTGAACCCATGACGGGCATGTTGTTAAGTCGTGCGAGTGAACGACTGCACTACGAGACCGGCTATATAAATAATATAAGCACACAGAAAAAAATCTTTCACAAAGGATCCAAAAACAAAATGGTTAATTGAAGTGTAATTGTTATATGCCCTCCGATGAACGTTGCGTAGCCCTGTAACCGGGCCATTTTAACTAGTTTATATCAAAGTGGGTATAACATAGAGGTGGGCTCATAGCTCTTCCCGCCAGGCCATATTGGTATACAGCTTTGACAGCTCGAGGGACGCTTTTACACTGTAGCGTTTCAACATCACACAATCTGCGAGCAGCGATTGAAGTTTTAGCATCAAAATAAGCTCAGAACAGTTATATTACACGAGATTCAGAAGTTTACGACGACACAAAGCAGCAGTACAAATGCACGCTACACAACAAATTTCAATAACATACTCACCCACACCATCAAGCGACCGTCCCTCCATGTGGTAAACCATTTCTATAGTTGTAGTTGTTAAATCGTTCGGGATAACCACTTTTTACGTCATTTTTATTATGAGATTTTGAAGTAAATTGAGGACGTTTAAAAAATCGTATTTTTTAAGTAATGTATTTTTTGACTAAAAATATGCGGATTAGTGAGGCGCTATTTTTTATGATATTTTCTAGATCGTTCTATCATAAAGATATTTTCAAGATTCTTGATATTTTTTAGAATATTTTAATATATTTCAACAGTGAAATTTTCATGGCATAGATTTCTGCTCATACGCGAGCGATTTCAACAGTAAAATATCAAGCCAACATAATAATGCTCAAATACAGTGAACCCTCTCTTATTTGACACCTCTCTAATTTGAAAAACCTCTCTTTTTTTAACATTTTGCACAGTCCCTTGATTTACAGTACATTTTTGTTTCTCTAATTTGGAAAACCTCTGAAATCTGTGTCCCTCTTATTTGTGTATGGTGTTGCCATGGTTATTGAATGATGTATGCTCAAATTGGCAATCGTATGCACAGTTTCCTATAGCAACAGTTAAGGCTGCATACTAAATGTTCTGTATCTTTCTTGTTTGTATGGACCTTTCATTCACTTTCAACCTCTCTAATTTGAAAACCCCTCTTATGTATTGGACAGTCCCATCGCCTCTCAAATAAGAGAGGGTTCACTGTAATTCTTAACCATTATTATGACTTCATATTCAATGTTTCATTGCCTTCTAAATGACAAATCTAAAGCAATATGCTGTAATTTTTATAAATTATTTGCGCCTCTTATCTTAAAGGACTAGCAATGGTTTTAACAAGTAGTCTTAACAGAGTTCTGTAGATGGGCCCTTTCAGTCTTAAGTGAGTTTTTTTATAGTCGTAGGCTGGAAATAGACGAACCGAGATCGTCGCGGTACCGCGAAATTCGCGCTTTGTTTATAACAGTTGTAGAACAGTAGAGCTGTCAAATCTTCCGCGCCACCAATCGCGCCTGCTGTTTCGCAGAGATACCCAACTTCGGCATTGCTGAGATTTTCGCGGTAGCGCGAACCGATTATTTTTACTTTTTCTGGCAGATTTGTGTGAAAACTCGTGTTGAGAAATGAGTTTTATATTTTATTTTGCACAAACTATGTGAAATAAATAATTTGATTCGCAAATTGATAGAAACATATTTCTTCTTGGCACATTCAATCGTCACCAGACCTCGGATGGTTCCATACACGAACCGCGATTATCTCGCCTATCTGTCAGATTTTATAACATGTTATATCCATTATTGTAGATTTAAGATTAGATTATAGATTAGATTAGATTAGACTAGATTATAGCATATTATAGCATGTAACTGTACGGAGAGAAATGAGGAATAAAACCCGGCACTTCTCGTTGAGCCTTGCAAGTGAATGGATGGTGTGATTATAACAGTTGGCGACGAGGCGGGCAATACATTAAAAAACGAATCGATAATGGCTACATTTAATATCGTCCACTGGATCCACTTTGAACACTTTAGCAGCACCAGCAAACCGCTTCACCCATCTTTGCCAAGTGGACTTCTCGTGCACAAACGGCTCGATATTAAATGTAGCCATTATCGATTCGTTTTTTAATGGACTGTGGACTGTGAGAAAGCTTTCGCTTGGATGAAAGCAGAAATGCAATCGAAACAAGCGCTTACACATTACGATACAAAACTACCATTAATATTAGCCACGGATGCATCGCCTTACGGCGTGGGGGCAGTATTAAGTCACGTTTACGCAGATGGAAGCGAAAAACCAATACAATATGCGTCGCAAACCCTTACAAAGACTCAGCAAAGATATACACAGATTGACAAAGAAGCGTACGCCGTAATTTTTGGCATAAAAAAGTTTTTCAAATATCTATACGGTCGAAAATTCATACTAGTAACAGATAACAAGCCATTGACACAGATTTGGTCCCCACAAAAAGGGCTTCCGACACTCTCAGCTATGCGCATGCAACACTACGCAGTATTTTTAGAATCATTTAACTTTGAAATCCGATATAGAAACTCAAAAGACCACGGAAATGCGGATGGCATATCTCGCTTGCCGTTAAAGGGCGAACCCATATGCGAGGCAGACGAGATCGATGTTTTACAAATCAATCAGACTGAATCACTACCAGTACAGGCAAAAGAAGTTGCAAAATATACATTGAAAGACACTACAGTGCAAGAACTAGTACGGGCATTGAGGACAGGCCGGATAGTAGAGGGTTGATTTAGATTCGGAATAGATCAAACCGAATTCAGCTTGCAAAACGATTGTTTAATGCGCGGAATTAGAGTTTACATCCCAATACCTTTGCGTAAAACAATATTAAAGGAGCTACACATGGGTCATTTCGGAATCTCACGAATGAAATCCTTAGCTAGGACATACTGTTGGTGGGACTCTATAGATCGTGACATAGAAGAAACAGCGCGTGACTGTATGCACTGTGCGAAAGTTAGAAAAAACCCACAAAAGGTGCAAGGATATAGCTGGGAACAACCAGTGGAACCGTTTCAACGCATACACATTGTTGCGGGCGCTAGCAGCGCCGCACGACATTGGTACTCTGGGTTGTCGTGACCGTGCGACAACTGTCAGACGTTTCGGTGTCAGCGATCGGGAGGCTGCGATCGTGCGCGAAAGCCGATCGTGCCTCTCTTCGGGGTTCAGCAGCGAGGGAACACAGACGTGCCGCGGACAGTTATTTTTAGCGTGTTAGCTTTAAGCAGTTTTTGTAATATATGTTTTGTAAAGTTTAAACGTTGTGTCCGGAGTTTTAATCGGCCTCCGTCCCATATCACCCCAACACCGGACGTAACAACTGGCGACGAGAAAAGGCAACAGAAGGAAGACCCATACAGCATCGTGAAGGAAACCGCCATCGCAACAGAAGGAAGCTTCACACAGCATCGTGAAGAAAAGCGCCATCGCGCAAAACACTCACCGCCTTGCAGCAGAAACCGCTATCAGTAGCGCGGTTTATCCATCTCAAAAATGGAACCGAACGCAATGGAGTTCGAAGTGGAAGAGAATCTCAGGCGTCTCTCCCAACCAAGGCAAAATTTAACTAATCACAGTATTGGAACTGTTTTTCAGCCAAACAGTGCCACGGCCGGCCCAAGCGACACAAATGCAACCATCATGCAGATGATGAAACTGATGCAGCAGCAGATGGCTCATCAGCAGGAGCTGCTAACCAGGCTTACGCAGCGCTCCACACCCGGCCTAAGCAGTGAATCACCAGTAGAAACAACGCTGGATTTCATTGCGCGACAAATCAGTGAGTACAAATATGAACCCGAAGAAAACAGAACGTTTACCGCGTGGTACGCACGTTATGAGGAGCTTTTTGAGAAAGATGCTTTACACATAGAGGATGCAGCTAAGGTTAGGGTGCTTCTGAGGAAGCTTAGTACAAGTGAACACGAGCGTTACATGAACTTTGTGCTACCCAAGCATCCCGGAGATTTTTCGTTTGCGGAAACGGTGACCAAACTGAAAGCGTTATTTAGTGCGAAAGAGACAATTTTAAGCAAGCGTTACAAGTGTCTGAAAATAGTGAAAACTCAAGCGGAAGACTTTATGTCGTATGCGTGTAGGGTTAACCGTGCGTGTGAGGATTTTGAATTGAAAGCTATGACGGAAAATCAACTAAAGGCATTAGTATTCGTGTGTGGTCTCAAGAACGAAAATGATTTAGAGTACCGAACGCGGTTATTAAATATGATCGAAAAGCACGCAGAAATTTCCCTGGAACAATTATCTACCGAATGTCAAGGCATAATTAATTTGCACGCAGATAGCGCAATGATTGAAGACAGTGCAAATAGAATGGTAGCTGCGATAAGAAAATGGCCGTCAGTAAACTCGAAATTTCTGCCAAATGCAAATGGCAATCAGCAACGATTTCAAAATGGTAGTCAGCAACGTTTCCAAAATGGTACTCAGCAACGTTTTCAAAATGGTAGTCAGCAACGTTTGCAAAATGGAGGAGGTCCATCAGGCATCAAACCAAAAACCCCATGCTGGTATTGTGGTATACAGCACTGGGTGCGTGATTGTACATTCAAATATCACAAGTGCAAGCAATGCGGAACAGTAGGTCACAAGGAAGGATTTTGCAGAAATCGAAAGAGCCCTCAGAAAACAATCTATTCTAATGCACACGTAAGGGTGGTGCGCGTGAATGCGTGTTGTATAACGAAACAAAGAAAATACGTGACAGTGTGCGTGAACGGAAGGTCGTTACAGTTACAATTGGATACTGCTTCTGATATAACGGTAATAGGACAGCAGTCCTGGAGACAGATAGGCGAACCGCAATTGAATAGGCCAACAGTGAAGGCACTAACAGCAGCAGGCACGAATTTTGAACTATACGGAGAGTTCTCGGCGAATATCATAATTCATGGTGTTGAACGTTTTGCAGTAATTCGGGTGGCAAAAGCAGATGTAAAGCAGATGAGGTGCAGATGTTATCGAACTTTTCGAGTTGTGGTCCGTGCCAATGAATGTATTTTGCAACAATATCAGTAATAATTCAGCAAAGATGACGATGATAAGTCTCCAAAGGCAGTTTCCAGAAGTTTTCAATGGAACAGGAGTATGTAAAAAAGTTCAGGTGCAATTAAAGCTTCGAGATGATATTACCCCTGTTTTTCGACCCAAAAGGCCAGTGGCCTATGCTATGAGAGAAGTAGTCGAAAAGGAATTAGATAGACTTGAGCAAAACGGTGTGATTACTCCCATTAACTATTCAGACTGGGCAGCACCTGTTGTGGTTGTGCGGAAATCCAACGGAAAGATACGTATATGCGGTGATTACTCGACAGGTTTAAATCAGGCACTTCAAGCACACGAGTATCCCCTTCCAATTCCGGAGGAAATTTTTACCAAACTGGCACAATGCAATATTTTTACAACCATAGACCTTTCTGATGCTTTTGCACAAGTCTCAGTAGAAGAACAATATAGGCCAGTACTGAGCATAAATACACATCGTGGCTTATACCAATACAACCGCCTTCCGCCAGGAATAAAGGTAGCCCCTGCAATATTCCAACAGCTTATAGATACAATGATAGCAGGCATGGTAAAGGTATGCGGGTACATGGATGATTTGATAGTTGGAGGTGTGACACAAGAAGAACACGACACGAATGTGAAAGAAGTTTTAAGCCGCATTAAGGAATACGGATTCACAATCCGAGCAGATAAATGTGTATTTGGCATGAAGCAAATCCGATATCTTGGTCACATTATAGATGGAAAAGGTATTCGTCCAGACCCGGCAAAGATCGAAGCAATTTTAAACCTACCACCGCCAACAGATATATCAGGGCTTCGTTCGTTTATTGGAGCTATTAATTATTACGGCAAAGCATGGTGAGCATTTTCAATGGTCAAAGCAATGCGAGGAAAGTTTTCAAGCATTTAAGAAAACTCTCTCTTCAGACCTATTACTCACGCATTATGATCCTAAGGCAGACATCATAGTCTCAGCCGACGCGTCATCAGTTGGTCTAGGCGCCACATTAAGTCACAAGTTTCAAGACGGCAGCGTCAAAGTCGTTCAGCATGCATCAAGGGCACTGACAGAGACAGAAAAGAAGTACAGTCAGATAGATCGCGAAGGACTAGCAATAGTATTTGCAGTGACAAAGTTTCACAAAATGATATATGGGCGTCATTTCAAACTACAAACAGATCATAGACCGTTACTCCAAATTTTTGGTTCAAAGAAGGGAATCCCAGTGTACACAGCAAACAGATTACAAAGATTTGCCCTTACATTGCAACTATATGATTTCGATATTGATTACGTTCGCACTGATCATTTTGGAGATGCTGATTTATTATCAAGATTAATCAAAAAGCGAAATCAGCCGGAGGAGGAGTATATCGTAGCAAGTATTGAGTTGGAAAAAGATATACGATCAGTTGCCGTGAGCTCGTTATGTACGCTTCCGTTAAACTTCAGAGATGTTGCAAACGCCACTCAAACAGACAAATTATTACGAAAAGTATATCAGTATATTCAGCAAGGTTGGCCAGAAAATAATACTTTTGGGTTGGAGTTTGCTCGATATTACAGCAGAAAAGATGCACTCTCCATAGTGGATGGAAGTATTTTATTTGGTGAAAGGCTTGTTATTCCACAGAATCTGCAAAAGAGATGTCTAGAGCAGTTTCACCAAGGGCATCCGGGAGTGCACCGAATGAAGGCGTTGGCACGCAGTTATGTATATTGGCCCACCTTAGATAAAGACATTGCTGAATGTGTGGGTACGTGCTCATCTTGTGCAGCTGCAGCCAAGTCACCTCCACACGAGGTTCCATTGCCTTGGGAGAAAACAATAGTACCATGGCAGAGAGTCCATGTGGACTACGCAGGTCCCATTGACGGGGATCATTTTCTAATTGTTGTGGATGCTCACACAAAATGGCCTGAGATAGTTAAAACAAATAGTATCACAACTGCAGCAACGGTAGCTATACTAAGAGGTATATTCGCTAGGTTTGGAATGCCAACTACATTAGTCACAGATAACGGAACACAATTTACAAGCGAAGCATTTCATGATTTTTGCACAGCGCATGGAGTACATCATATAAGAACAGCACCATTTCATCCGCAATCGAACGGTCAAGCCGAGCGTTTTGTCGATACATTCAAGAGAGCACTAGTGAAAATCAGGAACGGAGACACGTCTCTGCAAGAAGCAATTGATATATTCTTATTGGCTTATAGAACCACACCAAACGCACAATTACAAGAATGCAAAACGCCAGCAGAAGCAATGTTTGGAAGAAGATTAAGAACAAGTTTCGAACTGTTGCGCCCACCAACAAAATCCCAGTACAGATCATTCGATACAGAGCTAAGAGCATTTGCAATTAACGATCCAGTGTATGTAAAGGTGTACAAGCGGAATTCGTGGAGTTGGACTCCAGCAGTAATTATCAAACGATGCGGAAACGTTATGTATTTAGTCAAAACCAATACGCAACAAAGAGTATTAAGAAGCCATGTAAATCAGATGCGTAAAAGGGTCATAGCGGGTGCTCGTCAAGCAGTAGGCACGTTGGCGAGTCGCATGCCATTAAACGTCCTGTTGGATACTTGGGGTCTATCCACATCATCGTCTGTACCATCATCATCTTCGTCACCTAAGTCATCATCTTCGTCATCTAAGTCATCGTCTTCGTCATCTACATCCTCGCCTGCTTCTTGGCTGTCGGCACAGTCATCATCATCATCATCATCATCGATGCCAGAACAGACAGTAGAGAATCGTCATCAGCACCAGGACAACTTCATCCCTCCAGAGCAGAGTACAGCAGAACAGATACCGCCACCTCACCGCTCCTCTAGGCCTAGAAGAGTTCCGCGAAGGTTTGACTCGTATCAATTATCCTAAAGGGGGAGATGTTGCGGGCGCTAGCAGCGCCGCACGACATTGGTACTCTGGGTTGTCGTGACCGTGCGACAACTGTCAGACGTTTCGGTGTCAGCGATCGGGAGGCTGCGATCGTGCGCGAAAGCCGATCGTGCCTCTCTTCGGGGTTCAGCAGCGAGGGAACACAGACGTGCCGCGGACAGTTATTTTTAGCGTGTTAGCTTTAAGCAGTTTTTGTAATATATGTTTTGTAAAGTTTAAACGTTGTGTCCGGAGTTTTAATCGGCCTCCGTCCCATATCACCCCAACACCGGACGTAACACACATAGACTTTGCAGGGCCATTTTTGGGACTTAATTTCCTTATAATTATAGATGCAGGAACAAAGTGGCCGGAAGTAAAAATAATATCAGACACGACAACAGAAACCACGATAGAAAAATTAAGAGAATTCTTTGCTACATTTGGGTTACCAGCCATGCTAGTGTCAGACAGAGGTACACAATTTACATCAGAAAGTTTTCAAACGTTCCTAAAGAAAAACGGAATTTTACACAGAATGGGTGCTCCATACCATCCGGCAACAAACGGTCAGGCAGAGAGGTTTGTTCAAACATTTAAACAGAAGTTGAAAGCGCTATCATGCTCTAGACCCGATGTACACCTACATTTACAAAATATTTTATGGGCATATCGTAGGACGGCACATCCCAGTACTGGGAAAAGCCCTGCTATGGCCGTTTTTGGAAGGCAATTAAAATCAAAATTGGACCCAATGATTCCCGGATCCGAACAACATACATCAGATAAAGAGAGAGAAAGAACAGTTAGATCATTTGATGTGGGTGATAGGGTATCAGCCCGTGATTTTATGTCCAATAATGAGAAGTGGAGGTTTGGAAAAATATTAGAGAAAATAGGCACACTCCATTACAAAGTACAATTAGACGACGGAAGGGTATGGAAACGACATATAGATCAGTTGAGCCCCGGACCAGGAATGCAGTGGGAGGAGAGTAATCTTGACTCACAGCAAAGAATACCTTTCGATATGTACCCTCCAATAACAGAAAACAATATACCCCAAAACATCAGCACAACGAACCAACGAACAAGAGACACACCCCTAAACGAGACTCCAACAGATAGCACAGAATATTTACGTACATCAACAAGATTAAGGAAAGCGCCTCAAAGGCTAAATCTATAATTTCCTTAGGGGAGGAGAGTTGTTATATCCATTATTGTAGATTTAAGATTAGATTATAGATTAGATTAGATTAGACTAGATTATAGCATATTATAGCATGTAACTGTACGGAGAGAAATGAGGAATAAAACCCGGCACTTCTCGTTGAGCCTTGCAAGTGAATGGATGGTGTGATTATAACATAACACAATTGACAGCTCAAGTCATACGCGATTTTCGCGGTACCGCGATGATCTCGGTTCGTCTATTTCCAGCCTTATAAGGTCATACATGACATTTAAATGAAAAAAGGAAGACTTAATGGAATAACCGTAGCAACACAGTTAAAACTATTTAAGATAAAATTTAAAATGTTCCTTGGGATTAGAGCTCACCCCCTCTCACAGGTCTACGACGGCTGCAGTGAGGAATGGCATCTCAACCCCTCACCGGCGAACGCAGCGGCAGCAACTCAGTGACTTTACTTTCGGAATATATTTCGGAATGTTTTATTGACACAGTATAAATTCTATTCATAGCAAACTGTTTCTTATTGCTTGGTTGGTTATATTATAATTATTTTTACACATTTTTTGTTTAAATCACGTACTTTTTTGGCTGTGGACATGTAATGCTCGTCACATCGCTGTATTTTGAGGGTATTATTCTCATTAACTTTTTCAAATGCACCTTAAGGCCAGGCTACATTGATCATGCTCGCTGGTGTAGTTTCGATTTTCACTAGCGTACTTGGCAGCAGCTGACCGAAGCATTTTTCCTAACAAATTGCAGCCGTCTCAGAAAACATGTTATTTTTCCATGTTTTTTACTTTAAACGGACGATAAAAGATGTATTAAAGATGTAGATACACAAGTTCTGCACGCATTGAATCCATTTTCGCATCGAAAAACGGTGAAAAAACTACTTCAATTTGAGATCCACCACTACCATTCCCTCAATGACCAAAAAAACCTCCACCAGCCGCCGCCAGAACATTAAAATTACACTCTCTACCCTGTTTCTATTCGCTGCTAAAGGGAATTTTGCCTACTTTCTCTATTACTGTTTATCTTTCTCTCTCAACTTTGGAGTTGGCGCAATGCATGATCCAAGTAACCATGTAAGGGAAATCATAAGTGTAGAGTTATAAATAAACGGTTCAATAGATTACCATTTGTTTATTTAGGCTTTCGTTCCATGCACTACAGGTTAAGTGAAATGGTATTTCAAAAAATCTACTTTAAACTATGCATTCTGATCTGTTTTGATGTTTTCATCGCATCAGAAAAAAATTGATGCATATTGCATTGATACATATTTCATATTATTTTTTTAGTTGAGGCTTTAGAAGTTTTTTTTTATTTCACAAAATTGGTGGTTTTTTTTTAATTCATGACACAGTAAAATTCATATCATTGCTTCGTTCAGTCTTCAATGCTGCTTTTATACGAATTATCAATTATGCCAACCGCATCAGTATTCTTCTTCTTCTTCTTCTATTTGGCATAACGTATTACGTGGACATGCAGACCGGTACAGGAATTCGAGACTTATTCAGTACCTCGTAGCCGGATAGTCAGTTCTTACTGCACAGGAACTCTTCATTATAGGTTTCAACTTATGGCGGACACGTTATTGAGTAGTTCAAATTGACGACTGTACCACGAGACCGGCCATCAACATTACAATCTGCATACATTGCATAGCCTTGCATTTGAAAAGTTGTACACATATAAGTACGGCACCTGGTTTTACATATTTTTTAGCTATTTTTGTTAAGTTAAGGGCTTTCGTGGTCTATGTTCACTATCAAGTGTAAGAACATATTACCAATTAATTGCTGGTAGTAAGCAAAATGTCATTTTTAAGAACGGCAATACATTTGGTAACAATTATAAAACGTCCATTCGAATGCATTTGTTTCGTGTTTAAATTAATGGATATAAAACATGCGGATCCTTGATACAAAACCGTGGATAAAGATCACCAGTTTATGATTGAGAACCCAATTTTCTACGACACCAAAAGAATTGCAAGCTACTTGACACGTTCTTATGACGCAAGCTGGAAACATAAGACGCAATTTAAAAGACCGTTCTGTGGTGGCAAAACGTAAAACATATTCAATTAATAAAATATATTTTTCCAGTTTTTGAAAACCCAAAATACCAGTACCGAATTTGCCAAACTCATAAGTAATCGCTTTACTCGTCAGATTGATTCTCAGGCATATTATCTTTAATGGCGGTCATTCGGATGGTCGAAGACCCAATATAAAATCCCTTAGAAGTCAAACAATGGATCATGAAGAAACAACCATTTTGAGCAGTCATGTGGAGCAGATTTCGACCCTCATCATCCATACTGTCCAGATCTGTTGTATGATCAAGAAGATACATGAATGCAGGCATCGATTTCTTGTGGCAAACGTTTTTACCTTTCGGAAGTAATCTCATGATCATTGCAATGAGTCTGTTGGTGATGGTCATATTGGTCTTGAGATGAATGTATCTGAGCGTGGAGATGTTTCCTTCGTGAACTGAATAAGCCAGAGCAGCTTCGAGAACGTATCCATCATGCAGGATATCTTTTGCATCATATTCAGGCAACGGTAATCGAACGTTGCTAGAGGACAGTACACAACATACCTCAGGAGAAAGATCCTCGTCCAGTGGTGGAATGATTGGAACACAATAGTCCTCGGGAATATCAGTTTCCTCGTTCATAGGAATGTTTTGTTGAATACAGAGTTGTTGAAAGATAGCTTTGAATGAGGTAAGCTTGTTGTTTTGTATGGTATATTTGAGAGCAGAAATAAGCCCAGCGATGTTGTTCATTTGAGGTAGAGGAATGTCACGATCTTCGATAAAATGAACTATTATTTTGTGAGCATTGTTTTTAATTGCTAGCTTGAAGAAGCGATTAAACTCTTGCTCAGAAATCTTAGCAGGATCGTTGATTTGCAATACAAATTGTTTGAATACTTCCAGGAAATCTTTAGTTATGCAAACCTCAAGCACTGTTTTAGAATCTATTTCTTCGAGACGAGAAAAGATGTCAATACGCTGTTCATTGAGTAAATAATCGACAACTCGAATGTTGAGACGATTTGCAATTGGTTTGGAACTTTCATTTGACTGAAGCCATTCTCCATAATGATGTAGCCAATACAACAATTGATACAAGTTGTTAGAAAGAATCTGTTGAAGAAGTATCTGTTCGTTAACTGTCGCTCTAGCTGATAATACTCTTGGGACTCTACTTCTGTATCGTTCGGCGAATGCGTAATCCAAGGCACTCCATCCAAACAGATGGTCTGTTGTGTTAATGGACTTAATAGACATCTTATCGAGCAACAAGTTTACTATTTTCAATGATCTGTACGTAACTGCCAAGTGTAGAGGCAATCGACCAACAGCATCTTTCACCAATGCAGCTGATGGATTATCTGTCAGTATCTCGCGAACTCGAACAAGTGATTGATTCACAACAGCCATGTGAAGATCATTTTCTTTGCTTTCTCTTATAATGATTCGATTGAACAAGTCACGCATTTGATGCAGTAGAGGATTCCAATATGACCACGAATGGAAGAAACTCTCGTTTCTCATGCGGTTCTTGTTATCGTTCATCCAACAAGCTGCAAAGTACTCAGTAAATATTCGATGAGTAAACTGAGGAATATTATTTCGAACTTCTTTGATGAACATAGTCTTTTCATTGCTCTCAAATATGAGTTTCATACATTTCAAAGCTTCCTGATTTTCATGGTCATTCAACACCTTGGCTGCATAATGTTTGTCAGTCAAAAACATCCATGCCAGCAAGCCGTATTGGTTTTTGGTTAACCGGATCGTATTTGTTGTGTATTGAGCTCCAGCAATTTGAATGGAGTAGTTCTCAGTCATCTCACGGTCGTTCCTGTGTAGCATGTTATCCAACAAATCGAACCAAACCATGTTGCAATGTTTCAACAAATACTTCAAGGTTTTACTCGAACGATTCTGTTCGTCATACAAAACAATGTAATGAAACACATTCCAGCCATTTGATGCGTTTACATTAGCCAAGTTGAATCCCTTAGAAATCAAACAATGCATCATGAAGAAACAACCATTTTGAGCAGTCATGTGGATCAGATTTCGACCCTCATCATCCACACTCTCGAGATCTGTTGTATGATCTAAAAGATACTTGAATGCAGGCATCGATTTCTTGTGACAAACGTTTCTACCTTTCGGAAGTAATCTCATGATCATTGCGATGAGTCTGTTCGTGATGGTCATATTGGTCTTGAGATGAATGTATCGGAGCATAGGCATGTTTCCCTCGTGGACTGAATAAGCCAGAAGAGCTTCGAGAACGTATCCATCATGCAGGATATATTTTGCATCATATTCAGGCAACGGTAATCGAACGTTTCTAGAGAACAGTACACAACATACTTTAGGAGAAAGATTGTCGTCCAGTGGTGGAATGCTTGGATCACAATAGTTGCCAGGAATATCGTTTCCCTCGTTCATAGGAATGCTTAGTTGAATGCAGATCTGTTGAAATATAGCTTTGAATGAGGTAAGCTTGTTGTTTTGTATGGTGTATTTGAGAGCAGAAATAAGCCCAGCGATGTTGTTCATTTGAGGTAGAGGAATGTCACGATCTTCGATAAAATGAACTATTATTTTGTGAGCATTGTTTTCGAATGCTAGCTTGAAGAAGCGAGTAAACTCTTGCTCAGAAATCTTAGCAGGATCACTGATTTGCAATACAAATTGTTTGAATACTTCCAGGAAATCTTTGGCGATGCAAAACTCAAGCACTGTTTTAGAATCTAGCTCTTCGTGACGAGAAAAGATGTCAACACGCTGTTTGTTGAGTAAATAATCGACAACACGAATGTAAAGACGATTTGCAATTGGTTTGGAGCTTTCGTTTGACTGAAGCCATTCTCCATAATGCCCTATGCCAGTCAAGATATGACGCAAGTTGTTAGAAAGAATCTGTTGAAGAAGTATATGTTCGTTGACTGTCGCATCAGCTGATAATACTCTTGGGACTCTATCTAAGTATCGAATGGCGAATGCGTAATCCAAGGCACTCCATCCAAACAGATGGTCTGTTGTGTTAATGGACTTAATAGACATCTTATCGAGCAACAAGTTTACTATTTCCAATGATGGGTACGTAACTGCCAAGTGAAGAGGCAAACGACCAAATGCATCTTTCACCAATGCAGCTGATGGATTATTTGTCAGTAGCTTGCGAACTTGAGTTGATGATTGATTTACAACAGCCATGTGAAGAACATTTTCTTTGCTTTCTCTTAGAATGATTCGATTGAACAAGTCACGCATTTGATGCAGTTGAGGATGCCAATATGACCACGAATGGAAGAAACTCTCGTTTCTCATGCGGTTCTTGTTATCGTTCATCCAGCAAGCTGCAAAGTATTCAGCAAATATTCGATGAGTAAACTGAGGAATTTCATCATGAATTTGTGTAATGATTCCTGTTTTTTCAATGCCCTCACGTACTTCTTTTATGAAGTTATTCATGTTGATGGTTTCATTTGATGTCAAAAGTACCCCTCTTTGCTTTTGGTCAAACATTACCACCATTGCTAATAAAATGTGTCGTTTTTTAATTTTATCCCAAAACTTATCGTTTATTGCCTTTTGGTGAGGGTTGTCTAAGATGAATTCCGGTAATCCATTTTTGTGACTGCATAAAATTTTTAGTTTTTGATTGATGAAATTTTCGATTAGTGTTGAAAGATCTACATTTGCTTTATAAAACATCGCTTTTGGAATAGTACGGCGCCTTAAGTCCATGTTTTTTTGTGCTATTGGTAGATTTATAATGCATGCCATATTAAGAAATAAAGGTATACGCTTCAAATTTCCTAAATATTCTACTATCACGTAATAAAGATAACCTAAAACCTTATCCCGCTTACTCGCGTCGCATTGTTTATAACCTTCTAGTTTGTGCATCAAATAATTGTGAACAAATTGCAGCTGATCGTGCTGTGATAAAAGCTTGAGATGATGCATTCTGCAGTTAGAAAATGTACTTCTTAACTGTTCCATGTAATCGTACGGTCTAGTTGAGATGAACAGAGCTCGAATACCTTCCAATCTTGCTAGCCTTCCAAAGAATTGTACTACGAACTCTTTATAGAAAGGAGCAGTCTCGTCAAGCCCATCGAATAAGATAATCAGTTGTTTTTGGTTGAACTTCTGCTGGAAAACCTTCAGCTCGATCAACTGTGCGAATGTTAATTCTAACGTTTTTGATTTACATGTGTTGACATAAAGTGTTCCGTTGACTAACGTCAATAGCTCTGCAGCATGATCAGCTTGGTCCCGGAACACATCCGTTGATTCAATCGAAAAGCTATAAACGTTTGGAACAAAATGGGTAAGATGGATCAAACGGTAAATAAATCGAACGATGGCGATATCATCAAGCAACTTAATGTCAGATTTTTGCCATCTTTTGTAATCCGTGCAATACTGTGAAGCATTCATTCGAATAACATACTGTGAAGGATCATCGATCGATAAAGCATGTGTAAGCCATGTGAAATATGTTGACTTTCCTGCTCCAGCTTCATCAAGTAAAAGATGTACTTTCGTTTCATCGTGCTGCTTGAAAATATCAGGAATGGTATATTGCACATCATCATTTGCGGATGAAACCGATGCGATCATTTGAGAAAACTTATAGCTCCTGAACCGGATATTGTCAAGGAATATTGTTTGATATTCGACCGAATAAGTGAAATACAAATTATTCTCCTCTACTTCTGAATCTTTTGCATTTTCTCCAACATATGGAACTATGGTTCGTGAAATATACCTTGGCTTGATTGCTACAAAGTTCTGTTCCTTCGATTCAATATATTCAATGTGATCTAGTTCATAATAATTGTACAAGAACTTACACACGAAGCTTAAGCCATCATCATCATTTACAATTCCACTCAGTGATATCGTGGTTCCAAAAAGATTTAATGTTGTTTTGCAATATTTTGCGTACAGCTTTTGTCTTGCCTTTTCGGTTAGATCACGTACGTAAAAACATTCTTCATCTGAGCGTGCTTTTAGTACTTCTTCGATTACTATAAACTTTATCTTATATTCTTTGGCATATCTTTGAACTTCTGGCAATATCGATTTCTTCGACCGATCAATAGTCATTATAATGGTGTAAGAGATTTTATCTACTTCTGCAAAGAACTCAAATAATCCACGGAGTACATCACGTATATCTTCCTCAAAATCACTCGCTGCATAGTGTATGAATAGTGCATTACATTGAAGCAATGCAACGGTCTGAGATGCAATAAGGGAATACACTACGATATCCAATGTGGTATAATATTGGTAACGTTCATAAGCGGACTCATCGCTGAGAAACTTGTACAGTTCAGTGTGTTGAAGTCGATCTGGTCGAACCACAATGTATCGATACATATATTGCCATTGACTAAGGTCACACTGTGATTCAATTTGGAATCTAGAAAAGTTATAATTCACTTTCATACTGATAAATTGTTGTTTCAAATAGTTCAAATCCATAGCAATAGGCTGGGACAAGCTCATCGAATCAAACAGTCGCATGAACATAATGTTATGCGCTGTCTTTCTATCGTCGACCCAGTGTGGCATTATTTCTAGAACACTGTTGTGTAGCTGGTCCCCGTTCAAGGATCCACAAACAAGCATAAACTCTTTATAAAATCTCTGTATAACACGATTCACCTGATCGTAGAAAAATGATTCGTCGTGCGTGGAAGTCGGAGGACCCTTGGTTTGAAAGAAGGACTTATCGATCATGAATTGCATCTCTTCCCAGCTAACACAACTATTGTCACACTGCTTCGCTTTTATAAGCCTATCATATTCACTCTTAAGAACAGCTCGCAACTTCCCCAAGATTGATGACTCATATGCAGTTAGTAATCGTTGGCTTAGTTTAAACTTCCCTTTGCCTTCTTCTAGTTCCTCGACACACACAGAAATCAGATCGACGAATACGTTTAACGAAGAATAATTGGATTTAATTTCTGTGTTGTAACGAACATGTAGTACGAGCATCTGTCCTAGCTTTTCTATACTTGCTTGCCGTAATGCATCAGTCAGAGCATGAAATTGTTCCTCAGGGCTGAAGCTGTAACACGTTGCTCCTATGGCGTCGCAAAAGGAAAGTATCTCGCTGCTGTCCTGTGGCCGTAATGTTAATTTTTGTTTCAATTTGTTGTCAATCGTTGCATTAGTGCACAGCAGGTATGTATGCGAACCTGTGGTCGATCTTTCATATCCTTCCAGGTACGAAATGAAGTACTTAGAAATTGAAAATGGCCCATTGGAGTTCCATTTCGTGAGCAGCGTTCCTTCCGTAATGGCTGGTCGCTCTTTTCGCGTTGGTGTGTACGGATGGTTTGGATGTATTTTTTTCGATTTCCTTGGCTTTTCGGATGGATATTTATGTTTAGCTTGTATGTAGACAGTACCTTCCGGTATCGATGGCGATGTGTAGCGAAACACCAGGTCGTCGAACTTTCCTGCATCTGGAACCTCCATCTTCAACTCAAATTGGGGCAACTTTCCTTGGCGGTGCAATGCGAATGCCCGGAAAAGAATGATCATCGTCAATCGAATGTGGTAAGCGGCGCCTTGTAAGGGGGATCTTCTGATATTGGTAGGGGCCATATTTCGTTGCTGAAAGCAATGTAAAATAAACATATTACGGCTGCAGCTTAAGGTTGAATGATATAAGATCTATTAATTTCGTTTTATGTGGAAACGTATTTTTACCTTTGATAAAGATGAGTAGCTTCCTAAAACAATCAAGATGTTAGACTCGGTAAGATTTCCGCAAGAACTTGGTCCTCAAAAAACGTGATGAAAGCTGACTCATGTTTCCATTGGATCGTTTTGTACTGTATCCTACGATATTTGATAAAATAAAATATGATAAGTTATGTGAAAAACGTTTTTCACTTAATTAACATTCAAACACACTTCGGGTTGAAAGATAATCCTGAACCTATAAAAGCTATGATTATAATTGAGATACTAATTATTATCATGAATAATACATTAATTAATCCCGTCGCACAATCGTCTACTCGTAGAACTTAATACCGTACCCGCCATGGGTTCAAGCCCCGTAGGCTCCTTGAATAACTCCTAACTTGAGAGGACGACTCACGATGAGATGAATGATTGAAAGTAGTTCATAGTTCTATTGCTATACACATGCTCATGCAGTTGTTCTAGTGGTGGAGTAGCACATAATTACGAAACACGTACTTTTGTTCATAAAGTTCCGTTGCTTTCGTCTGATGTTAGCTAAACAAGCCTGGGACAGATTGAAAAGCTCTTGCCCTCTATGATGTTGCATATTTTATGTATGTCTCAATTACTATAAAATTATGAAAACCCAATAATACTTTCTGCAAAATTATTCTGATATTTGAATATGTTAATCCGGACCGTAGAGCGCTTGGGCTAGGTTATGTAATACGCAGATAACCACCCAAAATAGTCGATGGGCCAATAATATCTTGTATCAAATGATTTTAGCTTTATATAAGCTAATATTGGCAAGTTACGTGGTCATTTTGCTTTAAAATGACATCCGCTTTTCAATGGACCGCGTACATTTCATGCCTTTTATCACATTTATGCATGGTGTTCCGAGATTTTAAAAGATATCTGTCCAAGGTGCCGCAAAGTCAGATAATAGGTGAAAATATGAGGTGTCCGACACTAGGTTGCCGCTACTGTATGTGTTTTTGATCATCCAGTCAAGTTTCATCCGTTAAAATATTCATCCGTATGTTTTAGCAACTACAATTTCTAGTTCTTTGCGAGAACCACATGTGTGGCCCAAAGAACTCGCACAATTTTTGTTTGTGAAACTGTGAAACGAAATGGGAATGGCGCATATAGCTTTTGATGATGCAGCAATATCGAATACAATTATCAAATGTTATTCTACTTTCAATATCTCAATCTCCTCATTCCTATTTATACCAATTCTCCCTCATTTGAGCGACATTTGGACAAAAAATTATTGTGAAGCGTTTCACAGGCCATTTCAATGAAAAACCATCACAAAACAACTCGTCGTTTTCCTCAACCGTTCCTCCCTTGCTGGTCATGTTAGGTAATAAAAGCGTCACGGGTGTCCCGATCATAGTCATTTATTCAAATATGTTTGAGTACAGTTCCCAGAACTGTAATTCATCTTTGAAAACTTAGCCTGCAACAGGTGTTTTTCAAATTGAATAGAGAAGTAATGTCTCAAAAGAGCTTTCGATGTGTGCTGTTGATGGTGAGTGACTACACGAGTTTAAAAAGACACATCTAAAAGCACTTCACATCGAAAAGCTCGTGGTTCAACGCTCGATTTCAATCCCACAGCCATTTACTTACACAGCACTGTTTGGGATGGTTCTATCAACGTTATCGAATCAAAAATCTAGGAAAACTTCACTCACAAATAAGAACTCACTCTTCACACATCAATTCTGGTTCATTCGTCAATCATTCATATCACGCATTGTTTTTCCATGTTTACACAGAACTACAGTTTTACTTGCACACGAAAAATTGAGAAATTGACAATCATTTCAAGAATTCAGTCCTTAGTAACACTTGAATAGCAATTGCTCATACAATTTCACAAACTAGGTGTGTACACTTCAACAGTTGGTATGAAACTTAACGCTTCTTTCGACCGTCTTTGGCTGATTAGGTTACAAAATGTATCTAAAATTCGTAGAATATCGTTATCTGGTGTTTGCACTATGGAATACTAATAATCCCACCCGAGCGAATTTATAAAACTAATTAAATGATAACAGCGATTACGCTCGAACCTCTGATCACACAGTGACGAGCACGCATAAAATAATCTTCGTAACTAGCGTAACATAACTGGCCAAAGTTTGACTCCATTATCGATATACCATTGAAACACGTACATGCTACATATAGCTACAGTCAGCTGCCTAGATCTGACCCAAAACATGATTGGATGAGATTGGATAGATATGAGATTTCATGTACAGTTAAGTTATTATGCATCCTGTCATTTAAATGATCGCAAAAAAACTTCTCTTTTGACATGAGTAGATTCCTTGTTGCATGATTGGGTTTGTCAGGGGTACTCTTAATATGGCGATACTTTCCTGACTCTTTCTTAGTCGCATCTCAAAATAGCTTCAACCAGTGCCGCAAAATATCATTAAACTAATTATAAAAAATCTCGACTGAAGCAAACTGAATGTCAGCGTCACGTTCTCAACTCTGATGATCAGACGTGAGACTAAAACAGTTGGTGTGGCCAATCACATGCTTGGTGACATTTGTTCTAGCATTCAACTCATGGTCCCTCACTTGGTCATGACATTTTCTCTCTATCATAATCACGACATTCTTGGAACATTCTTGGCGAGTGGTTCTAAGCAACAAAATACTCATTTTGTTGCTTGGGACCACACGAACGCGCGGCTTATCTCCCATGACTGGTTGAACAAAATGTCACCAAGCGTGTGATGGTCGCAACAACTGTTTTAGTCTCACTTCTGCTCATCATAGTAGAGCTCGTGACGCTGACAGGATTTCGTTTCAGTCAGGATTTTTGATACTGATTATTTCATTTGAGTACATGACGCTGTCATGGATTTTTTTTCAGTCAGAATTTTGTATGACATTGACAGTGACATTTTGCAGCACTGCGGACAACGACATCAGCAGCGAAATCTGAGTATATAATATGCGTGGAATCTTGCTTGCTCTGTGGGCTTCATCATCTATAGAAATCCACAAGATTTATTATTTTTACGATTTTTAGGAACTCAAATTTAATGCCATTAGCTACCCAACACATCCATAGGCTCTAGTAAAGCTCTGAATTACAAAACTGCCCAATGGTAGACCGTACGTATGGCAGCAAACCACGGTACCTTACCATTCGGGTACCAAATGCCAAGCCGCATTAGAGCGGAATTCACCACATGTAGCCTCCTTACTGCCCAGAAGCATCTCTCATGCCTTTGAGAAATAATATCAAAACAAACAGGGTTTCGGATATTTAAATTATATTTAAGTGGAAAACCACCATTAGCTGGAATGATTATTTGAGTTTCTTTTTTTCTGTATTATATTTTCAACTTTCCATAAAAGAAGAGCAAAACGTAACAGCTTACGCTAAAGACGTAATGTTTTGATTCGCAACGTTTGATTTGCGGGGTGTTTGTTTGTTTGTTTTCCAACTGTTTTCCATAGTGTCGATTGCGCGTTGGTGAGTGCATGGCAAGCAGGGAGAATGTGTTATATTTTCTCACAAGTTCTATAATCTTCTCTCTACAATAAGAGATATTAATGGCTAATAATAAAACAAAACACGCTCCATTCTCTAAACCTTTCAACCAACACATGCACACACACAAACACGATTGACGACGATGATATCGTGATGATACAATTTAAGTAACAGTTTATATGTACAACTTGTGAAACGACAGGTGCTTCGGAAGAGTAGATCAGTAAAATTGTGTATGTTTGGGTGCATTGTAAATGTCGGCGTTTGGCTTTGAGTCTACCCTGCTTTGAATTGAATAAAAGACAATTTTAATTTCACTCCTCCAACTGTAGATGTATGGAAACGAAGCGGTTGGATAATCAATGAAAAAGAAATAGTGCAACGCTTACACGACGGTGGAAAACGATTGGAAAGTACAACATATGCCGGGTTCGTTCGAGCGCATTACCACGGATCGCTTTCGATCGCACCCGAACGTACTCGTGGACTAGTTCTAAAACGTACAAAGATCAGTCTCTAGGTTGTCGCCTCTTGCTACTAGGTTTGTTCATATAGGTTTCCCACTCGATCTCCACTAACGGCTCTTACACCTCATCCCCCTGCAATCGGGTGTGCATTAGCTAGGATGAACGTAATTACTTTAGAATTCGGTTACATTCCTAAGAAAACGGGTGTACAACAGGCAACCGCATTCAGCGGCACGGGAACGATACATGAGAGATATAAATTGAAGAGCGGTTGGTTGGTTGGTTTGAGTTTTCTTACACATTATTTCCAACATGCCGCCTACCTTTGCATATATCCACATCTGCACAAAATGTTACACACGTTGGTAATTACAGGTTGGGTCCGTTTCCTACACTACCGAGGTACGTCGCCTGCACGGTAGCAGGAAGTAAATGTATGTACATAGAACCGGGTATATGCTTACAACCCGCTTCCCTAATCTAACTGCCTGCCCTTGGGTTTCTGTCAAATCAACAGGAAAGTATGATGAGAGTCGTCTCTAGCAACTGCAATCGGATGGTTGGATGGGACTCGTACCAAGCGGCCAAGGCAGGTGGCTGGTGTTCGCTTGCTTCAAAATGGGATTTTACAACGATGGCAGTAGGACACTACGGACGAAATAAGGAGGCCCACCGCACTACACTCAACCGTGTTAAATGTAAAACAAAAGCATTTCGATCGCGTGTACCACCGATCCTGTCTCACTAGACCGGGTCGATGTGTAGTGTGTGCGAGCGTGGATTGCTTCCTGTGTTTTGATGAAAAATAAATTATCTCTAACGCAAAATGCTCTACATAAGTAAATCCGAAACTAAATCACAGACGGGCAATAAGTGTACTCCAAACCGAAGTGAAGCTTTGAAAGAGGCAAAGAAAAACTCTAGACCGAAGCTACCATTAAAGCGAAACACCGCGCAAGGCGGATATTGGTCGGCCCTTCGGTCGGCTCTAACAGTTTCGCCGTATCTCGTCGAGCCCGGCAGCTTAGTGCTATCCGTAGTAGAGTATTTGTGGGGCGTAGATTGCGCGCTGGGAATGTTTTTGGAGCATGCAAGGTGGATTTGTTGTGCGGGGGGATTTTCCCTCTTCCCGGGTGCAAAAACCAAGTGCGTCTAGGTATGGATTGTAGGACATTGGGGGGAGAAAACGTTAAGTTTAAAATAATATAAACAATTTATAACCCTGCTGGTTATGTTCGGTAATACAAGCGTCACGGGTGTCCCGATCATAGCTATTCAAATATGTTTGAGTACAGTTCCAAGAAGTGCAATTCATCTTTGAAAACCTCGCCTGCAACAGGTGTTTTTCAAATTGAATAGAGAAGTAATGTCTCAAAAGAGCTTTCGATGTGTCCTTTGGATGGTGAGTGACTACACGAGTTTAAAAAGTCACATCTAAAAGCACTTCACATCGAAAAGCTCGTGGTTCAACGCTCGATTTCAATCCCACATCAATTTACTTACACAGCACTGTTTGGGATGGTTCTATCAACGTTATCGAATCAAAAACCTCTGAAAAGTTCACTCACAAATAAGAACTCACTCTTCACAGATCAATTCTGGCTCATTCGTCAATCATTCATATCACGCATTGTTTTTCCATGTTTACACAGAACTACAGTTTTACTCTCACACGAAAAATTTAGAAATTGACAATTATTTCAAGAATTCAATCCTTAGTAACACTTGGATAGCAATTGCTCATACAATTTCACAAACTGGGTGCGTACACTTCAACGGTTGGTAGGACACTTATCGCTATTTGCGCTTCTTTCGACCGTCTTTGGCTGCTTAGGTAACAAAATTTATCTAAAATTCGTAGAATATCGTTATCTAGTGTTAGCACCATAGATTACTGATAATCCCACCCGAGCGAATTTATAAAACTAGATTAAAGGATAACAGCGATAACGCTCGAACCTCTGATCATGCAGTGACGAGCACGCATAAAATAAGCTGTAGCATATCTGCTATACAGAACATATTATAATACACACTATCAGCTATAGACACATTGTAACACACTTCGGAAAGCCAAATCACACCATTGCAACACATTCATTATAACACATCAGCAAATCAATCCACACCATAACAACACACCCAGACCATACCGTCCATAGAAAAAAACCATTGAGACACATTTATCGAAAACAACCGAAACGCGCAACATAAGCAATTTAAGCGTTACTGCAGCAAAGTGGGCAAACAGAGAACGCATAGCAACTTATTGCTAAAAGCGCAGTGTAGACAAAAATCGAAGAACGCACCCGTTCTTTAGCTAGAACAGTTCATACTTTCCAGAACCTTCGTAAAACACTAAAAGTGCAGGCATAGGCATAATGACAGACACTACGATACGAAGTATAAATTGCACCTCATATCAATAACCTTGAATTAGGACAAAAACACATTGCAAAACCAAATGTACGAAACTCATTGAGTATAAATAAAACCAATTCCGACCGTGGCAAGTCAGATTCATTTGGACTGCCAAGATAGGACGTTACGCTTCCTAATACTACGCCTTCCAACTTATTTCAAGAATTTAGTTATGTCCCCCTACCCAAGGTAAGGCTTCTAAACTCCAACGTTTCCAGTAAGGGAAACCTCCTAAAGGTTTCTATGATCGCCTGGACGATCAAGTGTTGAAAAGTCCGCTTCGAACAAAGTGTTATTCCATGGTACTTGAGGTACAGCTGTACGCTCATCATATGGCGACCGTAGCTATCTTCCGAACTCATTACATGGCGACCATAGCTATCGCCCAACCCATTACAAAGCTTCGTAACTAGCGTAACATAACTGGCCAAAGTTTGACTCCATTATCTATATACCATTGAAACACGTACATGCTACATATAGCTACAGTCAGCTGCCTAGAACTGACTCAAAACATGATTGGATGAGATTGGATAGATATGAGATTTCATGTACAGTTAAGTTATTATGCATCCTGTCATTTAAATGATCGCAAAACACTTCTCCTTTGACATGAGTAGATTCCTTGTTGCATGATTGGGTTTGTCAGGGGTACTCTTAATATGGCGATACTTTCCTGACTCTTGCTTAGTCCCAACTCAAAATAGCTTCCACCAGTGCCGCAAAATATCATTAAACTAATTATAAAAAATCTAGACTGAAGCAAACTGAATGTCAGCGTCACGTTCTCAACTGTGATGATCAGAGGTGAGACTCAACCAGTTGGTGCGGCCAATCACATGCTTGGTGACAATTGTTGTAGCATTCAACTGTTGGTCCCTCACTTGGTCATGACATTTTTTCTCTATGATAATCACGACATTCTTGGAACATTCTTGGCGAGTGGTTCCATGCAACAAAATGAGCATGATTTGCTCATGATTTTGTTTCAGTCAGAACTTTGTATGACATTGACAGTGACATTTTGCAGCACTGCGGACAACGACATCAGCAGCGAAATCTGAGTATATAATATGCGTGGAATCTTGCTTGCTCTGTGGGTTTCATCATCTATAGAAATCCACAAGATTTATTATTTTTACGATTTTTAGGAACTCAAATTTAATGCCATTAGCTACCCAACACATCCATAGGCTCTAGTAAAGCTCTGAATTACAAAACTGCCCAATGGTAGACCGTACGTATGGCAGCAAACCACGGTACCTTACCATTCGGGTACCAAATGCCAAGCCGCATTAGAGCGGAATTCACCACATGTAGCCTCCTTACTGCCCAGAAGCATCTCTCATGCCTTTGAGAAATAATATCAAAACAAACAGGGTTTCGGATATTTAAATTATATTTAAGTGGAAAACCACCATTAGCTGGAATGATTATTTGAGTTTCTTTTTTTCTGTATTATATTTTCAACTTTCCATAAAAGAAGAGCAAAACGTAACAGCTTACGCTAAAGACGTAATGTTTTGATTCGCAACGTTTGATTTGCGGGGTGTTTGTTTGTTTGTTTTCCAACTGTTTTCCACAGTGTCGATTGTGCGTTGGTGAGTGCATGGCAAGCAGGGAGAATGTGTTATATTTTCTCACAAGTTCTATAATCTTCTCTCTACAATAAGAAAGGGTTATTAATGGCTAATAATAAAACAAAACACTCTCCATTCTCCAAACCTTCCAACCAACACATGCACACACACAAACACGATTGACGACGATGATATCGTGATGATACAATTTAAGTAACAGTTTATATGTACAACTTGTGAAACGACAGGTGCTTCGGAAGAGTAGATCAGTAAAATTGTTTATGTTTGGGTGCATTGTAAATGTCGGCGTTTGGCTTTGAGTCTACCCTGCTTTGAATTGAATAAAAGACAATTTTAATTTCACTCCTCCAACTGTAGATGTATGGAAACGAAGCGGTTGGATAATCAATGAAAAAGAAATAGTGCAACGCTTACACGACGGTGGAAAACGATTGGAAAGTACAACATATGCCGGGTTCGTTCGAGCGCATTACCACGGATCGCTTTCGATCGCACCCGAACGTACTCGTGGACTAGTTCTAAAACGTACAAAGATCAGTCTCTAGGTTGTCGCCTCTTGCTACTAGGTTTGTTCATATAGGTTTCCCACTCGATCTCCACTAACGGCTCTTACACCTCATCCCCCTGCAATCGGGTGTGCATTAGCTAGGATGAACGTAATTACTTTAGAATTCGGTTACATTCCTAAGAAAACGGGTGTACAACAGGCAACCGCATTCAGCGGCACGGGAACGATACATGAGAGATATAAATTGAAGAGCGGTTGGTTGGTTGGTTTGTTTGAATTTTCTTACACATTATTTCCAACATTTGCATACATCCACATCTGCACAAAATGTTACACACGTTGGTAATTACAGGTTGGGTCCGTTTCCTACACTACCGAGGTACGTCGCCTGCAACGGTAGCAGGAAGTAAATGTATGTATATAGAACCGGGTATATGCTTACATCCAGCTTCCCTAATCTAACTGCCTGCCCTTGTGTTTCTATCAAATCAACAGGAAAGTATGATGAGAGTCGTCTCTAGCAACTGCAATCGGATGGTTGGATGGGACTCGTACCAAGCGGCCAAGGCAGGTGGCTGGTGTTCGCTTGCTTCAAAATGGGATTTTACAACGATGGCAGTAGGACACTACGGACGAAATAAGGAGGCCCACCGCACTACACTCAACCGTGTTAAATGTAAAACAAAAGCATTTCGATCGCGTGTACCACCGATCCTGTCTCCTACACACCGGGTCGATGTGTAGTGTGTGCGAGCGTGGATTGCTTCCTGAAAAATAAATTATCTCTAACGCAAAATGCTGTACATAAGTAAAGCCGAAACTAAATCACAGACGGGCAATAAGTGTACTCCAAACCGAAGTGAAGCTTTGAAAGAGGCAAAGAAAAACTCTAGACCGAAGCTACCATTAAAGCGGAACACCGCGCAAGGCGAATATTGGTCGGCCCTTCGGTCGACTCTAACAGTTTCGCCGTATCTCGTCGAGCCCGGCAGCTTAGTGCTATCCGTAGTAGAGTATTTGTGGGGCGTAGATTGCGCGCTGGGAATGTTTTTGGAGCATGCAAGGCGGATTTGTTGTGCGGGGTTTTCCCTCTTCCCGGGTGCGAAAACCAAGTGCGTATAGGTATGGATTGAAGGACATTAGGGGGAAAAAAACGTTAAGTTTAAAATAATATAAACAATTTATCTAAGTGAAAACTAATCTCTTCGACTGCCTCTTCCCCTAGTCGGGTTTGCTGCACCCGAAACAAGCTACAATCTTCCTTTGATTGATACAAACAAATTGAACTACACTTGCTGCCGTGCCGTACGACGGTGCAACAGCAGCCAACCCATCTTCAAATACTTTAACCGCTCCGTTAAACATGAGTATTAGCATTACGCGCGATTAGAACTTCGGTCGGTTAGATTTAAAAAATGTATATATACACACACGATAAGCTACTAACAGCGGCAGCTTCAATTGACGTATTCGGTGAACTGATCATCCACGCCGTCCCAATCATCAATCAACGTGTTTAACGCTCCCTCACCCATCGTAACCAGTCGGGTCGTTATTCGTCCAACGAAAACCCTCATTCCCATGTGGCAGAAGGGGACGCTGGTGCCGATATAATGATGATAATAACACAATTTATCGGTTAGCATTTTCTTCTTTTTCGTTTTTGTGCAGGATCCGCGTTCATCTCCCACGGCCACAATGGACGCATTTCGCCACGCACTGCAGACACTTTGCGGGAGCGAACCCATAACCCATAACGGTCGAAAAACCCACTCGCGAGGGGCCCGATTCGATCAGCGGGAGCCAAAAAAACACACACAAATTGAATGAAACCCACGTCCAGTCGTCGGGGCCGGTTCTAGCAGCTGCCCCGCGCCCATCAATCGTTTTCCGTGTGCTTGTGCAGGGCGGCGGTAATGCAGAGCGCACCGCCGGGTATGAAGCGCACAAAGTTGTCGCCCACCAGCGGTCCCATCGCGTACAGGCCGGGATGGGCCGTGCGCAGTACCGCGTTCGTGTACTTATCCACCTCGATTGGATTGTTTTTGCAGTCGATCGGTTTGGTCGGATCTTCGCCGAGGCCCAGCCCCGAGGCGGCGCTTAGATTGGACGCTCCCAGCTGATGCTGGCAGTGACCGCCGCCCGCACTGAGCGCCGGTGCGTTGTAGTGCTGCTGCTGCTGCTGCTTGTGATGTTGGTGGCGCGGTTTATCGGTGAGGTTGATGTGTTTGCATTTGGCACACATGTGCTTCAGCCAGTACAGCTTCCGGCCGAGGCAGGAGGTCAGCAGCTGCTCGGTAAACGTCCACATCGTGAGCGGCTGGACCGGGGGTCGCCCGAAGTCGTCCTCCGTTTCCGAGTCGGGGCAGGCGTTGCCGTCCCCGCCCGCCGCCGGCTTCGTCAGCGTGGCGATGAAGCGAAGGTCGGGCCGGGACCCGATCAGTATCGCACAGTACGACACGTCCAGCACGCGCCGCTCGCCCGTCTTCAGGTGCTGGACGGTGACGCGGCCGGCCCCCGCCAGATCCACTAGCGTGTGCTCGGGCAGCGGGGTGTACAGGTCGTGCTTGCGGTTCGCGTCCTTCATCATCTTGTGCACCTCGTGGTACTCCGGGTACACGTTGCCCGGCAGCATCTTGTCCAGCCCGGCCGTCCGGTTGCGGTACACGTGCACCACCGGGATGCCGGACGAGCGGCAGATCGTGACGGCGTCGGCCGCACTCAGCCCCGCCCCCACGATCAGCACCGGCTTGAGCTGGGAGCGGCCCGGCTCGTCGTACTGCTCCAGCGCCCGCTCGAGATGGGGCAGCTCGTACTTCACCCACGGCATCTCCAGCCCCTCGCCCTTCACGCCGAGCCGGTTCGCCAGATCGGAGGCACCGTTTGCCAGGACGAGGTTTTGGCACACGATCGCGAACCGTTTGTTCGTCATTCGGTTGAATCTAATGGGTGGAGAGGGAAAGAAGCAAAAGGGGTTTAGTACAGCAAGTTCACGCCCAGGCCCTTGCCCGACAAGACTCACCCCGCTACGATCCACCGGCCGTTGCGGAAACGTTCCGGCAGCACCGTCTCGCACTTCCCGTCCAGCGGCACCACCGTCGTCACGATCGTTTCGTTCATGAAGTACCGCTCCAGCCCCATCTCCGCGACGTAGCTCGCGTAGTACTGGGCGACGCGCGAAATCAGGGCGCGCGTTTCCACCTCCTTCGACACCTGCCGCTTGAGCGAAAGGTTGCGGCGCGGGGGGCAAAGCAGCTGGACGTTCACCTTGCCGGTGCGCTCGTCCAGCATTGCCACCACGCTCCCACCGTCACCGTGCTGCTGCTGCCCCGTCATGCCATTATTTCCTGCCCCGCTCGTGTTGTTGTTACCGTCCGTGCCGCTGCGATGACATTTGCTACACTTGCTGCTGCTGCTTAAGGCCACTTTCTGTCCGGTGCGTTTGGCACGCTTCGTCTGCTCGCTGTTGCAGCGGGCGCAAACCGACGGCACCGGTTCGGACGTTACGGGTTCGTCACTGCCAGCCGCTGGCACCGGTGGATGGCGCGATTCCCAGTCCGCGAACGGTAAGCCGGGCAGTGACATCCAGGCGGCCAGCGACAGGGTGCGCAGGTTCGGATCCATCCGATGCCAGGAGCCGCCCGGCGGTCCGCGTCCCAGCACAAGATGGTCAATCTGTCAGAGGGAGAGAGGAAAAAAACAAATCGAGAGAAACACGATTAGCTTCTGTTTGTTTACAGACACACACAGGTGGGCGAAATGAAATTGGAGATAAATTAAAGGTTCACGATTCAATCGGTGTTTGCGTAATGGCTACGCAGCAGAAACACTATTTGGCGCAAACGTGTGAGTGTATCCATTATTTGCTGAACACCATTTTTATGCACCGTTTGCACGAAATGAAAGATCCCCGCACGCTTGGTCCACCCCACTGCCCGGTGGGGTGAGTGGCACGTGTTACTTACTAGCGCCTAATGAACAAAAAAAAATAATTCAATAACAGAACATCACACACACGCACAGAGAGACACAATTAATGTACTCTTAAAATTGCTTCGCGGATACAATTGTCACCAGCAGTGGCAGCAGTTGGTGGATTATTGCACGCGTGCAATCAAGCGGCACAGCACACAGGGTGGTTGTGCGCGGCTCCCGGTTCACTATCGATTCGCAGCGGCCCCCCGGCAGCGTTTGCATATCAAATCGAGCATAAACATTGTGCGGTGGCGCGTACAGCGTGATATGGGGGCACACGCTCAGCTCGGCGGCAAACTGTTACTTGCAAGCGTGGGAGGAAGCGAGACGAGCGAGATGCAGCGCCGCCAAAGCGAACGTGCCTTAACGTTTGTTTTTAATAAGGGCTGGGTAGGAAAAGCACTACTGATGGCACCGATCTGTGCGCAGGAAATAAGGATGAGCTATTGCATGTGTGCAGTGTGGAATATTGGCAGGGTTTGTTGTCAAAGTTGGTCAAATAATGTTTTTCCCCAAAATTGTATTCCAAGTGCTCGCAAGATTTACGTAGCTGTTGATACAATTGCCAGTATTCACGCTACGATATGTGTTTAAAGATGTTTTATTAATTAAAATCAATTGCTAATTAATTATATCTATCAAATTCCGTATAATATTGTGTTTTTTTTTCAATGTAGGAGAAACGGTCCAGAAAGGCCATACAGGGTTTTCCGAGTCAATTTCCAATGTGTACAACATGTTTCATTGATTGCGAGATGTTTTTCAACAGCTGACAAATATTGTATTTGGATGACAGTAATGGTTCTGTTCTTCCACATGATTTTCAACACATGTCAAGCTGAGTTGAGTTTTTTGTGATTCGTTGAAAATCGTGTGTAAGAAATGAAATGTTTATTATGATACAGATACACTATTTGACAGCTGTTGAAAAACATCTTGGCGGTGATGAATAATGATGTGCACATTCGAAAGTGACTTGAAAAATCTTGTATTGCTTGTTTTGAATTTTTTTTTTGATACAGGGAAACAAAGAAAAACTAATAAAAAAAACACTGTTCTATATTTTTTACCATTTTATATATTCTAAGACATTTGACTAATTGGCTCAAAAAAACCCTCAAAAAAATAGATCGAATTGAACGACTCAAATTAAAAATTTAACTAACTCGTTGCAAATCTTCTTCAAAGAGAGATAAAATAAAAGGGTAAAGGAAGTTGATAAAAATGTGTAGTGTGACCCGCAGTAGGTTTAAGTACGATTTGAAAGTAGTAATACGGTAAACTGCTTAGCTGACACAATTTAATTCCGGAAATCGTGCACGATCTTGTCGAACGTTTTACGGATAAAAAACTTTGCATCTTGGGGAAAATTAAGTATACCGTGCTTCAAGTGCTTCAAACACACAGAATGAATGATCGAAATGTAAAAAATATACATATGTAAACAATATACAATATGATCATCATTTCATGAAACATCACAATTGTGCTTACACTTTCTGGGGCACCCTGTACAGCAGGTGTGTCAAACTCATTTTTTTCCGGTGGACTGCAACTTAAAGTCGCATATTGATGTAAAAGGTGTTCCAGTTCAAATATGTTCTGTATTAATCATATCATCATACTCCGCGATCCGCATACTGAACCCTCAGGGGCATGGGTTTGACATACCTGCTATACAGGGACCGGCAAGATAATGTGCCGACTATTTACAATTTTAGATTTTTTTTTGTTTTTTCGTATTTTCTCTTAAAAACATTTTTTCTAATTATGGATGAATGTGCAGTGCCAAAAACAATAGACAAAAATGAAAAGTTAGAGAAAAACGAAAATTATTATTATTATTATTATTATTATTATTATTATTATTATTATTATTATTATTATTATTATTATTATTATTATTATTATTATTATAATTATTATTATTATAATTATTGTTAGTATAATTATTATTATTATTATTATTATTATTATTATTACTATTATTATTATTATTATTATTATTATTATTATTATTATTATTATTATTATTATTTATTATTAGCCGGTTATTATTATTATTATTATTGAGCCGGTCTCGTAGTACAGTCGTCAACTCGTACAACTTAACAACATGCCCTTCATGGGTTCAATCCCCAAATAGACCGCGCCGCCATACGTAGGACTGACTATCCTGCTATGGGGGGAAATCTATTAGTCACTGAAAGCCAAGCCCACAAGTGGGTACAGGCAGGCCTTGACCGACATCGGTTGTTGAGCCAAAGAAGAAGAAGAAGAAGAAGAATTATTATTATTATTTTTTTTATTATTATTATTATTATTATTATTATTATTATTATTATTGTTGTTGTTGTTGTTATTATTATTATTATTATTAACATTATTATTAATATTATTATTATTATTATTATTATTATTATTATTATTATTATTATTATTATTATTATTATTATTATTATTATTATTATTATTATTATTATTATTATTATTAACTAACATATGATTCCCATTTAAAAACAATTTGGAGCTAACATGCTCTAGAGAACTGGTCTGAAACCTAGATTTGACCAGTTTCACAAATAAAAATAAAAAAACTTTTTGTATGGCTAGTTACCAGCTTTCGATAGCATAACTGATCATTTTGAACAATACAGAATTATTGACTATTTCCTATGGGAAGTGAACTTCATATGATGGAAAATGGACTCTGTGGTACCCTTTTTAGGCAGGCTCCATGGAAATTCCTATTGGATGTGTTCATTTCACTTACGAAACAGTCAATAAAGTGTCCCACAGCTATGAGAACTACTGGAAAGCACTGTAACAAGAAAAAAAAATCACATCTCTACGGCAGCAGCACAGCAAATGACTCACGAACCGTCCCAACATTATGTCGATGTTGTAAATTGCAAGTGCATTTTATTTCACGCAAAATCTTATCATCCAATCCAATCAAAAAATGATTCACCCCCACCGCCACTTGCGCTCCTACTATCGCACTTGCCCACTCTGCGCGGTGACAAACGCACACACATTCGGGAAGGAGACATTGTTTAATGTGCGCGACGACGTTTTATCACCGTACACAGCAAAAGCACAACTAACCGAGCAAATATTGAAATAGTGATTACAAATTCGGTGTCAGCTAGTGGCAAAACGTCATCAGTCTTGTCAACACTCATCCGGGGGTGGAAAATCCCCCGCGTTGGTTTCGATTTCAATTACGCCACTGATAGCGAATGTGAGGGAAGGGGAGGAGCCTTTTATTTTTCCGCTACTCATCAGCACAACGGAAGAAAAAAAAACAACACCACAATAGGTAAATATTTATCCACCTTTGCCGCTCCCCCGGCGACGGTCGATGCGTGACGATAAGGGAGAAATAGAAGCATCATCATCAACAACGACAAGCGCGAATTTATGATAGCAATCCTCGCACCGCGCCTCCATTCCAGCCCGTATCTAACGCAAAGCAACGCGCAACAATCGCAGTCATGTGCTGTAGCGATTATAGCGATAGAAAATCAATGCCCCCCCTTTCGACTAGACCCAGAAAACCAGGACACACGCAGATAAGGCGCCGCTGTAACGTCACCGGTGGGAATTCGACTGCTTACCTCCTTCTCCGGATGATGCCGGTACTCGACCATCGGGGGCAGATCCATGCCCAAATCGGCACACGGATGCTGCAAACTGTCCAGCTGGAAATGGGGGGAACAAAAATGGGAGAAGGACGCCAACGAGCGACGTTAGCAAATCATTATTCCACTCCAGCAAGTCCAGGCCAGACGCACGGTCGGTACTTACCAGCAGCGAGACGGGATTGGTGCTCCGTCCCTCCAGCCCGTCGGCCAGGCTGAACAGATCGTGCTCGACCAGGCTCTTCTGTGCGTCGTAGTAGTTCAGCCGTGCCCGCAGCAGCTCGTCCGGATGCTTCTGGGCCTTCTCCGGCGACCAGTAGGGCCAGTGGCCCGCCAGCATGTACGACAGTGATATACCGCTCGGCCCATTGCCTGTTTGGGAGGGACAGACAGAGAGAGAGAGAAAGAGAAAATGTAAGAAACAGGAGGAATGACTTCTGTTTTTGGTTTGTTTGCTATTTAATCGACATGAATATTCCACGGTTTTGTACCACACACTGGGCCCGTTCGGTGGCCGCTTGTTGCCAATGGGTAGCAATCCGGGCGCGAGCGCCGAACAATCAAACGCCCGCGGACAGGGTCGAAAGGTTAGGCAATGCACTTCCCACATTCGCGACCAAGTGTCCCGATAACACACTGCCTTGGCCGGAGGGTGCTTGATTAATATTAATTACTGGCCTGCCGGAGCTGACTGCGTCCGACTGCGTAACCGACCGATCGGGAGTCGAGTTCAGCGTGCCGGTCGGTAATTTATTGTTGGCAGCGCAGGCTCGCCATCTCCGACAAGGTGTCCAGCTGTCACTGTCAAGGTTTTGCAAATAGTGCCGGCTGTAATCTGTACATCATCAGCTGTGCGCGAACATTCTTGGACATTGGAGACCGGAACCGGCCGCATTTCATTATGCAATTCATGACTCTCCAAAACCCAAGCTTCTGCACGATCATCTGACGTCATGAGGTCATGCACTAACAGCTCGCAACAAAAAAAAATGGATGCTCTTTTAATCCCGCCACAAGAGAAAGCGCGTAATCTTATCAACCCAACCACTTCTAACAAGGCCCGGCATTGGGGTTTATGTGCGCTCGAACACGTCTACGCGACTATCAGATAACTGTGCGCGGGCGCGCGCGTGTTAGTCATCGCAGCAACAGAAATGTGCGCGCGCACACACACGTCAGGTTTGTGCGCACAGTTCAGCACAACGAGCCTCCCGCAAACACAGCTGATTGGTGGTTGGTGTACGGAAATAGACGCGCCGACGCGGCGATAAGACGCGGCGGTCCCCGCTGCGTTCCAATTGTGTCCGTCAGGCGCACGTTTTTGGTCGTGCGCAAGCGTTTGACAGGCGCACGCGAGCACATTTATCAGCGCGCACGGCGCACATATACATACCGGTGCGAGCCGGACGCGTCCGTCGAGTTGTCCTCTCGTGTTTGCGCCGACAGGGGTCGTGTTCTAGCAGGTAGCTACCAGGGGGACGCGCGCTTTATTTAGATCGTAACAGAGAACGGGATGCAGATTACTTGGCCTATTCGGACGCGGCTTGATGGCGTGGATGACACGCCGCTACCACATGATAGTGATAAACAGTTTTGCATACTATCTTGCCCACCACCGGCTCACGTGCTCAAGGTTGTCGCATGACGCATCACGCACACACGCAGTATCGTGGGACATTTTAACACATCTGGAACGCAATAAGTGGGCACAGCGCAGAGGGGTGGTCCGCAGTTCCCACAATCGTTATATCGCTCCTCACCCATCCATCTCCTGTGCCGTTGTCGGCAGCAAAATAAAAAACATGCTTCTTATCAGGATCGCGAATGAGTTTGCAAAATCAGTGGAACCAGTGCGAGAATCAGAGAAGTTCAGAACCAAGTACAACCCGACAGCGCTGATTACGGTATCCGCCTGATGGATGATCTAATTGGGCTTTGAGGTTCGACACAAAAACAGATTCCGGCACAATCTTATCGATCTCGCACCTGGCACCGTCTGCCGACCGATGATTGATCTGGGCACGTTGCGACGCTAGTTCCTGGAACATTCAACTTAACGCACGTGCAAACTCTGAACAAACAATACAAAAATTAGTTACTACAACCCGTGCTGCAAAATGTCACTGTCAATGTCATAACATCCAATATATGCTTCTTGACATTTTTGCGACCATCGCTTGATCAGTCACTATGCCATGACTTTTTTTTTACTGTGATCAGTTCTGCAAAATGTCACTGACATAGTCATGTCAAATTTTCCCTCAAACAAAATCATGTCAGCTCTACTGTGATGATCAGAGGCGAGACTCAAACAGTTGATGCGACCATCACATGCTTTGTGTCATTTTGTGCGACCAATTCTTGGTCAGTCACTTGGTCGGAACATTTTGTGTCGGTGATCATCACGATAGCCATGGGAGATGATATGCGGTGCTCGCGGAGTGGTTCCAAGAAGCATAATGAACCTATTTTCTCGCGCTGTTTGACCCGACAGACCAGGCAGAGCAAGAAAGCATGCTCATTTTGTGGCTTGGTACCACACGCCAAGTATATTCCAAGAATGGCGTGATTATCACCAACATAAAATGTCATGACCAAGTGAGTGACCACGAGTTTCGCGTTTGATTCAAGCACTCGCATGCCATGATGCATGTTCATTGAGTATCAGCAATGCGCATCAAGCCACCAAAGATATGTTCATTGTTTTCGTTGGTGAAATTCTCATGTTGCTCATAACATTTTGCAGCACTGGCTACAACACGTGAGGCGCTAAAATAGTTCCACCCTTAGAGCAGCAAGCAGATCTCACCCGAACGAAGGCAGAAGTAATACAAATGAGTGAATTTACTAAACATAGCGCGCTGAGCGATGTCTTTACTATCAACATACAACAATGCGGTGCGATAAGGCTAGCAGATTTATGGCCACTCAAAGCAACTGCACTGTGAGTGTGGGTGTTTGTGTGTGCAATAGGTTTAGCAGCGCTCAAATCTTGATACTGACGCCAATCCCATCCATTCCATTGAACCTTCCAGGTACTTCATGAGACTGGTGGGTGAGTTGTAGCAAGAAAAGGAAAAAAAAACCGTTTAACTATTTTATTGCGCAATTGCCCACTACACTTTGTACTACGGGCTCCGATTAAAGATCCCGATCGTCCTCTACCGGGAGCTGATTAGAAGTTACACTGTTTGGTAAAAAAAAAACACATAGTGCCGTATCGACCCCCTAGGGACTTTGTTGGCGGATCACAGCATAGCACGATCGCTCCCCTCAACCACCTATTGGCCGCGGATGACATTCTTTGTGGTTTAAAAGTTGTGTGCTTTAAAGTCCAATAGGGTTCAGGGTTGCTTGTGGTTAAGGTTTCCCGAGAAGATTGTGCTCTTCTCCGTTCTTATCAGTCTAAAAAGTTTCCGCTTTAAACGCTTTGTGGTTCCGCGTAGCGGGTAGATCAAGTGACATCCAGAGCGAAATGCCTACAACAACACGCAAAACCTTATCTTAGGTACATTGTTTTGAATTGCTTCGTAATTATTTCAAACTCCAAATTACTTTTGAAAACTGTTACTGTCCAGCAATTTACGACACTATGAATAATTGAGCCGATAGCTACACATCTTTCAATGCATTTTTATTTCGACTCTCTCCTTGCTAGGTCTTGCTTCCTGCACAGTCACCTGCATAGTCCTCACAAACACGCACACAAAACCATTCGATGGGCGGGAAATAATTAATGAGCCAATATTGATCGAACAGGACGTGATAAACGGGCCACAACTGTCTGTTCAATAGTAACCGGGGCCATAATGTACAGTGCGAACCCCATACAGACAAGCCGTTTGTCGTATTTCGTCACACTTGGTAATGGTCACGGTGGATCATCATATCGCAAGCTTCCGTACCGGTGATTTCCAACCGATCGTACACGCTCTCTCTCTCTCTCTCGATCGTTTCCGGCATGATCGGCGAGATAATTTGATATCCGGTCGTTTACGGTTTTACGACACTACACTCTTTTGCTCTATATACCGCCGTGTGCAACTTACCGATAATGACCACATCCTTGTAGATGGTGTCCTTGTGCAGTAGCAGATTTCCCTTGCTGTAGAGATCCTTCATTTTGTGATTTTGTGTGTATTTTACGGTCCACTAAAACGCGAACGTTACTACTGTTTATCGCTGTTACAGTCGAGCGTCACAGTTTGGTATTTTTTCTGCCGAACAATTTTTTTTTAGCCAACTTTGATACAAACCGACACAACTCTCGACACACACACACGAACCGTGTTGCGGTACACACTTTCCAATTGGATTGCTTCGATCGAGCAAAGCACGTGCGTGCACGATTACTAATCACCGCGTGGTATCAAACAAAAAAAAACACGACTTCAGCCACGCGCAACCGCTCTGCTGGCAGCCACTCCTCTACGACAGATCACAACCGCCACGGCAGCCACGAACTTCACGAGCTTACACTAATTGCACTCTAATTGTGGCAACTATTGCGCCAGCTAAACGGATCGCCTTAATACGGGCACCACTACTCACGGGCACAATAGCAACAATCGCCGGCAGCACGCCAAACCAAACAGGCACAATCCCAACCTCGAACGCATTCGCGCTTCTCGAACAATCTTCCGCCGAAACCGCACGTTCTGCCGGTGAAACGCGGTCTCGAAAAATGGCCCGATAAGTGTAGCTCTACACCCCTTTTGATCTGCCTCTGCCTGACTGCTTCTCGTTTTTCGGGTACCAAAAGGCCGCCCAAGTTCACTGTTGTCCACCACGCTGGATTGCACTCCCTGTTTTTTTTTGTTGCTCCCCTAACTCTCTATCACTGCTGTTGGTAATGCGCTCCCGAACAGTGCTGTGGCCCGGTCGCGAATGATTGTGGAACCTCGTTTGTATCGCAAACTTTACCCGCAACGTTCTCGTTGCTCACTGGCGGCGAGCGAATGTTAACACACACAGTTAAGTCCCTCTCCCAGCTGACGGGTGCGTGTCTGTAGCGCGTCTATGGTGTAGTCTGTTGTTGCGGACCGACTCGCGACCAAGCTCGTACTGATGGAGCAGTGCGCGCGGTTCGGTAATTTTATTCGCGATGTGTGCAACACCCTAGCCCTCCGCTAGTCGCCGGCCGCGCTGTGTCCGATGCGTAGGGCGTTGATGCTGTGTGTGTTGGGTTAGGCAGGGGGTGTTAGTGTTGGCTTTAATGCTTCGCCTTTCCCGCGAATTCATTCACAGCCGAGCGGAACACGACAGACTCGGATGGACAGTGGTGAGCGAAACACACGAAACAATTCTCTCTATCGCGCTGCCGATGCGGACCTACCCCGGGCCGATGCACGAGACGGTGGACGGGTCTGCCCCGGGACGCAGTGACGTCGACAGTTGGCTCCCCAGCGGTTGGGTTGCACGCTCTTGCGCTCTCGCTCTCTTTACCCGCGGAGGTTCGATGCTAATGTTTAGTAGCGTCACGCTACGCGCTCCATCGAGCAAAAGCGAAGGCGTCTTGCCGAAGGGCTCTCTCACGCTCTCACCCGTACAGCACAGCGTTCTCGAACGTATCCAAATCGTTGCCAGCAGTTTGGGGTGCGATGCTCTCGGGGCCTTCTCGGTGGTTCGGTTTACGATTTAGCGCGCCAAGTTGGCCGGTGTACGTACGCGAGACAGTAGCACATGTTCATCATCATCATCATCATCATCATCATCATCATCAGCGCCATCATCATCATCTTGGTCATCATTCTGTCTGCACTCCAAGGGAACACCAAATACGAGGCCGCAAGAAGGAGTAATGGCTTTAACCGCAGCGATTAATTAATATCATTACATTGTGCCGACACGGCCGTCGCGCATGTGTGTGTGTGTGTGAACATCTTGAGACCCAGACTGTGTTTGCGTTTTCATTCACGATTTACCTTTCGGTGGTGTTTGGCACACTTGACCAAAGAGTGTGTTCGGTGGTGCTCAAGGAAACTTTGCTACGGAAGCCACCACCACCCTCATCATAGCATACGCGCTCGCCGGGCTAGAGAGCAAATTGCAGTGCACCTCGTTTGATGACGTACACGATGTCCTAATTCTTTTTTTTTTGCCTGTTGGCTGCGTCAAAACTCGATTGCAGAGCGATATGTCAGTAAGGACATTGCAGGATTGGTAGTTGCACCTGCTATGACGTCATTAGCACGCACGGTGTCCCATCTGGAACTGGGTCGAGTTCGGGTGTTCGATCGTCCGATTATGCTCTAGTTTATCACTATCGGTTGGTTTTTTTCTGCCGCTCGGTTCTAAAACGAGAAATAAGAGCAAAGTTTTAATTAGTTGAGAGTGGCAGGAGCTGGATGTCGCTGCAGGACATTAGAAACAAAGGAAAATAAAAGATCATCAGAGTTTTGCTCATTACATCTTGCCTTTCAACACTCATTTGCTTTTGATTGATTTGTTCATTTATTGCAATATACGGCAAGCAGATACTTTAGACATCTGTAAACTTTTTAGATATACAATTTATGATTCACAGCTTACAGCTGTAGATAAAAGAGAGGCTTATTTCTTGGAAGCAATAACATTAAAACAAACAACGACATTGAAATTTAAGGTATACAAGCGCAAAACTCTGAACAGCTCTTAGCGCAAGGGTATTTTACATCTCGGGCGGACAATTTATCATGTTACACAATGGAAGAGTGAGGTTCGTCCCAATTTCACTTATTTACGTCCCAAAGGTATCATCCATTGGAAATTCCTGAATATCAATTTGCAGTGAAAGATAATCGGAGAATCGAGGGTAACTCTAGAGGGCTCGGGCAACATCAAACAGCAGTTAGATACGTGCACCATATCTACTTGCAATTGCATGGGGAATCGAGCGTAACTCAAGAATGTTAGTAACACTTCTAACAGCACTTCCACAATATCTCCTTTCAAAGGCATTCTCTTCTACGAACGATAAGAATCTCCTACCAATATTGAACAAAAGTATGAAAGCGGCGGTGTCCTAGCAATATTCTTAATTTGGGTATTGTATGATATTGTATCAATTGCGAAAGATGATTATAAGATACCATAATGTCTGCAGAATTGCAATTATTCCAAAATTGGCGATTGACAATTAAACTAGAAAAAATAGTAACAGCAAGACCTCGTTCAGATTCACAAATAAATTTGAGTTCTTGACAAACTTCAAGAGACATCCAACGAAAGAATGATCATAAATCCCACTTTTCAATAACAACTTCTTTAAACCGACGCTTGACAAACCTTGATACAAATTGTTCAAGTCAAGTCTCAATATTAAATTGTTTATTTACGCTCCGAAAACGTTGCCTCCTCTTACACAAGCTAATACACTTGTAAATTAGCATCTCCCAATGAAACCCCACAGGGCGAAATGCATGGTAACTGCCCTGCTACTAAACATGATTCAGTTTTGTTTTAACCCCGTGGCACGATCCAATCAATTAACACGATGTTGTCTATCGAGCTCACCATCACCTCCTTTGGCAGGGTGGAAGAGAAAAAAACGAAAAGAAACTCACTAAAATCATAAGATCCGCAGTCACGTCACGATGATCGTCCTCTTTTTTCTTTTGCTTTCGATGGTTGCATCGAACGATGCCAATACCAGTTCATTGCCTTCTAGTGATCGCTTGCCATGTGTATGTGTTGTGTGTGTGTGTGTTTGTGCGATGCAACGGGTTTGTGTGCGACCGTTACTACCGATGCTGTGTTACGTTTGTGCCAGTTCTAGGGCAGGGTGGGTGGGTCGTGAGAGCGCTATAAATGGATGGCAGATACCGTTTGCATTTCTAATGGGCGGCAGATGACGGCACTCGCTAAACTGCAACTCATTGCAGCTGAGATTCGCTGGCACACACACACACGTTCTCGATCGTTTATATTATCTAAAAAGATCCCTGGTAAAAATGGCGGTTACACTACAATTTCGTATTTGTCCTCACTGTTCCGAAACTAGTCTACTCGATCGATGTTTATTGAGGGTGTAGCACAAATTAATCATTTACAGTGGACGCCAAGACAAAGAAAATATCAATCAAATATCGACGGACGTGGGCGATTAGTAATAGCCGGTGGAAGCGTCCAAACGAAAGTAAACGAGCCAGTAACGACAAAGGCACCCCGGTGACGGTCAGTGAAAGTAATCGTAACATTGTACTACCGTCGACCAATACCGATTACGGGTGGTCTAATAGTATGATGACTAAAATAAAGCATCCATTGGAACTCATCAGCACTAATGCATGATAGACATTCTTGGTGTGAGATACCAACCGGAAAGGGCCAATTTATCGACGTCCACATCTGTGGTAATGCCAGTCAGCCAGTTTGATAACCTGGCATAACCTCGATGTTTAGTAATTTGGTGTGTACTTTGTTATTTTCCTTCAATTTACCCTCCACTTTGCTCTTAACATGGAACATAAAATGCCGTAAAGTATAGGACAATACAAACGCCTTCAACACTTCACCACTGTTTACTTACATTCTTTTATGGAAGTATTCTGAGTCAAGCACACCATCTAGTGTAATTATTCCGATCCATTGAAATGTTTTTCCATGTTTTTATTTTTGTTCCAGTGCACGGTTAGAATCCGCCAACGAAACAATCTCTAGGTCGAGGTCATTCTTCCCCGTCTCTGCCTCTGCAATCTCCTCCCAAAAATTGGTCGACCTTTGAAAAGAATTCTTGCAAAAGCGTGGTCGTCGTTATGTGCCAAAAACCCGTGGTTTGGTGTTGCCAATAGCAGATTGTGGTTATCGCACTGCAAAGCGGGAGGCCCCCCCATAGAGTGGTCAAAGCTTTGCGGCCAGTACCGGGCAACTGGTTTTTGGGTGTACCTTCAATTAATCTCCCAGACGCGGGCACTTCCTAATCTTTCCAGTTCCAGGGGGGGCGATTGTTGTAGACTTGGTTAGACGATGAAGTTGGATGTGTTTGTATGTCTTTTTTTTAATGCCCACTATCAAATCAACAGTGAGTTAGCAACAAACGAATGCACAAAGATTTGGAGTACATTTCCTATTCCCAGGTTCTTCTAGATTTTGGAGTTTTGTTTTCTTTTTTTGGTTTAGTTCCAATTCCTAGCAAGCTTGTTTTATCTTATCTGGGCCGTTTTTTCATAAAATTTAGGGTGTCAAGATTAGATATTCGCTGTGTTTCTTATTAATTGGGAAGACAATGCTAGCTTTTTTTATTGGTGAAATAAACTGGAACAGATTTAGTGATACGCAATATCCCTCTGTTATCTATAATCTGCCTTTCCATTGAAAATATTATTTTCACCAAGCCATCACTATGATTACACCACTCTTTATATCTTTCACAGATATTAATTTATTCAAGGCACTTGAAAATTTTCAAAATATAAGTGGTAGTATCGAAATATTTGATCGTTCTCTTTATTGGGTTTGGATTAGGGTTTAATAGTAAGCGTAAACGGGGGTTCAAAACAACGAAATTATTCTCAAAATCATTAGGAGTCAACTTGAGATCTTGCGCTTTCTAATAGTTGATATTAAACGCTTTCGAGGTCTCGTAAGGTTTTACAAATAAAAATCTGCCATTGTACTATCATCAACTTGATTGTAAGCAGAACAATTCAGTAATCACTAACAATTTTCTACGGTTCTTAATGTCTTCTACACATCCCAGGTTTACCCCCTACAAAGATGATAAGCAGCATGATCGTGCAATTAAAGTTGTTTACCATTCTGTTAGTTAACGGTTCACTGTTATGTTATCAGGAATAAATTTGACGGGTAAAAAATCGCAAACGTTCTCATTGATACGCTACAAGGTCACAAAATCCCCAAATTCAGTAACTACCTCCTACATCCAGATACGTTCCTAGAATGCTCGCAGGAAATTTATGCCTATTTTGAAGTGATTCTTTCCATTGAAACATAGCTTTCCTGTTGGCTTAACATACAACAGCAAAAGCAATGGTACAACAATCAATAATGGTCGAATGAATGTTTAGAATTTGCAATCACGCTGCAAAATTTCTCAAACTTCAAGTTGTTCGCTGCCAAACGCACGGCGCCATGGAAAAACACAAAACAATTCCACCAGCGTATGACGAAAATTGGAGCTCATGTTTCACCGTTCAGCGAAATTCCCGGTTGATCTTACCAAGAACAATATTGACTGCTCCCTCCCGTCATCCTTATCAGTGTAGGGCGGGCGCGCGAGGATGCTCGTTTTCTGGAAAGTACCATTGCTCATCCCGCCCGGGGCACACTTGAGCGATTTCGTAACGCCAAACAGGAACAAAAATGTTTGACTATCAAAACACATCCGTGCGCTTCGTTCGTGCACTGTGTGTTGCAATACACAACACCACCACGATAATGGTGTTTCGATTTTGCACGTTGAACTCGTCTTCAAATGCTGCCGATACCGCGGGGGGGGGGGGGGGGGGGGGGCTAGACTCTCGCCTGCAAAGCGACCCAAATTGCATCCGCCGCTGCGTTCGGGGTGCATTATTCGTGCTTGACCTACACACATTAGTGGCCAATTTCGTGGCAGCCACAACTGCTACAACACAAGCCAACCACTATCGTGTTCTTAGTGCACGCAACTTGCCCCTCTTTCCCCAGGCGTATGGGGGCGACCGCCCTCACACTTGCATCGCGCATCATTGCACATTAAAAACGTTTATTCTGCTTTTATCTGCAGGGAGAGAAACAGAAAAAAGCCTATGGGGCACACCGTACATGCCCGCGCGGTCGTACTTCTTGGCAGCATCAGCAACGGTGCAGTGCCCTGTACGACTCGGCTTTTTTTGTTTCTATTTCGCCCTTGAAATCAATTCTTCTTTGCTAGCCGCTTGCTAGTTCCCCTTCTTACTCCATCAGCTTGTTTAGCACTGCCATAAATCTTCGTTTGCAAACAGGGCAATTTATCAAACAACCGCAAGGAGAAGAGCGAAACAATCGAACGGTGCAAAAATATCCGCTCCACGTAGCGCACGTTGCAGCTCTAATGTGTTCCTCTAGTTGTTCTCCCACCCGGTCCCAGCCCATCCACGTGCGCACAACCATGCGGAAACACGAAAGATTTAATAGCCGATATCGCAAACTAGCGACTGTTTATCAACGTGGCGGGCACATGGCGGGAGCGCCAGAATCGGCAAAATGACAATTGATCGCTTGGCCGCTGTGGAGAAGGTTGCAGTCCTCCCCCCTCTCCACCATCCCCCCTCCGGCCCCTTTTGATGGTGCAACAGTGCAATAGTCAATGCACCAATAATGGCTAGAACGTGACTAAACACGTCCCAACCAGCTCCCCTCCATTCTTCAATGGCGTGACTAATGGGCGTCCCAGATGGAAATGCCCGTACAATTGTACGTAGCGAGCGACGGGTAGGTTAGGGGAGGAGGTGGTAGCAGGAAAAATCAGAATGTGATTAAAATTGTTTCACTAAACAAAATGACAGCTGCTTGTGCCCTTGGCCCTTAGAACGTGGCAAGGGCGAGGTATGAAGAAAACACAAACACACTCAGGCTCAGAAGGTTTTCAAGGGTGATTTGAACAATGTGCTAGATTTTTGTGTGCACTAGTTGAAGTACGGACGTCTGTTTGGGTTATACAATAAATACTCTTTGTTTTTATTCGTCGCTTTCTTGTACACAAAACTATCACTTATCAGCTTCCACATGCTTAATATGTGTGCAGTTTTTAATCAGTAAATTTAAATTTTAATTTACCTACACAGGCCTATACAATATGAGGTTAAACCTAATTTAGCTTAATCCTAATAAGTTTCAGTTTAATCCTAATGTCAGATTGAAAGATGATGAGTTCTTAACTTTAAGCGCAAGCGCAGCTTAACAACTTCAGATCACGCTTAAACATCTTTTTCTAGTTTCCTAACACACCGATATCAATCAATTTAACATGGTCTTGTTATTGTATCAACAATACACTATACTCTTCTCTTGACCTTAGCAAATCTACTGTAGCTACACGTTGCATCGTGATACTGGGACCTGATCCTACGAGGACATGCCGGCCCTATACAGGCTTTCAAAACTTTATTAATACCACGTAGCCGGATAGTCAAGTCCTTACTACGGGGGGACGGTCCAATCCGGGCTTGAACCCATTACGGGCGTGTTATTGAGTCGTTTGAGTTGACGAATGTACCACGGGACCGCTACTCATATTTGGTGTAAAAATTCGAAACAAAAACTGTTGCAGATGTTCGCGAGATGTTGAGTGAGAGAGAAGAGTTTGGTAATAACTAACCTAACCTCCCGGATAGTTCTTTATCCAATTTTTTTTTCGGGGTTAATAAAATGTCCTTCGAATAATAAACAGTGCTGTAGAGTCGCACAAGAGCTACCGACTTCACACTATAAACGCGGTGCTGATGACGTAGAATGCATTCTTTAACAAATAATAAGCAGCACATTCGCTATTTTAGTAATGGGGCAATGTATTGATGTTATTATTAGAATGAAAAATTATTAGAGATGATGATTTTGATTGTTATTATTAATTTTTGAACACATTCACAATTTAATCGATCAAATGACATTATACAAAAAAGAACAAAAAGGTCGTAATGCAACAAAGCATGTTGTCAATTAAAAAAAACATGACGTGTTTTCTAACATATTTAAAAACACATTACTAACTTTGATTGTGCCCAAGCTTACAAATATGCCCGTCACACAAAGAAAACATAAGAAATAATCGAAAGCAATGTATTCAAGAATTCCTACAAGGAAATGAACAATGCTGCTTATTATGTCTCGAGACAACTGACCTCAAGGACGAGACCGTCTAATGTCAGCATTCACTTCTAAACCTTACTCCCCTCTCTCTCACTCTCTCTGTCCTTCTGTACTCGAAATGGCAAGCAGCAAATCTAGGCGCAAGAAGCCGATAACTGTGTAGCAGTTGTGTATTTAATTAGTTTCCTCGTTTCCACGGTGTTCCGGAGCTGTTTACGATTTTAGCATACGAGCAACTGTTTTACGATTTTAATTGGAAAGCCTACTGCAGCCCTGGCCCACCGATCACCCTTTCGCCTCGCACATAAACACAACCACATTGGAGTCGATCTAATCGTCGGGCGGACAAAGGAGCACTCTTGCTCGCTGCTGGCACATCCATCGTTTGGAGCCGATGCCCTGTCCGCGGCCCCTTGCGATCATATCCAATACACTACACCAAACAGAAGCGCACGCTGCTGTATCCTGCCATCTTGCATCGCATCATCATCGCACGTATCAAGAGCACTTGTGCACCCGCTTTACGTCATACGCGCACTGGGCTCGACCTCAAATGTCTAGCACTTCGCTCAAGTATTTCGCACATGTTTTGCGGAGCGCCGGGTTGTTGCTAGACGTGTGGATGGGTGAAGATGATTCAACCGGCAGACGGCAAGGACACAGAAGAGCATAGACCGGGGACCATGGTTCGTTCAGCTCGCGTTTGGTTTGGATGATGATACAGGTCTGTGGATGATGACAGGCAAATAAACGCAACACTATGGGGCCCGAGTGGTGCCGGCCAATAATAGCGAACATTAGTTTGGATCTTTTATTTGGTGGTAGGGAAAGATGGTTCACACTTGTCGGTTTAGTCCGCAGAAAATGGAAGATGTCGGTAGCAACAAAACACAATGATTTAAGACAAAAACAGGTGTAGAGTGGAGATTTAATTTATATCTCTTATAAGCTTGAATATCTATTGCCTATTCCCGAAAAAAACCTTCATCTTCAAGAATTTACATTTAGAGACCGGGAACGACTTTACTTGGTAAGCTACAATAAGGGATCTACTTCTTTGCTGGATGCAACGGAATTATTAGTTAAGACATTTAGCTGAAATTGAACTATCCCCACGATTTACTATATCCTTCTGTACCGTCACCAATACGTCACCTAATGCTCATTGAGCGACCAAAACTATCACCATCAAATATGATGAGTCAATGCTTACGAAACGCCGTCTTTAAATTTGGATAAACAAAGTTCCGACCCAAAACACATTTACATGATTCCCACCGTAAGCTGCGAAACGGGTTCGATTTGCATGCAAATCAGCCGCACAGCGTCCAATCTCCATATTGGGGCCCGACTTTAAGCACATTGGCATCATCATCATTATCATCATCGCCATCATCGTGCATTCACCGACCACGTGCTTGCCAAATCACGTTTTTCTCCATTCTCGTCCCGTACTGCCTGGGCTCAAAGCATGTCTGTTCCCCTCTCCGGCCCCTTTCGGGAAGATAACTCAGCGGAGAAAAAAAACCTTCCCGTTCATTCTATGCAACCGGTTTATGATGCCATGGTAAGAAGGTGGTAGAAATACAATTTTACTACATTAAAACCGCACATAAAACACAAAAAATAAGACCCACAGTGCGACCCAATCGGAACCACAGCTTCTGCAGAGGAAGCCCAAGACCGAGCGAGATTTGAAGTTAGATTATCGGATATGTCTGTGCCGGAGATAAAGCCGAGCGGAATGGATGATGTCCAAACGAGGAGATATCGGAGGATATTTCGTGAAGGGGGACAACAACAAAAAACTTTCGCCGATCGAATTATTCATATTAAACTTACCCGGGTCGGTGAGGGCAGATTCGCCGTAAGCAGAAAGTTGGAGAAACACAAACCCTTAAAACCTGCTTTCGGATCTTCTGGTGCAAGAAGGGACCGGGAAACGGGTTTTCGCTCCATTCCAGTGTGCTTCCCCTTCCTCTTGGGGACCCCGCCCAAAGACATCCGACGGAACTCTTCAGAGATTGGGGCATAGATTCCGCCGAGTCATGGTAGCGCTAGCATGACCGCGAATACTTGTGGAGTGAAGTTTTTGCAGCAAGTGAAACAGACCTTGGTCGGCCCCGGCTTTAGCGAGGGAGCAAGTAAGTACCCAAACCTGACCGAACGTCGCCCACCCCAGGCGGGAGATCCCCATCCACGCGGTCAAAGGAATATGCCTTCTCATCGTTTTGTTGCCGCTAACCGACGATGGAATTGGTCAAGTGGTGGGGCCGCTGGGGTAGACGTGAAGGTGAACCGGTTGAAATCATGGATGGTTTTGATGGAGGCTTTTGCCGGCTGAGAATAACCAGGTACGGAATTACCAGGTGAAGGAAAAAAAACGCCGGGACCGGTTTTTGATGAGTGAGTGAGACTTTTATTTTTGCATATCTCCTCTCAAGGTAGTTTATGCCGGTGCACAGGCATATGATTATTATTCATCTGTACTTCTTCTTTTTATCGATCTCCAATGACCGATTTGTTCAGGAGGTGGTCCAGGTCGTGGCTGGAGTGGGGTGAACACGTTTCGAGGAAGACGTTTCTTCTTATTCCTCTTCCAGACGATCAATAATAATCGATTCAATATGGACATGATGGTTGTTATATATTACCACCGTGGGTTTGATGAATGATACCGAGCGAGGTAAGTTATGTCGGTACGTTTCCTATCGATAAGTTTTATTAGCTGACATTAGAAACGCTGGTCGAATCAATGACCTACGATCTCTCTCTCAAGGTATTCTACATCTTTTCAAAGAATAACCAAGGGACAGGTCCTGTAGTCATCAACTCGTACGACTTAAAAACGTGCCCGTTGTGAGTTCAAGTCTAGAATAGACCGTCTCTCGTAGCAAGGAATAACTATCCGGCTGCTTGGTACTGAATAAGTCTCGAAAGCCTGAATAGGCCGGTATGTCCACATAGGATGTTACGCCAAGTAGAAGCAGAGCTTACGATAATAGCGCTATTGGAGCAATAATAGGAAACAAAGTATTAATTAGTCTTCAAATCATTTGGCAATTTAATAAATAACAACAAGGTTATTTGTGGTAACTAAAGACCAATTTTCTAATATACCTCCAATGTCTTCAAGATTATAAAGACAATATCTCTAATAATACTCATTGTCTGTCTATCAAGGTTGGGTACAATAACCCATATTACCAACCCAATAGGACAAATATTGTTTGTCCTTCAACACAGTTTATCTCGCAATAGTACCATCGCCTACTTCAGATCTCATTCAAAATGACTACTCAATGACCTCTAAGAGTTGTCGCAATAATGATAACCCAAGCCAACAATAAAGAGCGATCTAATTTCCTTGTGACCGACAAAAATCACCTCTACAGAATGTTCAGAACACATCCTAAAACCTGCGGACGAGTGTGGTGGCGCTAAAAGTGATGGTACGTGAGTCATAGCAGCTCTTCTTGCCCCTACTTGTCCACCACCATACGCGTTCAAAAATAAACTCAACATGACTGAACACACAAGCGCGGAGCGTAGTCTCGTGCCGTTCACACTTGTTGAATTTCCAGAAATACTTTCGCCCCCGAGGACAACAAGCGAACCGGCTTCTACAACACCTATCAACGGCTCGGGAAAGGATGATACTGGGGGTACGTGATTGGGATTGCTGCGTGTCCCCGCTAGATGCGCAAGATGAAGATATCTGTGTGCTGTTATGGTGCAGAAAGAGAGAGAGAGAGAGAGAGAGAGAGAGAGAGAGAGAGAGAGAGAGAGAGAGAGAGAGTGCAGGGGATACTGTCACTTTGCTTCGAATACTAGGGAAGATGGTTCATAACGTTGACCACCCGTGTCCCGTGTCGTGTGTTGATAAACAGGTCCCCAACGCCGGTTTGTCTCGCAAGGTAAAGCGGTTTACTCTTGGGGGTCTTGAGGTAAGTCACCCTCACCGCAAGCGAAGAACGCAGAACAGAACATCGTGTCGGACACACTAGTAGCCGACGTATGGCACGTATTCACTCTAGCGCTACCCCTCTAGGGGAAAGTGAGAAAACATACCCGTCCGCCGGGGGGAAAAGTGCGCCGAGGGGAAAGCAAAAACTGCCGCGCCTGTTCACCGCCTTCCTTTATGGCTGTTGCTATTTAAAAATATTTTCAAAAACACTGTGCAGACCTCAGCACTCTTTGTGGACAACCTTTCGGGGCGACCTTTTCGTGGATGGAGCGTGTAGGTTGTTTCTTAAACGGTGCAGAGTCGGCTGTTTCATCGATTGTGTTTTTTTTTTTTTCAATGCACTCCAGTTACTCACATTGGGTGTCAGCTTGTATTAGAGTTTCTTCGAACTGCGAAGAATTAATGATACACACTGCATGGCACTGATCTTATATTAATACTTAATGTCTTTAACACCTCCAACTTCCTGAACGGAAGTGGTCACGACACACGTGTTGAAATTATCGATACATTAATTGTCTGAAGCAAAACACAACACCAGCTATCACTCTTCTCTTCGTTCCACTGGCTCAAAACAAACAAAATGAAATACAATTTTCGCTTCCGAGCGCGACTACCGTTCTGCTGACACACTGCACTTACTACAGCCAAACGTCTGCCGAAGACGACGTTCGATAAATGACTACCGGGGTTCAGCGGTACCGTTGGCCGAACACCGTCCAAGGGTGTCCAAGTTTTTCATGTTTTCCCAGGTTTTTTTTTTTTGTTGTTGTTGCTCCTCAACCATGGGAGCGCTTACGGTGGCAGAAAAAGGCGGTCCGTTTCGTGTCATCATCGTTCACAAAAAGACATTTGTAAATTAACAGCACTCCTCTTGGTCGATGTTGTGGTCCGACCACGGACCATTCGTACCGGTTTGGATGAGGTGTGAGAATGTATTGCAGAGCAAATGTAAACAACGATGTGATCGAAAACATTGCTCAATATAAGGAAGTGAGGGGAAATTGGGATCCAAGAGATCCAAACGGAATATCTCGATATAGCTGAAGCTCCACCGTATTAGAAGCTGATAGGAAACAAGCTGGTACCAATGATTCTGTGTCACTGGGACACTTAAGCAGGTCAGCAAACAGTTTTCCCGCTAAATCCCCGCCATCCATTAGCGACTAATGCGCACTCCAATATCTCTCCAAAGCGTACTTCAAACGTGACCACTAAACTCCAGAACCGCACAATGTCACGCCGTACTGTGGCACAGGCAACTGCCAAACTGGAGCACCTTCTCTTGCGAAAGCGCGTACGTGGTATGAAATTTATTGCATCAACATTAGCCAACTATCGGGAAGAGCTGTGTCTCCTCTAGCAGTGTGTTGTAGCGGAGTAGCTCCGAGATTCTGCTTACGGTTCGGGATGAAGGTGCAGCAGTTAGGCAACATTGTCGATCCGCGCGCACTCCCGTAACTGGGTCAATGGGAAATTTCGTAAGGATTTCCTATCCCCGGTGCGGCAGAATGCTCTTGACCCGCGTGCGCCAATAAACCATCGATTCTGGTGCGCTACGCCACAACATGCGAAGCAAAAGGTCACCACTCCTCCAGCTGGGACCATCCAATGGGAAGCGCATGAATCTTTGCAAAGGTTACGCATGAGAGCTGTTTACCCACCGGGAGGTGGTTAACGGATCGAATTTTGACTCACTTCGTTCAACAAATTGTACCGCGTAAACACAAACAGAGAGTTAGCGGTGCGGAGGAGCTATCCAGGGAGGGTCGTACCCGGGGTAGTGATGAAAGATTGCCCCCTGGAGAACGTACACCGGCTGTTGTGTCCTTTCTGGTCGTTATGTGCGTAGCTTCTCGTTATTGATTGTAAAATTTCCACGCAACACGAAGCCAGAACGTGACTATTCCGGTGGAATGTACGGCATAAAGTTCAGGGATGGGCGAAGTATTGGTTTCGTCCACCGCTTCCTTAAAAAATTTTGCTGCACAAGAGCGAACGATGCTGTACCAAAAAGTACAACAGATCTATTAGGGTATTGTTTTTCCCTGAACCTCATAAACTCATTCACACACTTCCTAGCACGGTTTGCGTTTCGCTATTGGTAAAAGATCAGACGGCAACAAACCAGTTGTGACCAGTGTTCTTCTCATACAAACCGTAAAAACAAGAAAAAACTCGACCCTTTTCGGATAGAGATGCGGAAGATGGCACGAATGTTTACGGTACATTCGCATCGTGACCTTCAAAAAGGGAACGCTTCCGTCCCGCGTTACCACATCGCACCAGTATAATAACTGCCCGGTAGCGTTAGTGTGGCATGTTTGTGGTGTGTTATCAGTAGCGGAATATCGCCTCCCGCACTGCCTTATAGCCTATAGTTTCGGCACCCAAACGCCCAACCAGACCGGAGTCAAATAAATCCACAAAAACACGGGGTGGAGGGGACACAGTCTGTGATCGATAGTTTAGGCGCGTGCTGGTAAACACGTAAAGCACCGGCGACTCAACAAACCGCTCTTCCCGGTTTGGGTTGGCCTGGATGACCTTCGAGCAAACCGAACGCAACACAGTGTGTGATGGAATATTTCGGCAAGCCGACTTCCTCCGGGAGTCATCCACCCTCCCTCACCACGGTGATGGTGGTGATTGCGTAGCGGATTTTCAGCATAAGAAATTGACAGCATTATGTTAACCGTGTTCAGGAAGCGTGTGCCAAGCATTTGGTTGCTCTCCAGTAAACTCCCACCATGAGTGAAGCCCTTCCATAAGCCCGGACACGGTTAAATGGCTGCAAAGGTGTAAGCTGGTTAAGGGGAACCTAAGGTTGAGCGCATTTCGTACCGTTCGTGTTGTTCTAGCAGCGCATTTAGGGCGCATTTATACCATTACGCTCCGGTTGCAAATTGCTCAGCTTGGCGTTATGTAACGCGGGGAGCACCCCACGTGTGTGGTGCTTTGTCGCAGAGATTATAGATGTTTTATGCATATATTCCCCCGGGAGCGTGTGCTACCACCGCTAAGAAGCGGCACTTCCGAACAGAGTCATTTGGCGGTTTCCCATAATCGCATTCGAACGGATGATCGGTGTTACGGCAGCATACAAAAAAGTCTTATAAACCATTCTTTCTGGGTTTATATGGATCATAATTCATGGTGATTTTACAAGAAAACTTAATATTTTGAACTGAAGAAATCACTGAAGAAACTGAAGAATTTACAAGGTTGTAGTATAACACAAGGATCTCTAAAAGTAGTGACTCAGAATAAGTTTTATTTTTATTTGTTTAGATTCGAGAGCATCCAAATCTAGTTTTTATAATAGTAATCTGAGAAGGTTAGATAAAATCTGCTATTGTAACTAAACTTGGAGCACGAACTAATGCGACTGGAAAAGATGCAAGGAGCTGATGAAAGGAGCTGCGAGACATAATCACTTTTGCAAAAATATCACTACAAATGGCTTTAGTGCATATAAAATCAAATAAACTCAGTCCATAGTAAGCTACAAAAGGCTCTAAATTTTATAGTTACACATGATTAAGTCCCATCATGTCTGTATCAAACACAAAACAAAGCTACTATAAAAGAATTAAAAAATCTATAATTTCTTCAAACTATTCTGCAATCTCTAGACAAGTGATGGGTAAAGTTGGCAAAAATCTAGAGTCGACTACGATCCGACTCCGATACATCCGGAATCGACTTCGAAAGGTAAGTCCGCGCTGCAATATCCGGAGTCGTTCGGAATCGTCCGGAATCGTCCAGAATCGCCCGGAGTCGCCCGAAGTCGGAGTCGTCCGGAGTCGTCTGGAGTCGCCCGAAGTCGTCCGGAGTTGTCTGGAGTCGGCCGAAGTCGTTCGGAGTCGTTCGGAGCCGTCCGGAGTCGCCCAAAGTCGGTGTCGCCCAGAGTCGGAGTCGTCCGGAGTCGGATAGTTCGATTTCGACTCCGGCAAAATGGAACCACTAGATCCGCCCGGAGTCGTCCGGAGTCGTCTGGAGTCGTCCGAAGTCGTTCGGAGTCGTTCGGAGTCGTCCGGAGTCGTCCAGAGTCGTTCGAAGTCGTTCGGAGTCGTTCGGAGACGTTCGGAGTCGTTCGGAGTCGTTCGGAGTCGTTCGGAGTCGTCCGGAGTCGTCAGAGTCGTCCGGAGTCGTCAGAGTCGTTCAGAGTCGTCTGGAGTCGGAGTCGTCCGGAGTTGTCCGGAGTCGAACGACTCTGAACGACTCGGAATGATTCCGGGCGACTCCGAACGACTCCGAACGACTCTGGACGACTCCGACTCCGGACGGATCTAGTGGTTCCATTTTGCCGGAGTCCGAATCGAACTAACAATAGTCGGAGTCGGATCGGAGTCGTTGGTGCGCTCCATACAGCACATCACTACTCTAGACAGAGTTGACTTCATATCATAGTGGTGATTGAGGAGTAGTACCGAGAAACAAGCTTCATGATCAGAGGCAAAAGTATGTCTAAAAATCAATGTCCGAAACATCATTTATCCTTAAAAACATTTTACTGTATACGTTGTATCATGATTCCAGAACATTCGAAAAACACAGTACTGAAGGCTTCAACATTAGAGTCAAGGAAGCAGAATAATTAATTTTAAAGATAAAAAAAAATCATTGAAGAACGATGTTGAGCTAACAACTACCAAAAACTAGTAAATGATCATACTTCAGAAAAAAAAATCAAAACCAGCAAAAACTTGTATTGCAAGCTACACAATGTGCGTTCTTCAAAATATTATTTAAATCATTTTTTTATATACAATTGAAAATGGGAACCATTACCAAAAAATATGTATTTTAAGAATATTCGTCACTTTAAAAACTGTAGAAAATGGTAATTAAAATACCGAATTAATAAATTAATAGTATATTCTGTCGCACACACGAAAGTTTTGATGAAATATTTAATTTCTAACGTTTTCAAATTAATACCAAAAATATGTATTTTGTTCTAGCAATGTCCTGAACCTGGATTCAATATTTTTGATTACTAAGATAGCTCTTTTCTAACATATACTTTAGCTCAGCCCAAACTTCTTCTTCAATAGTGCGAGCTAAATCCAAAGACCATCAATTCCTCTCCAGCAGTTTTATTTTTTACACACTCAGAGAGATGCAATCTTAGTTGAATCGGTCACTTTTACCCAACACGCAGCTTAGGTGCAGTTGAACGAACTGAACCTCGTACGTCACAAACAGTGAATGTTCTAGCCAGTGTATAAACATTGCAGGCGAAAAAAAAGTAAACAAATTCATTGACAAAATCACGACCGATGACTAATGGTACTATTTCGTAGAGTGAAAACCTTGAAACCAAACGACGTCCCGTACCATCTTCAAAGACCCATTAAATCTCATTGACGTAGAACAGGCCCACTTGTCCAATGCTGTCCAAAAACTGTGCCATAAAACACACACACAAATACACTCTTTTTTTCGAAACGTTTGATGGGCTAATTTTTCCACATGACAGTTGCAGTTGGAAGATGGCCAAACTGTCTACAGTCGTCTTCGAATCGGTATACCCCCAACTGCGCGAAGCGTATTGATAAGCTTCCGGTAGGTCTTAGCTGAATCGGCACTATGATGCTCAGCAACTTACAATCGAAGCCAATAGGGAGGAATTGCCCCGAAAAGTAAAACATCCATCGGGGCACAAAGCGTGGGGTTTGCAGGCAGCGTTGATCAGCTTGCAAGTTGTCGCCGTGTCGTCGGAAAAATTTAGTCAACACCTGATTTATGGCACCGCCACGCCAAACCTGCCTCCTGCTGGGCAGAGCAAAAAGGGAACCCCTCCCAAATGGGAAAGGACACATCCGGGCCACGCTCCTTGGAGAGCCGCCAACGGTTGAGCGCGGCTGGCGCGTGTGGGCGAGTTTAGTGGCGAGCACACAGAGCCGGGGCAGGGGGGGTGGCCCAACAAACAAAGCCAGCGACTAAAGGTGTTTCGCAGCTTTGGAAGTGCGTTTCGGGCACCGAAAATAAACTACGATGTGGGGAGAATTGGATCTTCAGTCGTGACAGTAGGCAGAATGAAAGTGTCGTAGGAAAGCGAAGATGCGATTCAGTATCATCATCATCATTCGGACAGAGTGGGTCGACATGAATTAATACCCGGCCGATGTGACGTGCGAGCGAGAAACATCAGTACATAATTCATATGCCATCTTTTGAGGGATCAAACGCGCGAATTGGACGCGAGGGTTTCGAGATCAAGGACGGGAGACCTCCCTCATGACATACCCTACCTTGTCACTGGAAAATGTTCTGTGCATCTGTTTCCCATTGCCGGGTGAAGCTTATGCTAATATCGTCCAAAAATATGTTTGCTGTACCTTGTCGGTTTACCTTTTATTTTTCTTCCCCAAGTGACGATTGTTTGGCTTTTTCGCACACCCAACCTGGCAAACAAGATGAGGAAAAAACTAATGACTAAAATACGAACCAGCTGCACGTTTCATGGAGAGTGTTTATTTTTGGACAACAAAGTACAACGACGGGAAGTATATTAATAAAAAAAAATATTGCTTTGCTCCCGGTTTGCTGCTAGCACATGTGGAATATATTAATAAAAACCGAACAAACAGGATCAGTTTCCTCCCACTTTTCCAAGGCACCATCGTCAAAACAAACCAAAAAAATAAAACTCGCGTCCCTTTGCGCTCAGGGTGTGCCGTTTATTCGCACACAAACAGGGCGCATGATTAATAACGCTTGAGTTGGGCAAAAATTAGAACAGTCGCGTGTGTGTGTGTGATTTTTTTTTCTATCCGAGGATCAAAGGTCCAGCCGAGAGAGTGTGATTGCGGTCCACGTTTGCGTCGAATCAAAGGTGATCAGGATCGCGGAACCGCAGACAAAAAGAGCCAGAAACTCCAAACACAATCAATTACGTACCGATTGATTACGGTCGTGTAAATCATTTTAATGGAGCTCCTGTGCTAGGCGAGAGCCAAAACATGCTCCAACCATCAACACGAAGCGGTTGGTGCCGTGATTGTCAAGGTTAGGTTAGTATTTATGCTATCGCGCACGGGAAGCTATGCAGGCATAAATTACAGCACCGTGGCAGGTGTGTTGACGGTGAGAAAAATACGGTAAGGCTCTTAATGGACGACGGCACACGGCAAGTGGCTTAGCTGTCAGCGCAGGGGAATGAATCATGTTAAAATGTCTTTTGCTTTAAATTATGGGAGATTATTTTGAGTCTAGACTGAACAAGGGCTTTGCTACTAGGTCTCTAAATCCGACTCAGGTAGTCACAGATAACAATAGCGAAATACAATGTTGTCAATTGATTTTAATGAAATTATTGGTATATTTCAATGTTCTATAACACTCTTTAATACGTCTCAATTTTAGTTCCTATTTACTAAAAATAATAATTAATAATTTACATTAAATGATTTCTACAACTAAAATTATAATTTCTTCACTGCACATTTATTGTCGGGAATAGATCAACGACTAGTATGGTAGCGAAATCATGTACTGCAGCTGTGTCAAACTCATTTCATCAGAGGGCCGCAAGTACAAAATTTCAGTGATTCGCGGGCCGCAAAGTTGGGAATGGAAAATATACCCCAATATTTATGTAAAATACTTTTTTACATTTTTATTGTTAAACAAATTGACTTTTTGTGTACTCCTCGCTTCTTATCTGGAATCGTTTGTTATGTACAAATTCGCGATGTTATTTTTATATGTGCTACTTTTTACATGAGAAAATTTTTTTAATGTACTTTCAACGTTATTACTAAAAAAGGACATTTTACATTACTCGCGTTCTCTTACGGCAGTTCTGCTAGAAAATATCTGTTAAACACACTTTTTCACTGAAGTAGGAGAAGTCTAGCAGCCTGTAGTGAATCTTTTTCAAGCAATCCGAGCTATCCATCACTGGATGAATAACAAAAATATTTGCTTGCAATGTTTTGACAGATCAAGAGAAAAATTGTAATAACACGTGTTGAAACATTACTTTTTGCTAATTTCCAAGTTCCAAGTGTTCTGGTGATATATTCATTTCTTATAACAAGAACCCGTATTTTACGAATAACTTTTTTTTTTTAAATTACGATAATTTTATCTGACGAAGAGTCGTGGTGTGTGTTCCCATACAGATCGGCAAATCTGTTTTTGACACTTGAAGGGAGATGATTCGCGAATTGAGGAATTGAGGACTGTGTGAGCTAATCTATTAATAAGCTTTGTATTGCATGGCTTCGGCATTTAGATTATTTTTATCCTTAATCTAAATCCTTTAGGCTTAAACGTAATCATATCATTTTGGTTTTGATTTTTGAGGAGGTTGGAAATTACATTAATTCGTCTTGCAGAATGTTG